>NC_064245.1:17538000-17849000 GCF_003254725.2 Canis lupus dingo | reverse complement strand
GATACAGTTGTAAATGTTTGTAGATTCCTTATCTCCTCTACCCATAGCATCCTAATGCTGATTTGGCAGTTCTGTGAAATCTGTGTCCTGTTGTGTTCTTCTATGACTTGAGGTTTATTTGCTGAGAACGCTGGTGGGTGACCATGCATTGTGGGGTCAGTGTTAACTCTTGTTAAGAAAAGCTTAAGAACACAATTAATGTGTTCTCACCAAGAAATGGATCAGATCAGCGAAACTTCTCTGCCTCCAAGTATCTTTTAATTTCAGAGTAAAGGCCCATAATTTAGAAATAAAACCTTTTGATATCTTTTTTTCAATTACCTTTTTTTCCTCACTTAAAAATAATGCATGCCTGTTGTTGGAAATAGCCTCATAAATATCTCAAATCTACACATTATTTCACAGCTGTGTTCCTTGTTTTACATTGATGAGTTTGTTTTAGTAGCACATCCAAATTGTTAGAATCAGAAGGTCAGTGAGGTAAAATTAAAACAAGTACTTTAGAAGATTGTAAACACAGAATAAATTTCAGCCTCATGTAAATGAGGTGTGATTTCCATAATAAAGCCATTATTGTTGTCACTGGTGCATAGCAATAAAGTCAGGGCTGCAATTACAAAGAGAAGAGATAATACAGCACCATACTTTCTTTAAAAATGGCAATTAAATTCATTGAAATCATATTTTCCACTAAAAAATAAAGAGATTTTATGTATTCTCACTGGAATCTACAAAATCCCATAAGTAGACTTCTTAATGATAGTTGTACTAAATGACACATCCACTTGCTGATTTTTTCCTTTCCACAAGTTAATTTCTTTTACTAAAACCTTTTCAGACTACTTTGTTTTTCACATTAATGACTCCTTGCTAATTTAAGTATCTAAATTGAGTACTTGGAGGATTTGATTTTTTTTTCTCCCTGTCAAAAACCTCCATCTTAACACAAGTCTGCCTTTTTTGGCATAGCCTTTTAAAAAAATTTTTTTTTGTAGTAAAATATACATAACACAAAATTAACCATTTCAACCATTTTCAAGTATACAATTCAGTGGCAAAAAATGCATTCACAATGTTGTGCAACCATCACCACTGTCCATTGCCAGAAGCTTTTCATCAACTCAAACGTAAACTCTATGTCCAAAAAACAAAATTCCTATTCCCCATTTCTTCTAGCCCCTGGTGACCTCTCTTCTCCTTTCAGTCTGTTTTAGGCACCTTGTATAAGTGTCATGTAATATCTGTCCTTTTGTGTCTGGCTCATTTTACTTAACACGATGTTTTCAAACATTCATCAATGTTACAGCACATGTCAGAATTTCATTCCTTTTTAAGGCTGAGTAATATTCCATCATATGTATATGCAATAGCAAGCATTTTCATTGCAAACATTTTCACCAAATAACTAATAGACCAGAAGGCAATTTGGCCATAAAATATAAAGTCAAGAAAAATAAAACAGGATTCATTGAAAAAGAGATAATGAAATATGAAAAATGAATAACAAAATTAAAGACTTTATTGTGAAATACAGAATACTTGAATTTATTTATTTTTATCTATCTATCTATCTATCTATCTATCAACAGACTCCATGTCCAGCATGAGGCTTAAACTCATGACACCGACATCAAGAGTTACATGCTCTACCAACTAAGCCAGACAGGCACCTCTGCATACATTTAAATGAGTGTAGATTCACTGTACAGATAACAGGCTTTATTTTGTGGCATGCATTTGTTTTCCAAGCCTTTCTTTCATAGTATTATGCTCTTGTTGGTTTATTGATTCATCATCTTGTTCAGCATCACCCTTTTACTTGTTTCACTAAAATTTCTTCTTTCATTAACAGAGTTATTGGTTTCCAAATACTAGGATGCATATTTGTAACTGAGCTTTGAAGTGCGTTGTGAAAGCCTTCTACACTGTTGGTTGTTCTTGGCATATTGTCACATGTTCGTTGACAGACGTTCCAAAGTTCTGTGGGAAATGTGGGTTCAAAACTCTGCCAGTGTATAGACCATTCTGAGGGCCAAGATTTGTATAAAATGGAAGTACTATGTCAGTGGAGAAATGAACCCAACCGTCAACCAGTTATCTCTTTGTTTTTTTAGGCCAAAATTGCTTAATGGCCAGTCAGTTGCTTAGCTAAACTGTTTGCCCCAAAAATGCTTGCAGCAAAAATGTTTATGGTAAAAATACCTAGAACCATTGAAATTCTTTTTTCTAACTAATTCACCTCTAATCATAAGTTTCTAACATTGCCAGTTATAAATGCCTGCTTTAGTAAGCATTGACTTATACATACAACAGAAAAGTTATGACTAGTTCACCAAATATGAAATGTCAGCTTGTGAAGTATGAAACTGAAATGATTTTCATTAAGTGCGGCATTAATTTTCAGTTTGCCATGTGGAATTTACAGTAGCTGTTAAACAGCAACATGCGCCTCCCACTTCATCACCATCCCCCATTCCCAATAGCCCTTCTCCTGTGGCCAGTTACTGTACACCCTAAAGAGGATGAAGGTACCTCCTCAGAGGTGGTTAGCCATAAAGCTGATGAAATTTAAGTTTTAGGGCCTCTCCCTTGCATAGGCCCCTTCAAAGATTTTATACCTAATTTTTATGTTTTGGCAATTCTTATTTTTTAAGAAGCTTCTCCAAGTTTTATAAACTTCAGGTCCACAGAATCTGGATGTGCCTCTGGATATGTTTCTTCCTTCTGAAATCATGTCCTCATCATTGTTGCACTGCTGGAAAACCAGCCTGGGGTCTGTTGTTCAATATACTGAGTTATTTATGACTGACTTTCTTTCTTGCAGAGTTTCTGATCTGGGGTGCCAAGCTACCACACTTTTCTGTGGAGTTCCAGAGAAACATAGGCCATGGATGTTTCTAGTCAGTCCCAGTATGCTCTCTTGGCTCTCCCGCTGGGCTTTGTCAGCACACAGTACTTGTTTGGCTCTAGGCACTTCAGAGGAACAGGCAGGCCAAATTTTGAAAATCGGGTTCCTAGTTGTTCATGCAAAATATGCATGTCCTTTTGTACTCTGCACAGAGCCATAAATAGAATTTTGTACTTACGCAGTGGGAACAAAGAATGCAATTGCCAGACTTGGTATCTAATCTTTAAAAAGTTTAATGAGCAAAGCATAGGAAGTTTCCTAAATATTAGGGTATCTTGTCATAAGTAAAAATGAGCCTCTGGCCCCTTATCAAATTGTGTGATTTCATTAAACAAAAATAAATTTTTATAAAATTTAAATAAATTTTAATATATTCTCTCCTGTCAGGCTGTAAAGCATTAATGACAAAGGAATTATTCATCTGTATAAACTGTGTTTATTATTCTTTATTCTTATTTTCTCTGTAACCTAGACCATTTTATATTTTTTATGAAGGGTATAGTTGGGAAGGTACCAGCATACTGCCCTTTTAAAGGCTTTTTTCTCCTCAAAAAAAGGAATGCTCAGGTTCCCTGTTCCTGCTCCCCTCCCTCATTCCCTTTCCTTCCTTTCTCTTCTAGTGTTTTTCCTTTCCCTTTCCTTCCCAAAGAATCCCATCCTAAAGCCCTCCTCATAGTTAGTATCCACAGAAAGGTGTTCAAGCAACAAGTGTAGGAACCCCTTCATTGTGAGGGGGGCATTTGTATGAGGTGTGGGTCATCTGTGCAAGGGAAGGAATGACGGCACCAGGATATATACTAAGAATAATGAGAAATAGATTTCTTAACAGAGAAGATATTTACAAAAATTAAAAGGAAGAAAATTGGAATTAACCCTGTGGTGTTGGATTGAAATTAGAAGTATTGGTACAAAAAAAAAAAAAAGTATTGGTATGACCTACTGAGGTTACTAGAAAGCTCTAGTACTCTAGTCATCTAGATGTAACTGTGTGTGTGTGTTCATATGTGTAACTCCATATATTGTCTAGCTCTGTCTGCTAAGAGGGCTTAGGGGCAGAAACACCCCAATAATAGTATACCTAGCACCCAATCTTGGTTTCTAAATACCATATTCCCCCCAAAAGAAACCAGAACTGGATTAGGGAAAATACAAGATGAGTGTAAAACATCTGGTCGGGCCAGAAATCAAGGAAGTACTTACAGAATGATGAGTACATCACAAAAGGCACAGAAGCAGTCTTGCAGGGGCTCCCATTAGTCAAATTTAGGATATTTGGGGCTTCGACATAATAATAATGGACAATAACCCATTAAATAAATTGAGAATCTATGAGACCATATTATAAAAATAAATAAATGAGTAAATCCAACATTCGATAGGAGAAAGGGTATTTATCCACACAAATACTTAGTAATCACAAAGGGAAACAGACTAATAACTTCATAGGGGAGAGCGTATACAGCCACTACCTTAATCAAACAACCTGAATGAGCAGCCTGAGTAATGGGACAAACTGAATTTTTGTGCTACCCAACAGAATGCTATAAAAAGAACCCAGCATCCCTTCTGTGATTTCTGCCAAACTTTATAATCTGAATCACAGGAAAACATCAGATGAACTCAAATTTAAGGACACGCTACCGGAAGAACTGGCTGGTAATCTTCAAAAGTGTCAGTCTTGAAAGCCAAGGACACACAGATGCAGGGTTTGGGATTAAAGCAGTCTGCAGAAGCATGTCAGCTGGACCTTCCTGCTACAAAGGAGATAATGGGAACAATGGACAAATCTTGAACGGGATCTGAGGATGGCAGTAATAGATCAGTGTTAATTTCCTGATTTGATGGCCCCATTGTGTTTTTTTAGGAGAATATCTTCGTAGAAAATATACATTAATGTATTCAGAGAGGAAGGGCACCTGGGTGGCACAGTCAGTTAAGCATTCGACTCTTGGTTTTGGTTCAGGTCATGATCTCATGGTCATGAGATCAAGCCCCATGTTGGGCTACATGCTTAGGAGTCTACTTGAGTTTCAGTCTCCCTCTCCCTTTGCCCCTCCCGTCTCTCTCAAATAAATAAATAAATCCTTTTTTTTTTCTTAAAAAATTAAGTATTTAGACAGGAAAAAGAAAAAAAAAAAAACAGAAATAAAGTATAGGGACACCTGGCTGGCTCAGTCAGAAGACAGTGCAACTCTCCATCTGGGGCTTCTGAGCTCTAGCCCCATATGGGGTGTAGAGATTACCAAAAATAATAATAATAATGAGGGCAGCCCAGGTGGCTCAGTGGTTTAGCACCGCCTTCAGCCCAGGGCGTGATCCTGGAGACCTGGTATAGAGTCCCACATAGGGCTCTCTGCATGGAGCCTGCTTCTACCTCTGCCTGTGTCTCTGCCTCTCTCTCTCTCTGTGTCTCTCATGAATAAATAAATAAAATATTTAAATAATAATGATGATGATGATGATGATGATAAATTTAGAAAGTGTTACTTTAAAAAATATATTTAAAAAATACAGTATTCAGAGGGTGATGTGGGATTCGGTTGGCAACTTTCAAGTGGTTCAGTAAGAAAAAAAACCTTTGTTGTCATACTGTACTGACAGCTCTTCTGTGAGTTTGAGATTGTTTCAAAATAAAATTTTTAAATTGCTAAAGTGGAGTTATTTAATTGTTCTGATTTCCAAAATGCATGTAGATTCCAGGCAGCAATTGATAATGTTGGGTATACATGGACCTTGAGGTCTGTACTAAGAGTTGTCGGTGGTCCACTCAGATGTCTTTCAACAGCTTGAAATATATTTATTTGCAGCTGCCATGATCTGACTTGCTTTCCTAATCTTATATAGCTTGCCATGTCAATGATAAAATCCCCCTTTTAAGGTTATTATTCTATAATGTACATCTCAAAGACAAATGGAAAGAAAGCGTAATGAAGTCGTTGGCCCCGAAGAAATCTGTCCTGAAAACTACTGAAATAAATTGCATGAGAAACAATGGGTAGAGAAAGCTTAGTGTTGACAATAGCCAACCTGTCACTTCATCTTTGCTCTAACATTAACTTTAAAGTTTGGTGTCTTGGGACACCTGGGTGGCTCAGTGGTTGAGTGTCTGCCTTTGGCTCAGGTCATGATCCCACGGTCCTGGGATTGAGCCCTACACCAGGCTACCCACCAGGAGCCTGCTTCTCCCTCTGCCTATGTCTCTGCCTCTCTGTGTCTCTCATGCATAAGTAAACAAAATCTTAAAAAATAATAATAAAGTTAGTGTCTTTTCTGTTAGTAAAAAAGAGATGAGAATATCCTTTTCCATGACACACAAACTGCTTTTTGCATCCTTTCTGCTTTAAAATTCGAGTCAGACTACACTAATTTCGGGAGCACATCGCTGCCTGCCTTTTTCTGGTGGAGAGCTCTTTCAAAGGGGATTTACCTGGGTTTGAAATGGGATTGCACCTCTGTAGTTGTTGACGGCACTTCCTGAACAGTCCAGCAGGTGGTAGTCTAGGAGAGGAACAGTTCTCATTCTTCCCCATCCCCCTCGCCTACCAGCAAAACAGAAAGAATGTAGACTCAGCAATGTGCCTTCTCTTCGCTGGCATAAGAATGGGATTTCCAAGGTTGTTCTTTCAAAATGGGTACTTAGGCATACAGAGTATCACAAAAAAAGACCCAATTTGCATCTGTGTGTATGTGTGACTATGCAGTATACCAAAGCTCAAAAAAAAAAAAAAAAAAAAAACGTTTTGTTTTTTTTTAATTTCTAGAAATTCCACTGGTTTTATATCTCTTTGGCCTGATTTCTGTGACATGGCTTTGGGGAGGCCTGCACATGGCTTACAGACACTTCTGGATGTTGGTCCTCTTTGTCATTTTCAACAGTCTGCAGGTAAGCTTACAATTTGGTTACTGATGGCACACGTGTATCCTAACGAACACGGGGCATGGAGTTTCAAAGTCAAGGAATCAGGTGTCTACACACAGATGAATTCTTAAATACAACGTCATGCCGCGTTGTAGAATAAAATGATGGGGGCAGCTAAATCTTTAATAACTGAAATATGGCTTCCAACTTGCTGATTGTACAGATAGGGAAGACATAAAATATTTACCCTCCTTTATTTAGATAACATCTGAGTAACTACAGAATCATATTTCTCTTTCAGCAAGATTGATGTTTGTAAACTTTTCAAATGGTAGCCATGGAGGACCTATGCACATACTTGAATGGTGGCTGAATCTAGAAGTTAGATCGATTGAGGAGTGAAATAGCAGTGTTCAAGCAGTCCACGCTCAAGTCTGCTTAGTGAAATGAAAGTGTTTTGGTTCACTGAAAAATGATTGACATCCTCTAAGTCTGGCAGTGCCCAGACTAAATTAGTTTTGTGAGCGTGCTTGGATAGCTAACTAGAAATTATATAACTGTAGCAAAAATTAAAGCTGACTTTTTTAGTGCTTTTGTTAAAATGGAAAAAAGTTGCACCCTGAAATTAACAAATGGAACAAATGAACTCATTTTCCTTATTTTCCAAAGTGAAAAGATCTGTCCAGACCAAAATAATTTCTTGAGTTTAGCAAAGATATCTCTAAACAGTCCTTATTTTGACCACCATCTCACAAGGAACACGTGTAGAAAAACCTATTAGGATTATAGCATACAACTAAAATAAGACTCAAAGCATATTTATTTCGATTTAATTTTGAGGAGACAGTTTATTCAGTGACACCATATCTTCCAGCAGGGTGCCTAATCAAATCATAAAATGGATTTAGGAAGGGCGAAAATACAAAGTAACTTGAAAGTGTGGCATCAAGTTGATACAAGTACATACACAGACATCTCGCTTATAACAATAGTGATAATCAAGTGCCTACTGCTGGCACATTGTGTTAGCACTACCAGTACCAGGATGAAGGTGACAGGCCTGCACCTCAAGAATGTGATGATTCAAGACACTAAAACGATTACCGGTAAGAATACACTCTGGCAGGTGCAAACAAAACATTTTAAGAGCTGAGTGAATGGCCTGTTTACTCCTGCCTGTGCTAGCATTTGAGATGAGCCCCAGAAGTGAGCCGCTCAGGTCAGAGACCCTGTCAGGTCACCTTTGAATCCCTAGGGCCTAGTGAAACTAACACCAGGATCCACACTGACAGATCCCGGATGTATTTTATTTGGTGGACACACAACAGTACACAGAAATTGCTTGCTATTTGTTACAGACTTTTAAAATTGAGAAATCTCACATAAAAACCCAAATTTCTGGCTTTCCTTTAATGACAGTACTTGCTTGACAGCAATTCTCAAGTCCTAAGTAGATGCTTCCCCCTTTAGATGGGGTGTGTGACCTTATTACACATGATAGACTGCATTCGTTCATTTCACCTGCTCGTAAGTTTGTGACACCTTTAATGGTGATTGAGTAAGTGATGAGTGTATGGTTAGAGATGGGTATTTCAGGCAGAGAAACAGCATTAGCCCGGGCAGCACAAAGGGAAAGTGATTCATCTTGCCGAGATTTAGCAAGGAGCTGGGGTGGGGGTGGGAAGAAGAAAGGCTTTGTAGTCAGGAAGGTAATGCTGGGCACAGAGGCGGACAAGGGAAGCTTGGCCTCCATGCCATGTTACTGTGCTTGGGATGGGATGTTACACTTCAGCTTTTAAGCAGTGGGAAGCCATCAAAGTTGGAGTTTTTGTTTGTTTTGTTCTGATTTTTTGTATTTTGTGAGTTTTTTAGTTTTTAATTTTTTTTAAGATTTTATTTATTTATTCATGAGGGATACAGAGAAAGAGAGAGGCAGAGACACAGGCAGAGGGAGAAGCAGGCTCCATGCAGGGAGCCAAATGTGGGACTCGATCCCAGGACTCTAAGATCATGCCCTGGGCTGAAGGCAGGTGCTCAACCGCTGAGCCACCCAGGTGTCCCTTAATTTTCTAAATTTTGACTGGAAGTGACACATTGTACTACTTGTTAGAAGGATAACTAGAAACAATTAGGAGGGTATTGAAATGTGGAACAGCTCCAGTTAGGTGAGCGACTATCATATTCCAATCTCTAACGCTCTGGCAACATATCTGCAAATAGAAAGTAGGTGGTAGGTTTGTAAATTGTAAAGGTAACCATTAATGAAATTTGGCTAGCCAGTAAAATGTAGGAATGTGGAGTATGAAAGAACAACATTATTTAGAAATGCCCAGCTTCGGGCACCTGAGTGCCTCAGTGAGTTAAGGGTCCTACTCTTAATTTTAGCTCAGGTCATGATCCCAGGGCTGTGGGATGGGATTCCCCACTGAGCATGGAGTCTGCTTGAGATTCTTTTCCCATCCCTCTCCCTCCCTCTCTGTTCCTCCCCCTTGCTCACGCATGTCCTTGCTCACGCATGTGTTTGCTCACTCTCTCTCTCAAATAGTTAATAAATAAATAAAATCAGAAAGAAAGAAAGAAAGAAAGAAAGAAAGAAAGAAAGAAAGAAAGAAAGAAAGAAAGAAAGAAAGAGAAAGGAAGGAAGGAAGGAAGGAAGAGAAAGGAGAGAGAGAAAGGAAGGAACGGAGAAAGAAGAGAAAGAGAGAAAGAGAGAAAGAAAGAAAGAAAGAAAGAAGAAAGAAAGAAAGAAAGAAAGAAAGAAAAGAAAGAAAAGAAAGAAAAGAGAAAGAAAAGAAAGAAAAGAAAAGAAAAGAGAAAGAGAAAATGCCTGGCTCAGGTGAATGGCCAAGCACCAACAACTTTAGTCAACATGAAGATCACATCCAGTGCAGGGTTCTAGGAAATCTGCACTGAGCTTGGTGAGTTGGTAAGATGTGGAAGACAGTGGTAAAGCTACTAATATTTCAGTAACTAGGTATTGGGAGAGGGCTAGTGAAAGTGATTATTAATGAAAGGGAACCAGGTTAGAAGAGTTTGGAGTTGCAGATAGAAAAGAAAGCTTCAAAAGAAGACAATATTAACTCTGTCAAGTGTAGCAGAGAAGGTAAATAGGATGAAAGCTGAGGGCAGTGTGGTCCAGTGTAGTGCTCCCCATCTGGTTTGTGGACAAACCAGTGGTTTGTATCAGAGTCACACGGATGACTGGTTGGAACACAGATTGTGAGGCCCCACACCCAGACTTTCTGATACAGTGCATCTGGGCAGATCTGAGAGTTTGCTTTTCTAACAAGTCCCCAGATGATGCTGATTCAGCCGGTCTAGGGACCACAGTTTCGAAACTGCTGATAGAGTAGAGCAACTGGACTATCTGGTTGACTTCAGCTGAGTCACGGATACAAATTTTTTTCTACTTTCTATTTTCTTCATCTGTGAAATGGGGATAAATACTATTTAGGATTACGATGTGATTTAATTAAATAGCATAACAAATATAAAGCAATCGTACAATATTTCACACATAAGGAATGGTTATTTTTATTGAAGAGTTTAATTGAGAACAGAGAGAAAGTAATAGCTTAGGAAGAACGTTTGACTGGTTGGTTCAAAGATTTTTTGTTTGTTTTCTTGTGTCAAGAAACAACAAAGGAGACACTGACAAGTGTAAGAAAGATTCCGCTGTGGCAAGATCATGGACACAGCAGGAAGAACAGAAGTGATAGAGGGCAGGGGAGAGGTATTTTGCTCTCTGAGGCTAGGGAAGGAGGGAAGAATAGGTAAACATGGAAAAACCATTTTAAAGCTAGAAGTGTGGAAAGTTGGAATTTGCATCTAATGCACTCTTTTCTCTGAAAGTCAGGAAGCAGGGACATTTGCTGAGAAAAATATGTTGAAAGCTTGAGCTAAAAGCAGTAAAAGGTGGGACGCCTGGGTGGCTCAGCGGTTGAGCATCTGCCTTCGACCCAGGGTGTGATCTCAGTCCCGGGATCAAGCCCCACATCAGGCCCCCACAGGGAGCCTGCTTCTCCCTCTGCCTATGTCTCTGCCTCTCTCTCTGTGTCTCTCATGAATAAAACAAAACTGTTGGGCATTAAGCAATATTTCACGGGGAGATATAAAAGAAATCATAATGGTCTATTTCTTAGAGCACCTTAAAGCTAAGTGTATGTAAAAACTAAAAACATTTCAAATTCACATGTAATGAGCTTAATTCCATCTATGTGGCACTATTGAAGCAATGAGTTTCTGTATCACTCTGGCACATTAGTACATTCCTGGTACCAGGACTCAGTGAATCATTCCTAAAAAGAATACCTGTTAAGAAACATTTAAAAATATGATTCCACTAGCATTTATTGGGGTTCACTTAGTTTATAAACTGCCTCATATCTTTAACTTGAGCCTTTTTCATGGAATGGGACTATTCTATGACTATATAGTAGCAAGATCTTCCAAGTATGTTCCATGAAGACCTAATGGTTATTATCTTTTTTTTAAAAAACTAGCCTTTGTATTTTTTTAACTGGCTTTTGTCAACACAGGCAACTACAAAAGTATATATCTTATGCTTGGCTACTATGTTTTGCTCAAAGGAAATTACTGCCTTGTTTTTTATCCAGATTATTATTATGTGATAGGTGCTCAAAGACTAACAGATGAAAGGTATCTTTTTATAATATTCTGAAATTTTAAATATTTATTATTTGATGCAATTTTTAAAAGGGATTTTTTTTTTCAGTAAACTCTATCCCAACATGAGACTCAAACTCACAACCTGAGATCAAGAGTCTCATGATGGGATGCCTGGGTGGCTCAGTGGTTGAGCATCTGCCTTGGGCTCAGGATGTGATCATGGAGTTCTGGGATCGAGTCCCACATCAGGCTCCCTGTGGGGAACCTGCTTCTCCGTTTGCCTTGTCTTTGTGTCTCTCATGAATAAATAAATAAAGTCCTTAAAGAAAAAAATTCTCATGTTTTATCAACTGAGCCAGCCAGGTGCCCCAAAAAGAGAGTCTCGGGAATTTTTTTTTTTTACCTGAGTATAGTTGATACACAATGTTACATTAGTTCCAGGCATCCAACATAGTGATTCACCATCTCTATACATTATGCTATGCTCAGGACAAGTGTAGATACTGTCACTATGCAACACTATTATACTATCGTTGTGTTCTCTATGTTGTGCCTTTCATTGCTGTGACAGGAAGTCTGCTGTATCTCCCACTCCCCTTTATCCATTTTGCCCATCTTCCCCCACCACCTCCCTCTGGCAATCATCAGTTTGTTCTCTGTATTTATAGGTCTGATTCTGCTTTTCCTTTGTTTACTCTTTTTTTTTTTTTTTTTTTTTTTTTTAGATTCTACATGTAAGTAAACTCATATGGCATTTATCTTTCACAGTCTGCCTTATTTCACTTAGCATAATACTCTCTAGGTCCACCCATGTTATCACAAATGGCACAATCTCATTCTTCTTTAAAGCTGCATAATATTTCATTGTGTATAAATAAATAAATAAGTAAGTAAGTAAGTAATCCCAGTAGTTTATTTTTGCTTTAAAAAAGGGAATCCTAATCACTTGAAATATTATCAGGAATTTCTTGATCACCTTCTGAAGATTCAAAGTTGAGCTACCAAGTATCTAATACTTTTGAGCATTTAAGAAAATGTTTATGAAGTATTTTATAAAGCATGATGGATACAAATGCAAAGTGAGGTTAGAAAAATTGTCATTCTAAATATGTCTGCTATTATTTTTATTGGTTAGTAATCTTATTGACTGTTGTGGTGCAAGACTCACCTCCTACCAGCTTTCTAGCTCTAGTACCAAAGGAGCTTATTCCTGAATAGGAACATCCTATGTAGGACTTAAATTACCCTCACCCTGGATCACGGACAATGCAGAAACCAGTCACATGGTGACGGGTACTCTGGCCAGTCCTGGGTCATAAGCAGACTCCATTGGTAGAAGGAATTGAATTGATCTCATTGATCTCACAAAAACCACATAGAATGGAGTTCCCAGCAGAGGAAAGGATGCTTTTATCATAAAAAGGTACAACAGTGGTAGGTAGGCCTGTAACATATGTCCACTATATATATTTTCTAAATTTTCTTGTTCATTCATGTGAGTTTGGAAAAGGCCAAAGACAGCTATTGTCAAACCACGAGGATACTTCATCTGTGTAGTGTCAGTTTATTATGAATATCATCTAACCAAATGATGATATATATAACTCTGTAGAGTCCACAAGAAATTCATAAGGGACCACACTTAATATGTTTAATATTTTTCTAATTCCATTATCCATTAATCCAATAACCTTTATTTTTTAAATGAATTGAGTTTGTTATTTCTGAGATTTGTGCTAATGTTTATACATCACAGCTTTCTTAGACTCTTTAGTCCAAGGTATAGCCAAACTGTGTAATGATAATGGGAGTAATCACCAGGCTTGAACTCAGCTGGTAGGCACTGCTCCAACCCTATCAGTTGCTCGGGTATTGAAACAGCTAGTGCTTTAACTCTGTGCATGTGTCCCAGGCTCTTAGCCACGTAAGCTAGGAGCATCCCCAGGCTTCCAGCAGCCGAAAGGCTAATGCTTGGCCAGATGGGGAGCCTCCAGGAACCTAACTGCAGTTCTAGACCTGCAGCCATTCTGATGGGTCAGTGTCTGTGCCACACTGCATCAAACATTTTACGTATCACTCCTAGCTTAATTATGTTCTAAGGTATTTTCTATTTTTAACCTGAACCAGTGAGATTCAGACTTAAATAACAGCATTTATTTCATATTTTCTTCTAGAGCTTTCTAGTGCGAAATCTAACAATTTTGTCACATGTGTAGGGAATCCCATGTAGAGATATTAAGGGTGACCAGAATATCAGGCAGGAGCTTCTTGAAGATGCTGGAAAACAAGTTTTTGGAGGAGATTCATATACATAGAAGAACCTTTCCAAAAACTGAAATGCATTCTTGGAATGCATAAGTTGGCAAGGGAGCCGAACTTCACATAGTATTGGGATGTGACACTTCTCAGGATGGGAGTTATGAGACCACATTGTTTGGAGTCCTATTTGACTGTCTCTCTGTAACTGGCTTATACGTGTTCGTTTATACGAGCATCTGGTCTCGAGATGTTCCCTGGCAGTTTTTGAACTATTCGGTATTCCAGAGAAGGGAGTCACAACATGGTATTTGTAGCTAAAAATACATAGCCTATGTTCAAATTTAAGATCAGCTGGTTAAAATCGTTTTTATTTCTAGCCCCATGTCTTCAAACAGCTAAGTGGCTGGGAAGTAAATAACTCAAAGGTGGAAACAGTTTCTTCTACTTTTTTATTGTATTTTGGTGGCCACTAGAGTGCTTTGAACACATAATGCATCTTTTATACAGAAAAATAGTGTTTCTGGGACTCCCTGGTGGCTCAGTGGTTGAGCGTCTGCCTTTGGCTTAGGTCGTGATCCTGGGGTCCTGGGATGGGGTCCTGCATCAGGCAACCCACAGGGAGCCTGCTTCTCCCTCTGCCTGTGTCTCTGCATCTCTCTCTGTGTCTCTCATGAATAAATAAAATCTTTAAAAAAAATAAAGAAAAATAGTGTTTCTTTTCTTCCTCCTTTCTTTCCCTCCTCCTTCCTTCTTTCTTCCTTGCTTTCCATATATCTCTTGTTATATGTCAAATTTCAGTTTTAAAACTAAAGCCTTTTTTTTAAAGATTTTTTTTATTTATGAGCGAGAGTGTGCGTGTGCACCAGAGGGGGAAGGGCAGAGGGAGAGCAAGAGGGACAAGCAGCCTCCATGCTGAGCATAAAGCCCAATGCTAAAAAAAAAAAAAAAAAAAAAAAAAAAAGCCCAATGCTGAGCCCCATGCAAGCTCAATCCCAGCACCCTGAGATCATGACCAAGCCGAAGTCAGATACTTAACTGACTGAGCCACCCAGGTGCCCGAAAACTAAGGCCTTCTTTAACGAAGAAATTTTCCCAAATTCAAATAGTCCTTGAGTTATCATGAAATGGATCATGTTTCTTTGTTCATAAAAACATAGAGTTCATTGCAAACGGAATAGAAAATTAATAATCGTCCTTTAATTTTCTTCTGTGAGAATTCCCCTTTAGCATCCAGAGGGGTTCAGTGCAGGTGTCGGCTCAGATACAGTACATACTTAGTCTTGGCTGCTTCCTTTTGAGGATAAACAGCTCTTGGGAAATACACATTGTTAAATAATCAGTTACAGAGGACTAATTGTTTCAAGGCACTCCCTTTGCAATTGCTTTCCAACAGCCAACAGTAATAAGAAATGTCACTTTGTTTCCATTGGAGACTAGCACATGAACTATTCATGAAGAGTGGAAAAGCAATCTTCCCAGAAAACCCTGGAATAAACATGGTGAAGCCAGGGGAGGTTGGGACTCTCATTGATTTGTCCCAGAGCCATGTCAAGTTCAGTGAGGAAAAAAAATAAAAAAAGGCTACACTCGTTTTGTAGCATGAGATGCAGAGACTAATGAATGCCTGGTGTGCTCTTCAAAACATCCCAGAACATTTCTATAACTTTACAAATAAATATACAGAAGCTAAGACAAGGAGGTGTACTTAAATTGTCTTGATTAGGTCATGCCACTGTCCAATGTTCAGTAACATCTGGGCTTGTGAGACAATCTTTGTGTTTTCCTGTAGTGAACTTCTTAACTCTATTTGACAATGAGTGACAGTGTCTAACATTGCCTCCTCATTACCTGGTTGATTGGCCAGGCTGGGCTCTTTGGACAGACGGCAGGAGTTTTACTTCTGTTTGTACTAGTTTCTGTAAATAAAAGTGTCAGGGTCCAATTGGCCAGTGGATGTCTTCCATGAATACAGTTTTAATAATGAAGAGATTGTAGAGCCTACCTTTTGACATCTGGCCCTATCCTTGCAAAACAACAGGTGCCTCCATTTTTCCTGCCTTAATGCTTCCATTTCAGAGTTTTTTGTGTGCCCTTTGGAACCCATTTATTTATTTTTTTTTTTTTCTTTTTTTTTTTTTTTATTTCAACCAAGTAGCCATGTCACAAGCGGTCCTGGATTCTGTAGGCCCTTACCTTACCAGTGAAGAGATCTAGCACACTCTGGTCCTTGAAAATAGCAATCGTATAAGAATTAGAGTAAGCAAGTCGTATACCTCGTTTTGTTAAAACTGTTTTGGGAGAGCAAAGCAAACAGTTAACATTTGGGGTTATTTTCTACCTTGTCATTCAGATTCTTTGCCTTAGTGTTAATTCATAATTTTTCCAGGGTCTAAAATTTTATTCTTATCTCTTACTCAAATATTGGGGCGGGAACAATGCATTTTTTGTACATACTTTTTATATGTATATAATTAGATGTATATAAATTCAAGGTTGAGCTGCGGGAAGCAGTGGAATGAGCATGCAGTTAAGTGTCATGAAACCTCTAGTCTATTGAATGACTTGACCCCTCTGAGTTTTAGTTACCTACTTTCCAGATGAAGGTAAAATCCAAAAACGCCTTAAATTTTTTTCCTAAGGATTATGTTAAAATTTATGTATAAAAATATAATTTGTGGGGCACTCAGGTGACTCAGTTAGGTAAGTGTCCAACTCTTGACTTCAGCTCAGGTCAAGATCTCAGGGTCCTCAGATCCAGCCCCATGTCTGGCTCCACACCCAGGGTGGTACCTGCTTGAGATATTCTCTCTCTCTGTCTCTCTCTCTCTCTCTGCCCCTCCCTGCTCACGCTCTCTCTGTCTCAAAAAAAATGTATATGAGGGCACCTAGGTGGCTCATTGGTTGAGTGTCTGCCTTCAGCTCAGGTCATGATCTCGGCATCCTGGGATCGAGTCCTCACATGGGGCCCGCTTCTCCCTCTGCCTGTATCTCTGCCTCTCTCTCTGTGTCTCTCATGAATAAATAAATAAAATCTTTTTAAAAAATTTATATGTATATAATTTATAAACTACATAACATTTTATGTACTATAAAGGAATAAATAGACAAAAAGAAATGGTTATCTCGGGAACTCTATAAAAGACAAATGAGAAGCCAAGGAGAGGAGATTTGTAAGCTTAGCCTTTAAATCCTCTCTTAAGCCACTCATTGTCCCATGAATGATCTCATCCCCTCACTCCTAGGTATTCCCTTCATGCAGGGGCCATAGCTCCCCTAGGTCTCCCATCACAGTGTTTGTGTTACGACATGGATCCACTGTAGTCATTCATCTGCTTTGAACTGTGTAGCAAATGCCTCAGGTCCAAGCAGGTAACTTTATGTGAGTGACATGAGTTTACTGCCAGACTGTAGGGTTTGGTGGGGACTGCAGAAGTGGAGAGTACAGACCCTGCTAAAAGCACGAAAATGACAAAAGCAAACATGGTGTGGGCCAAACAAAAGCTCTTCCAGGGGAAACCCCCCTGGGTCCAGGAGAACCTGGCTTTCAGGCTTTGTGATGGTCAGTCTGTTCATGGTTTGCCCCCTCCTCTTGGGGCAAAGCCAGGTTTGCTCGGGGGATCCCGGTGACTCAACTGAAAACGTCCTGTGTTTACTGGAACTTCTCCTCCGTGGCAGTCCTGGGACTCTGTTTTCTTGTCCTCTGCTGCTGTGAGACTGCTGCATGCTCTGCTTTGCTTTTCAGACTCAGGAGCGGCTGTATTCGAGTAGCTTCTTACCCTTTCATCCCACACCATAGGCAGCTTTGGAAGTGGCAGATGCCTTTATAGTTCCCTTTTGCTTCAGAATCTTGGCCCCTCAAGTCCTAGTACATTTGAACCCTACGTTTTTGTGTCCCCAACCTGGTCAGATTGCTGCAGGTCCCAGGCTGCAACTGTCTGTTCTGCCTCGAGGTAACTCTCTTTGAATCAGAAAATCCCCTAAAGGAAAGAAAAAAAAGGCAGTGACTGTAGGGCTCCCCGCTCTCTGGGTTTTGCTTGTGTCCAGGATCGCGGCCCCTGAAGTACTGGCTGTGTGGATGTCTTTCACCCGCTGCTTTGTTACTGCTCGTGTTGTCGTTTCATTATTGTATGTGTGTGTCTGGAGGTATTTTCTCCGACTGGTAGAGTGGCACCCAGTGAGGGTTAATCTGATGTAAATTCCATCGGAGCCAAGAGCAAAAGTCTCAATGAATTTATTTTAACAAATCGCTAATAAATGTTTAACACAACCTGAGTGCATGTTGATAAATGAATTTAGAGCTTCTGCAAGTCATCAGATATGGAGTGGATAACCTCTAAAGACACATGCACTGTCCTGGTGCTCCTGGGAACATGAGGAAGGAAGTCTGTGCCTGGAACTTGGTTTTTTGGGTTTTGGGGGGGTTTTTGTTGTTGTTGTTTTTAGTAATCTCTATACCCAGTGTGGGGCTAGATTTCAGAACTGAGATCAAGTGTTGTTTTCTCTCACAGCTGAGCCAGCCAGGTGCCCCTATACCTGGAACTTCTTAAGGTCAGCTGATGAGGTGCACTTTATGTCTTGTACATCTCACACACACACACACACACACAGAACAAGTAAGATCTTCATGCCTATTTCACAAAACTGGAAGAAACCAGTGAGGAAAACAGATAATCCACAACAAAGAGCAACTAAAGTTTGCATGTTCCAAAAGGTTACTGCTCTAGGAAATAGGTCTACCATCTCAAAATGTAGATTTAAAAACATGCCAGCTAAAATCCTAATGAATGGGACACCTGGATGGCTCAGCGGTTAAGCCCCGCCTGCAGCCCAGGACGTGATCCTGGAGTCCCAGGATCGAGTCCTGCATTGGGCTCCCTGCGAGGAGCCTGCTTCTCCCTCTGCCTGTGTCTCTGCCTCTCTCTGTGTCTCTCATGAATAAATAAGTAGAATCTTAAAAAAAAAAAATCTTAATGAAAAAAAGTTTTAAATGGCATGAATTCAAATATAAACTGAAGTTTAAAAAAAAAATCTCTTTAGATAGATGGATCTCTCTATCCTGCAGAATAAATCAATTCTATGCCACTGTTTTCTTCCGCAAATGCAATTTCCTCTGCAAACAGCTTTAGAAATTACATGAAATAGTTTAAAATACTTTGGAATACAAATTTATAGTTTTGTGATCTTAGCCAAGTTCTTTATTTTCTCTGAAATGGGGATACTACGACTTACTTTATAAGGCATCTGTGGAAATCAACCAAAAAATATTTTAAGTTTCTAGCACATAATAGATGTTTAGTGACATTCACTGCTTTTATCCTGTCCCTAATGTGACCATATGCATTTGGTTTAAGATTATTTTCCCAAAAACAGAAACCCTGAGCTCCAGATCTTCATAGCATGTGTTTGAAGCCAGTTAGCTGTGTTTCTCTAATTGCTGATTATTTAGTCAGTTTAGAACCTGACAATGTCACAGGCCACATTCACTGAGCTACCATTTCCATCATCTTATTTGGCTATAAGACCCCAGTGTATAGATGCTACATAAGTATGATGTACACATTAAATCTATTAGTTATAATTTGTCCTTTGTTCTATAACATTTTGGAACATTTGGGGGCAATACATCAGGCTCTCTGTCAGTCTTGGGAACTCTTTTTATAAAGTGATATGATTATATATATATATTTTTTATCCTCACTGTTTGAGCCAGTATTGTAACACTGCAAATCTTGTCTTTGTTCATTGAAGAGCATTAACCTTAGATAAATTTTAGATAAATGTATTCATGTGTATATATATATTAAACTACATGCCTCTATGCTCAATATATATTATAATAAAAATCAACAATAACAACTAGTATTTATTAAATGCTTATTATATGGAATTATATCATTAATTTTTACAACAATCCTGCAAAGTAGATACTATTATTCTTGCCATTTTACATATGGAGAAATGGAGGCTTACAGAAATTAAGTAACTTAGGCAAGATCACACATCCTGTATACTACAATCAGTTCCCCCACTGGGCTTTGCAAGGCTGGAAGACCATAGAACCCTTATTGTTTACTTATCCCACAGTACCTTAGCAGAAGGCTTGTCAACAAATGCTTATTGAATCAAAAATTTTGCTAAATTAAAATACGTTAAATAGTAAAGTGAATTAAAATGCATACATAAGCATAACTAGCATGAATTATTGTTTGGTTATCTTTCACTTATAAAAATGAAGGCATTTCGGTAAATGTTCATCTAATTTAGCACTTATGGCCATTGCCAAGTTGCATTCTTCCCTCATTGGCTTAGTTGAAGATCATTATTTTTTTTAAATATTTTATTTATTTATTTATGAGAGACAAACACACCCACAGAGACAGAGAGAGAGAGAGAGCGAGAGAAGCAGAGACACAGGCAGAGGAAGAAGCAGGCTCCATGCAGGGAGCCTGACATGGGACTCAATCCCGGGGCTCCAGGATCAGGCCCTGAGCTGAAGGCAGTGCTAAACTGCAGAGCTACCCGGGCTGCCCAGTTGAAGATGATTATTGAGGGAGCTGGAGAGCAGTAGCATCCTACAGCAGGCTCCATACAAGACCAAGGATTCCACAGTGAATATTCTCCCACAGGTTCTCATATCCTTCATTTCCCTAGTACTCTAATTAGGCCAGTTTCAATAGAAGTGACTGAGCATCAAGTCAAGTTAGCAAGTTAGGTTCCTGTTGCTTGCTGAGGAACAGAGACAAGCACAGAGACAACAGAAATGGAAACAAACAAAATAAGTGACTCCTACCCCCAAAACTCTAAAAAGAAGCGTGGAGTTGGTGTTGTGTCTTTGGCTTCCTTATGTCCATCCCCCTCGCCTTCTCTTCCTGTCACTCTGTCCACTTCACTTTGTAAAGCCCAGGCTTTCCAGTTGCTGCTACACCTGAACTGCCTTCAATCTAGATCAGTTGCCTAGTCTATCTTTTTAAATATGGTATAGACCTCATTAGACAGAAGAAAACGTACATGGGAGACACATTTAGAGGCTGAGACAGGACTGGAAGAAATGAAGTCCTAGATTGCATGGCCCAGGCTCTAAGAACAGGCATCTAGGAGGATGCCTGTTCCAGGAGACCCAGAAGCCATGTGCACTGACCTAAACAGGCCAGATACAGTACGTTTCCCAAACCTCCTGTGATACTCTCGCCCATGATCTCCACTGTTCTCTGAAGTCTGTAACACACAATACCTTTCCGTGAATGTCAACCGAGTCCAAACATGACAGCAAATGCACAGTATACTTAACATTTTTCTAGGAAAACACTTGAAGTCTCTAGCTTTATTTTTCTACAATTAATTGATTGTTCTTGTGTGAAGACAAAGACATAGTAAACTTAGCACTAACTGGGGCTAGATGGACCATCTGAAATGATGGAATTGCAAAAGGAAGAGAACGGGAACTGTGGATTCATTGGCTATATGCAATCCAGAAATTGTCCCAAATGTGCCTGGGGTCTCCTAAAATGAAGGGAAGACATTGGTGCTTGAGAAGTCCTTGTATCCCTTTTGCTTCTCTGCTCTTTCTCCTCTTTGAGCATATATGTAGCCTCTTGTTGGTTGATGTGGTTGTAGCATTTTGTACTGAAGATTTGTCATTTTGTCATTGAATATCCACTTCCATCTTCAGCACTAGCAACAGTTAGAGAATCTCCAGTGGAATAGTGCAGAAAAGGAGTTTACTAGAAGTATATAATCTGATAACTACAGCTATATTAGTGACCTGATCACCTGCTAAAAGGAAGCTTTTCAAAGGAATTTTTTCTTTTTTAAATGAAGATTCACAGGCAGATTAAAATTGAATAACTATATATATGATCTTTCATCAAAAAGCTCTCAAATATTTTTCCCCTTCAAAGCCTGGGAAAATAATAGTTCATGGGGGGTAATCAGCACTATTACAATGAATTGGAGGGGCTATAGTCTTGCTAAATAAATTTTATAAGAGTTGCAAATGTTACTGAATGACAGGTGATATGCTCTTAAGTTATCTGGTTTCATGAAGAATCACTGTAAAGATAAAAGGGATATGTCTCTCTTCAGTGCTCATCCCAAGTATGAAAATTTGATCTGGCACTTCTGAGCCCATGAGGAATCTACTTTGTTATTCTATCATAACAGGACTGCATTAGTAATAAGTTAATTCATAATAATTTTTGTAATATTAACAATAATACATTTACATTTGTCAGTGTCTTTTAGAAATGTTTATGCTTGGGGCTCCTGGGTGGCTCAGTCATTTAAGTGGCTGCCTTTGGCTCAGGTCATGATCTTAGGGTCCTGGGTTCAAACCCCACATCGGGCTCCTTGCTCAGTGGGGAGCCTGCTTCTCCCTCGGCCCCTCCCTTCTTCTCGTATGTGCACACTCTCTCTCTCTCACATAAATAAATAAAATCTTTTATAAAAAAGAAATGTTGGGATCCCTGGGTGTCACAGCGGTTTAGCGCCTGCCTTTGGCCCAGGGCGTGATCCTGGAGACCTAGGATCGAATCCCATGTTGGGCTCCCGGTGCATGGAGCCTGCTTCTCCCTCTGCCTATGTCTCTGCCTCTCTCTCTCTCTCTCTGTGTGACTATCATAAATAAATAAAAAATAAAAATAAAAATAATAATAAAAAAATAAAATAAAATAAAATAAAAAAGAAATGTTTATGCTAGAAGCAAGGTTTAAGTAGTCATCCCTATGGAAGCTTTTCAGTATATTGTATTCCTATGAGATACTTCTGAGAATTGTGTTTTATTTCCAAATACATACTGGCCTAAGATAAAGTGTTTGGATTGTCTCTCATAAGTGCCCATTTGAATGTCTCTCATAAGTGCCAATATGACTTTATGTGCATGCAGTCTTCAGTAAAATGAAATTATATGCTACAAGTAAATGAATATTGACAAATTACTGCTGAGTACAATAGTTGACTATAGATTCTCTACTAGAACCTCCTCTCCATTCTGTTCTTTACCCATGAGCTCCACTTCAAAAATAAATTATCAAATAAATAATCAGAAAAATGTTAAAAGAGCATAATATAGATGTGATCTGCAAGTACAAGAGATATCTTGAAGAATGGGTGCCTCGTTGCTGCAAATTTTCTGGACTTGCTATATTTATCACTCACATTTTGTGTGTTTTACAATATGTGCTTGTAAAATCTTCATTTTATCTTTTTCTCCATGTTTCAATATGTTGTTATTTATGTCTGAATAATAAAAGCCACAGTGTTTTGCAATTGGTAGGTTTCTCTTGGTACACTGTAATTTAGTACTTTATTCTCTGGACAGAGTCCACAATGCTTTCTTTTTAATGCCTCTAAACCATGTAAATCAAATGTTTTATTAGGAAAAGTAGAGTCAGAGAAATAGAAAGGTCATCTCTACCAAAACAAAACCACATTTCTCTGGTCTTTGATACTTAACTTCATCTGTGCTCTTCCCTTTTAGCATGGAACACACATTTTTAATGTAGAAGTGAATAGAAACCAAATATAAAATCTGGTTGAAATATGGCTCTGTTTGAATTACTGAATGGGTTCCTTAATCAGTGTGAATTAGCAAAATCATATAGATAGATATCCCTGATCTTTTTTAAGATTTTATTTATGATAAATAAAATCTTTAAAAAGTAAAATTTAAAAGTGGGGCACCTGGGTGGTTCAGCGGTTGAGCATTGCCTTTGGCTCAGGTCGTGATCCAGGAATCCTGGGATTGAGCCCCACATCAGGCTCCCCGCAAGGAGCCTGCCTCTCCCTCTGCCTATGTCTTGCCTCTCTCTGTGTGTCTCTCATGAATAAATAAATAAATAAATAAATAAATAAATAAATAAATAAAATCTTTTTAAAAAATGATATTTTATTTATTCATTTGATAGAGAAAGTGATGTAGAGAGAGAGAGAGAGAGAGAGCATGAGCATGAGCAGAGTGAGGGGCAGAGGGAGAAGCAGACTCCCCACTGAATAGGGAACCTGATGTGGAGCTGGATCCCTGGACTCTGGGATCATGACTTGACCTGAAGGCAGGCGCTTCACCAACTGAGCTACCCAGACGCCCCTATACCCCTGATCTGAATCCTCACTAAAACACTTTTGCTATCTCTTGTCTCCCCTTGTGGAGCTGAGAGAAGCAGGCTAGTTCAGTCACTCTATTCTTACTGCTATGCTCATCCCTCTGAATTTTCCAAGAATCCTCCCGGCTGCTACTACTACCCCTCCTGTCTGTAGGATTCATTCCAGTTCTTTTTCTTTATACTTATCTTCTTCTGAAGACCTAGAGAAATGGTCTCTCATTCTGAGTACAGAATTCTGAGAGATCCTGTACTTCAATCTACTGGTATTCAGTTATACCCCTTATAATTCCCTTCTTCCATTTACAACAGTCACCAACCCCTGCCTACCCTTTGTTTCCTGCTTCTCTGGATTACTATCTCCCATGACATATATTGCCTTTTTGTCCCTTTCCCTACAACAACTTGGGAAATTCATGGGCACCAAAAATATTTTTATCAGTCTATCAGAGAAGGAATCTAGGGTGGAGCAGTTAACTTGCTAAGTGACTAATTTTTCTTTCTAAAATTTTTAGTTTTCCTTTTTCTTTTCATTTGGGGTAAGATTGTCTTTGAAAAACACAAAAAGAAATACATTTGAAGTTTATTGCTCTATAGCCCAGACATAAACAGACATGTAAGGATTGGCCTGTGAATTGATTTGTATTGATGGTTCATAATAACCCACAAAGTTTTGAACTAGGAGTTAGGAAGCACAGAATGTCACTAAATAATTGGGTGACTTTGACCAAATCATGAAGATGGAATTTCTTCTTCTATAAATGAATGGAATCAGCATCTTGCCTAACTGGAAATTTATGATTCTATTACAAAACTTTATAACACTGAATAATGCTTTATGTGAGAAACGAAAAAGTCTTAAGAGACAATGCTTTTCCCATTCATTCTTTTCATAACTTTTACCAGTACATGAGTCCTATTCTGCTATTCTTCTGTTTTGAATTAGAAAGGAGGGCCTGAGAGTGAGAAGAGCCTAGAGTAACAGGCCACTAAGGGAACTAAGCCTGGATTTCCAGCAACAACCACCCGTCCCAGGTCTATCCCAGTGGTCTTCTGAGACGTTACTCTTCTGTCTTCATTCGTAGGTGCACTTCAAGCTTCTCTCTGTTCCATCTCAGGCATCTCAGGAGTTTGCTAGACCCTGAAATATCAATCACAGGATTAACTGAAGAGCACACTTTTAGATTTAAAACCTCAGTTTTGCTTTTACTAAAACGCTTTTCCTAATCAGTACATTTTAAATATTTTAATAACTGTACAAATGATTACTTCATAATTGCATGCTAACTTGATGATACTGGGGCACCTAGTTGGCTCAGTCCATTGAACGGCTGCCTTCAGCTCAGGTCATGATCTCAGGGTCCTGGGATCCAGCCCTGAGTCAGGCTCCCGCCTTGGCGGGGAGTCTGTTTCTCCTTCTCCCTCTGCCCCTCCCCCTACTCATTCTCTCGCTCTATCAAATAAATTTTTAAAAGATTTTTAAAAAATAAATAAATTGATAATACTGACAAGAATTCCCTATCACTTATATCATGGGAAACTTAC
The DNA here is from genome assembly GCF_003254725.2 of Canis lupus dingo. Taxonomy (NCBI): domain Eukaryota; kingdom Metazoa; phylum Chordata; class Mammalia; order Carnivora; family Canidae; genus Canis; species Canis lupus. The sequence continues at coordinate 17,823,706 of NC_064245.1, read as the reverse complement.
CTAATTTCTCTAAAGCCTCAGTTTCTATCTTTCTGAAAAATGTGAATAAAAGTATCTACCTTAGCACCGTTGGGAGGATTGAGTAAAATGAATAACATAATATATGTGAAGCATGGCCAAGCGTGTGGAGCTGAAGGAATGCTCAGAAAATATCAGCTACTCTTATTGTGATGGTGGTGGTTATCATCTAGTATTATTTGCAGTAATTCTTAGCAATAATAATAATAATTGGAGAAGTGCATAAAAAAACTCTAGAAAAGCCAGAGATGGCCTCATGAAAGATGTGGTCCTAGAGCTGGACTGCAGAATACACCAAATTTGGATGAGTTTGAAGGAGGGGGAATTCTTTTCAGGTTCTTCAGATAAAAAGATGTGCAAAGGCACCAGATGGAAGAGAGCATGGTCATCTTTGTCTAGCTAGAATGAAGTTTAGGCAGGAGAATAAAAGGAAACAGCATTAAAATGGCCCTGGGGTAAAGGTGGGGCTGGTGAGAGGTGACTGGAGCAAAGCCTTCGTGACACATTATTATGGGATCTATTAAAACAATTTAAAGGGCAGCCTGGGTGGCTCAGCAGTTTAGCGCCGCCTTCAACCCAAGGCGTGATCCTGGAGACCTGGGATCGAGTCTCATATCGGGCTCCCTGCATGGAGCCTGCTTCTCCCTCTGCCTGTGTCTCTGCCTCTCTCTCTCTCTATCTCATAAAGAAATAAAATCTAAAAAAAAAAAAAAAAAAAAAAAAAAAAAAAAGATTAAAAAAACAATTTAAAGAACTTACAAAACAAAAAAACGTCCTCAAAAAATCATGTTTCTGCAGATCCCTTAACCACCACGACTTTGACTCCTGGCCTCTTGTGTTCCAGCCATAAAGACAGCCACACAGCAGGGAGTTTCTTTGCTGGAACAAGAACCTAGTGGTTGGTGCTCCTGCCCTTCCCACTGTGCTGGCTGCACAGAGCCCGGAGCAGCATGAAAGGAATCGACCATAAACACGTAATATGTACATGCCCTGAATAAAATTGTAACCCAGAGTGCAGCTGTCCTGAGACGGGGCCCCTGACATCAGCCTCTCCTCCAGCACCAGCCACCCGCTGAGCTGAAGGGCGGGCGCTGGGGTCCGGGATGCTGCCGCTGGACACTGCACAGAGGGCCTAGGTGATGCCTCGGGCCTGGAGCAGGTGCCTGGGGGAGCCTGAACCAGCATTGTTTGCACCCCTCCCAAAGCCCTGCCAGTTCTCGTCTTTCCCTTCCCATCACCATCTCTCTTTCATCAGCTCTAATGGCTTATCCTCCTTTCTCGCTCGACATCTGTTTTCCATTGTCTCCCGTTGTTCTCCCCATTGTTTGTCTTTCTTGATCATTCTCACAGATCCAGGGCTCTGTCGCTAATCCTAAAGATGACCAGCTACGGCTTCTCCCCTGAGAGAGCAGGCCTTCCACTTACCAGGACCCAGCTCTGCCCTGGGGTGTAGGGGGGCAAGCCCCAAACACCCCCCCAATAGTGTTCAGCGGGGGCTTTTTTCTGTTTTAGGAGACCTGGTGAATTTCGCAGTACAGGAAGGGCTCGGAGAGATAAGACAGGGTCCAGGGGGGGCCGTCGGGGAAGCAGGTGCGCGCTCCCAGGAGCCGCGACTCGGGCAGGTGCAGGGGGCAGGGGCAGGTGCAGGTGCCGCGGGGAACCCCGGCTGGGCAGCTGTTCCCACAGTCAGCCAAGAGCCGCTGCGAGTGTTTCCGCACCCCGCTGTGCAGCCAGCGGGTGCCTTGCTCCTCGCCCCGAAGCGCTTTGAAAGTCGCCCCTCGTTGTCTTTAGCCTCCCTGTTCCCCACTTAGCACCTCGCCCTGCCGCGATTTTCCTGCCGCGGGGTCATCGAAGGCAGCCTCTGCTATTTTATGAGCAGAGAGCTGGCAACAGGCCTGAATCCGGAGCCTCAACGCAGGCTCCATAGTTTCAGGTTGAGACAAAGACGTGTTTTCTCGAGCTCTTGTCATCTTGACTTCAGACAGCAGGCCATGCATGTATTGATCACCTGTGCAGCCCCCTTTGGGGCCCGTATTGAGAAATAAAATCCTGCACACTCCCCCCCACCCCCCCACCGGGCCCTTAGAACGCTCTCCCTTGGCATGACTCTATCTTTTTCCTGACACAGAGTTGGCTCGATTGTGCGAGCTGTGCATCTTCCTCACTAACAAGTCCCTCCCAGCCTAAGCAGCTGCCGAAGGCCCAGACACAAGGACATCAGAAAGCGGTGGCGTTTTGCCTTTGCTGGGCCCATCGTGCCTGTGCAGCGCTAGGGCCGTTAGGAGGCACATAGAAGGGGGTTGGGGAAAGGTGAGAGAAGAGCAGGAGCCGAACACTGCCAAATACCTACTGAAAAGAGCATACCCCCTACCCTGGTTCTCCCTCAGGTACTCGGGACGCTTACCCCAGAAGGTGCCTGTTCCCGGGTCTCCAAGGGCCCGAACGCAGACCAAGCTGGGCCCTGTGGTCAAGAGCCAGGATGCCCGGTCTAAAGGGGCAGCAGCTTCTTGGCTCTACTAAAGCATTTGCTAGACAGGAAGCAGATCCAGTGTCAGCCAGATCTTCTGATTTTTCTACAGAGGCCAGAAACCAAATTTTTATGAGAAATCTCCTAATTTGTTAATGTTGGCGACTATTAAAAGACAGCCTTTAAATACCGTGAAGGCCAATCAAAACCTGTTGGCAGGCAACGTTCAAGCTGCCAGGTTTGGACCTCTGGCTTACCTAGTAGGCACACGCTGGAAGCTTCTAAATGACCCAGAGGCCTCCCCCCCCCCCCCCCCAGAGTCCATGTGGATCAGGGATAGGAAACTTTTAAGCTCTGTCTTACAAATTCTTGATACCAAACATTTTTAAAAATCAGAGTTGTTTTAAGAATTCCTGGACCCCTTTTCTGAACATAGTCTGGAACAAGCCCCAGCTTCCCGGGTGGCCTCAGGATGATCCATCCCCTCAAGTGACCTCCAACCCATGGCTGGTCCAAGAGGGGAAAAGGGAGATGCTGGCCATTCGGAGCCTGTTCTGGATGACTGCAAAGCACTGCGCTCACCCTTGCTCAGTTCTGTAGCCCCGGAGCAGACACAAATCCAGTAATTCCTGAGAGGTGGGGAAAAGGCACATGAGGGTTGGAAGATAGGCCAGAGACTTTTCAGCTGTGCTTGGCAGGCTGAGGTATGTCCATGCCGAAGGGAATGAGACGCTGTGGGAGACAGAAGAGACAAAGGAAGCATAGAAAGGGAGGTGTGGGGCAATTTATTCCTGTTCCTCAACTGTAAGTAAGAACAAGCCATCAAAAGCAGAAGTAGAAGAGCTGAAAAACCAGACCATGGGAATGTTCAGGGCTCCTTCCCAATATGATCCTTGAACATGCCCATCCATCCACCCGGCTATTGGAAATCTTTGCCAAAAATAGAAGTGGTGCCAAAGACTGGGATAGAGGCAACAGACTATTTTTATTCCAAGTGGAGGAATAGGCCACGTAAGCAGACGAAAACATAGAGCAACTCAAAAGAAATGTCAGCCCCTGAGCCCATGGGTGTGTTTCCTCCTCATGGCATGAGATTTGGGCAGAAATCTGTCTCACCAAGTCGGGACCTGCACTTCGGGCTTTCTCGAGCTGCGGTTCAGAAATGCAGCACAGGATTTGAGACAAAAGCAAGTCTTTCATGCCCAGTGTCATCTGTGTCTTATGTTTCTTTCTTTTGTTTTAATAGATTTTTTTTTTTCCCAGAGTGAAGGGGATGACGTCAGGCAAATATGCGATACAGGCTCATCTAATTAAAATTTTGTTTATTTACTTGTGATTTTAAAAGAATATGAAGCATACTTGTGAGACATTTGTGTCTGGAAAGAGTTGAGCAACTCTAAAGCTGTAACGTGTGGCGATTGGTTAAAAATTGCTAAATTATGTGTCTTTATTTTCCGCGAAATGTCAAATGTTGTTCTTTTGCTTCTATAAAGGTCAATATGGCTTAAAGAGAAAGGGGGCAAAAAACCAAACTTGGACCATTAACTTGTTATTGAACTTTAGAAGTGTTTTATTTACCAGTAAAATTAAATCTAAAAATGTTGTGGTGGCTCTGGAACAAGAAAGACTAGATTGCAACAAAGTTAATGACTTTGTGTTACTCTCCTCTTCTTTCTGGGCCTTTCAGTAAAAAACAAAAGGGAGAAAACGAGTTAGACAGCAGAAGTTATTTATAATTACTCTGTGTATACATATATGTGGAATATATATTCTGCTGCATGGATGGGGTGTCATAATTTTTTCCTTATGCTTTCTGCCCTTTGATGTTCTTGAACAGAATAGAGCTGGGGAAATAAAATTCTTTTGGTAAATACATTTCATAGTGGTATTTACTAATGGTAAGCATGGACTGACTTCTCAAAGAAGTCATCTCCTTTTTAGAAGCGATGATCAACAACCATATACACGCTCACACACACACACACACACACACACACACGGCTAGAAAAGGAGAAAGCACTCTTTGTTCTAGGTTATTTCCAAATAACCATTGTTATTCGTTAGTACCATTTGATCTGGTCATGAGGCACTACTACCTCATACCCCTTTTTGGGGTTGGGGGGGAAGTAAAAATAATGAAAGCACTATTTAACAGTTCAAAACCATAAACGTCTATTGAACTGCATCTTCTAATCCTGTTGCGAAGGCTGAGAGTAGTCTGGCAAAATGCAGGTCAGAAAATTTTTGCTGTCACTGACAGACACATGCTAGTGACGTGTTCAAAATAGAATACGCAGAAGTTTATCTTTTTTTTTTTTTAATTCCAGTGTAGTTAACATTAAAGTTCATCTTTTGTAGCTCCTCACCCACTTCCCAAGTCTTTCTCCTTCTCTGGCCCCCTGCCCACGACCCCCTAATTTGTGCTCTTTTGCTGAACGTGGCTTACTGTCCATTAATCCTCTGTCGGCAGTCCCACAGTGCTAGTTTCAGGTGTGCCTCTTGCCATGATATTGGCATTTTTTAAAAGATGGTATTTATTTATTTTGAGAGAAAGAGAGAGAGTGGGTGCAGAGGCAGCTAGAGTGAGAGTGAGTGGATGGGGAGGGGCAGAGAGACCCTCCAGCAGGCTCAGTGCTCAGCATGGAGCCCAACACAGGGCTGCTTCTCCACCCTGGAATCATGACCCAAGCCTGACCCTGGAAAGTGGATTGCTAAGGCACTTGGGCTTTACCAAGTTGACTTCCTCTCCAGGAGTAGAGAAACAAGAGAAGGCCTGGGAGTCCCCCTTTATTTATTTAAATTTTTTGTTATTGAAGGCGCCTGGGTGGCTCAGTAGGTTAAGCGTCTGCCTTCAGCTCAAGTCACCATCTGGGGGATCCTGGGATCAAGCCCTGCTCAGTGAGGTGTCTGCTTCTCCTGCTGCCTCCTCCCCCCTGCTCATGCTCTATCTCTGTCTCTGTCTCTCTCTCTTTCTCAAATAAATAAAATCCTAAAAGGCAATTTCTTATTGAAGTATAGTTGATATTCAATGTTATGTTAATTTCAGGTGTACGACATAGTGATTCAACAATTCTACACAATATGCAATCAAAGGAAACCATTCACAAAATAAAGATGCCACCTACTGAATGGAAGTCCCTTTTTAAAATGCCAGCAATTGGGGCTCCTGGGTGGCTGAGTCGGTTAAGCATCTAACTCATGATCTCAGGGTCATGAGATCCAGCCCAGTATTGGCCCACTTGATATTCTCTCTCTGCCCACCCCCCCAACTCGCTCTCACTCTTTCTCTAAAAAAAAAAAGAAGATAGCAATGGAAGGTCCATTTTCAGTTGTTTGGTGCAGACAAATTTAAATTTTCTTTAAAATTTTTTTTCCTGAATTGACTCTTCTGTTTGTATTATTTCTGAATCGTCATCAGTGAGTTCCATTACATTATTAGTTTCACAAAGTGAGGGTCTATTAGAGTAGGTATTTTGGTCTGTTTTTTGGCTTTTATCCTAAAATTTCCTATTGCATTTAGTTTCCATTATATTTTGAACTCATCTACCCAAAAGCGCCTCAACATTATTTTTAAACATGTTTGTCTTGTTTTTCTCTCACAGTTAAGTGTGGTTAGTATTAGGTTCATTATGTAAGGTTCCATTTTCACTTTAGGCTCATCTAGTATTACTGCATCAGAAGGAAGTTAAACTTAACATCATTTACCAAAACAGGTGTAACAGGAGGAAAACGAGGACAGAGATACTTGATGTGGAGATCGAAAAGTTTAGCCCTAGTGCAGACCCCTGAAGTGAACACAATGAAGGACTGATAAGATGGCAAGTGGGACAAAACAATCAGGGTAAAATGTACTTTTCTTAAAAAAAAAAAATTGTTCATAACAGACTTCAACGTATTCATTTTAGAGTCAGGAAGAAAACTTCAGATTGATTGGTTTAGTTTAGAAAATTGCCTGAAAATATGTGACTCTAAAGTTTTCCATAATACTCTCTTATATTTGAGTTCATGTGAATTTTTATAATTAACTTCTGAAGATCAATGTTAATTTTTTAGTATCAAAACTATCACTTCGAATGTGAGGTTTAAAAGTCTCTAGAACTGCATGGTCTACGTTTGGGAGAGACAGAGGAAGAGGGAGAGCTAGAAGTGGCCCCTCCGACACTTGGGGTTTCAGCAGCTTTGTCAGGGGGTGTTGCAGACCTCAGAGAGGCCGGGCTCAGTCCTGGCCAACAAAACTATCTGGAATAAAAGTAACAAGGTGGTCAGAGGGGAAGTCACATGCTACTTTTTGCTCTCCCTTTCATTTCAGGTATTCTTAGCCCTCAGGTCTTACCTCTCCTAAATTTATGAAAGTAGATGAACATGACAACTAGTGCTCCCTAGACCTGTCAAGATAATCCTTTAAACTACATGCTGCTAACATGATATGTAAACACTGGTCTTGAAATTGTCCACTTGGAGTGGGCCATGTAATATAATTTGCCTAAATGACGCTTCTCTGAACAGATCAGGAATGCAGTTAGAAGAACAGTGAAAGCTGTAATCTGAAACATCACATCCTAGAATCATTAGGGTGAATAACCAGACCCATAAGAATGCATTGAAAACCCCGAAGAGGGATGCCTCAGTGGCTCAGCGGTTGAACATCTGCCTTTGGCTCCGGGCATGATCCTAGGTCAGGGTATCGAGTCCCACATCAGGCTCCTTGTGAGGAGCCTGCTTCTCCCTCTGCCTGTGTCTCTGCCTCTCTGTGTTTCTCATGAATAAACAAATAAAATCTAAAATCAAAAAGCAAGAAAGAAAGAAGAAAGAAACCCACCCCAAAGAGATTGCTCAGAGAGAGCCCAGGCAACATCAGTCTTGGTAAATGACAGCACAGAGTGAAGGACCTGGAATCAGACAGGCTTAAGTGTGAGTTCTAGGTAAAGTGCCATACCTAAGTCCCAGTTAATGAAATAACAGTTGTAAAGTGCTTAGCCCTGGTGCTTGGTGCGTAAGCAAACACTCAGTAAAGATAGTTTCTTTTTTAAAAAAACAAAAAGGAAACAAGAAAGGCAGAAAAAAGTTGCATGGTCTTAAATAATTTTCCAAATTTATTTTGAATAAATGCATTTATGCTAGAGCTTTTCATGGTAACCAGATCAACAAAGCACGGAAAGTACTATTGCTAGGGTATATTGGCTGGAAAGAACAAATACTGAGATTATGGCCATACACGATACAGAGGGATTTTATTTCATTCCCGTCTTCTTGCCTTAGACTGTGCTGATATGTTCATGTGTAATTCTGTTCTCCTTTTTAAAATTTTTCCAGATCTTCCCTTTCTTAAGGATCCAGCTTTAAATATACCACTTCCTTAAAACCTTCTGTGCCTCCCTAGTTTACCATAATCTCTTCTGATGCCAGCCCCCACATTGTATTCTGTATTTTCGCTTATTTGGCACATCCTACACTACCTGGGGCAGTTCCCCAGCCATTTCCCTGAAGACCCACTCTCCTGCTCCTTTTATACTGCTGGGAAAGCTTAATTACAGGGCTGGCACAAGGTCCTCAGTAAATTCTTGTTGAATTAAATCTCTTATTTGAAATTTCCAATGCCTGCATTCCCCTCCTACAAGTCCCAATTTAGGGAAATCTCTTGAAATGACTCACAAGTTTTCACACCTCATCCCAAACTGACATTTTCAAATTATTTACATGCTTCCTAGCTTTCCAGTGTGTACTATCAAAAGTGTTTATATTAAAAGGACATACTTAGTTATCAAACATTTATCCTAAGAAATGTGGTGATAGCCAGCAGCATTGTCCTGCCGAAGAGCTAAAGGTTACATGCTTTGCTTCTAATAATAGATTTAGTGGTGGAATTAGGAATACAAGTAAGGTTAGCCTCCCAGAGCAGTCTGGTGGCCTCAGGCAACCAGGAAGGTGAAGTCGGTGTCTTAGCTAACTCACTAACTTTACTGGAAGTGCATATTTTCCATGTGCCAAGTTCAGTAACTCATGGAGTAAATGTTTGTTTTGCTATGCTTTGAAAAGTTGCTTTGCTTCTTGTAAGTTTTCTCGGTGGAAGAATTCCAAGATATGACCTAATCTATGTTTGCGGCATTGAACTAGAAACAGGATTTGTTCTGTGACTTGGCTCTGTCATTTATGGGCCACTTCTGTAGGGAGGGTGTGTGGAAGCAACAGGAGAAATGCCTGGCCTGTTAATGCCAACAAGCAATATACTCATAAAGTTTTTGATTTTCTAACATCTGAAGGCAGGCATCCAACCTTGCAGAACAGAAGGTATCCATCTTGCAGATCATGGTCACTCGTTCCCAGAATTACAGTAACCAGGTAGTACGTAGGATCACCTCAGAGGACTTTCCCATAACCTCCACAAAGAACACCTCTGTACTTTCCTGTAGGTGCTGTGGTTTGACTCTTTGTATAAACTCCCTCAGGTCAGAGATGAATTAGCCATTACTAGTAGGGAAGCCTATTGCCAGTTCGGGCTATTTGTTATTAACCCTTGAATTTACTCTGTAGGCATCCTATAAAGCATTTGAGAATTTATGCTTGTTAACTAATGGTAATCTTTTGTCTTAAAGATTGATTTGAGAAAGAGAGAGAGAACAGGAGGGAGGGGCAGAGGGAGAGAGAGTCCCAAGCAGACTCCACACTGAACATAGAGCCCAACTTAGAGCTCATTCCCATGACCCTGAGATCACAACCCAAGCTGAAACCCAGAGTTGGTTGCTTAACTGACTGAACCACCCAGGCACCCCAACTAATAGTGATCTTATTAAAGATTTGAGTTATTACCAAAGGAACTACTAAAGAGTTCATGTCAGGGCACCCAGGTGGCTCAGTCCATTGAGCACCTAACTGTTGGTTTCAGCTCAGGTCATGATCTCATGGGTCATGGGATCAAGCCCTGAGCAGGTCTCTATGTTCAGCTGAGAATTGGCTTGGGATTTTCTCTCTCCCTCTGTCTCCCCCTCTGCCCCTCCCCCCCTTCTTTTCTCATAAATAGATAAATAAATCTATCTATAAATAAATAAATCTATCTATCTACCTTTAAAAAAAAAACAGAGTTCATGCTATAGAAAAGTATCTCTTAGCCGGATAAATAATCCGTAATCACACAGTAGACAAAGCAAAAGCTAGATCTTATTGATGGCTATAATCCTGGGTAAGAAATTAGGAAACTAACTTCATAGATGACACCAGTACTTAGCCTGAACCATTTTAAGTCTTTTCTGTTTTCATAAGATCAATCTGGGTTGCTTTTGAAATCAACAGACTGGCATGCTATTGATTCACAACCTCAACAACTTTGTTAACCCTTTTTAAAATAAAGTCACTCTGGGGCTCCTGGGTGGCTCAGTCATATAAGTGTCTGCCTTCAGCTCAAGTCATGATCCCAGGCTCCTGGGATCAGCCCCGCAGCTGGCTCCCTGCTGAATGGGGAGTCTGCTGCTCCCTCTCTCTCTGCCCTCCCACCCCTCCCTCCACTTGTGTATGTTCTCTCTCTTTTTTTCTCGTTCTCAAATAAATAAATAAAATCTTTAAAAAATAAAGTCACCCTGATGTTAGAACTCACTAGAAGTATACCAGCTTTACAGTTCTTCAGAGTTCCTCATGCCCCCTCAAGCAACACTCTACAATATAGTTTAAAATCTAATCACACTTCTCAGAATTATAATTTTGAACAATCAACAGGATTCATTTTGGGTTTGTAATGTACTCATTGGGAACCATATGGCCCATTTAAGTAAACATCTGTGATTCCCTTTACACTGAAAATAAAGTGCTACATGAAGATTTTATTCAGTCTGATATCAGAAGCTTCACTGCTCTTCTCTACCCGTTACTCTGGCAGGAACATGTTTGGTCTTCTTGTACTTACTACCCTTTCCTGCCTCCTCTTGCAAGGGTTCTTCTCTGCTTAGTCCCAGCCACTTTTTGGTGTATTTCCTTAGATCTACAAAATATTTTTTTTCCTTATCACTGCATTTAAATGCCAAAATATCCTCACCTTTGTTTTTCTCTCACTGACCTGTAGCCACTTGAAGATAGGTGTTACATGTTTTATCTCTGTTCTAAACCTCTTCAGATATGTTGAGTGAATGAATGAACCCATGAATGAATAAATAGTTGAATGAATGCTAAGAATATTGAAAGGTTTATTGTACTTTTCCAATATGTTTAGTTATACTGGTGTATCTCAAATTTATTTTTTTAAACATTTTATTTATCTATTCATGAGAGAAATAGAGAGAGGCAGAGACACAGGCAGAGGGAGCAGCAGGCTCCCCACGGGTTGCCTGATGCAGGACTTGATCCCAGGACCCTGGGATCATGACCTGAGCCAAAGGCAGATGCTCAACCACTGAGGTACCCAGGCGTTCCTGGTGTATCTCGAATTTAAATAACTGTTTACCACCAATCTTCCCTTACACACACACACACACACACACACACACACACACACACTGGGGCAAAAATAGTAAAAACATGAAGGCCCATTCTGCTGTATTTGCAGTAAACTGATAATGACCACACTAATTCCAGAATGGTCTATCCTTGGTTCCCAGTACTTAGCATTTGAATCATCACCATTGTTCAGTCCCAGGCAAATCTGAAAGGACAGGATTCACTGGGAAAGAAATGTTGCCTTAAGTTCCTAGAGGATTATTATAAAAACAATGAGGCAAAGATTCTTTCATGTTGGAAAAATAAAACAAGACTTCTATAATTAAAACCAAAAGCTATAGCATAGATGAGAAAAAGCAGTAATCAGCCTAAAATGGGAAAAGCCTGGGTTTCAAATATTTAATTTTCTCTGAGCTAAGAAATTGATGCAGACTGTTGTGGGTGTTTTAAGATCAAAATTATTTAGACAGATATATATAGAATGTTTTGCTATTATATTTATGGATTAGAACTAGCTCCGAAACTCATTTCCTTTCCTTATAAACAACTATGGTTGACATTTACTCGAGGTACTCTTTCTTCTCCACCACATATAATTGTGATCTATGTAGCAAGAAGAGCAAAAATCACTATTAAAGATCTGTTTTTTAAATTTCCCTACTACCATTCTCAGCCATGCAGGCCATGATCCAGGCTAACTTAGAAGGCACTTTGGAAAGCACGTAGAATATTTCCCTTCTTGTCTGTTCTATAATCACTTCTCTTGATTGGATTCAGCAGTATTTTAATGTTGTATAAGATGTGGTATTGTTTGTTTTCTTTCAAGTATATTTTAGAGGCTGAATTTATCTTTGGGGACACCATAGATCAAAGTTTGATCCTTAACTTTGTAGGCTGAAAAACAGATTTGACAAGGCTCCAAAAGCTGATTCACTACTCAAGTATTCATGATGTATTAATTTACAATGAGATTTGTGTGTGGCTGGGGAAATGGACCACTTGTCTATAGAAAGTAAACTCATAAATTTAACCTTCTTTGTGATAATACCCAAGAGGAAACTGAATATCTACAACTATGTTGTATTCTGTAGTTATTTAAAAAATCAAACTGTAATTCTAGAAAGACCCATATAATCCAGTCTCCAGCCTTGATTTTGCAGATGAGAAATTGGGACCCCAGGCTTTCACAGCTACAAATGACAGAATTGGAACTAGAATCCAAGATTGCCAGATAGAGATCTATGTACTTTTTACAAACCCTGCTGCTGCCCTGATTTTGGAGTGGGATGGGTAGTGGTACCCATGGTAGTGGTAGTGGTAGTGGTAGTCAGAAGTTGAAACTAAAGATGGTCCAGGGGTGCCTGACTGGCTCAGTTGGTAGAGCATGCAACTTTTGATCTCAAGGTTGTAATTTTGAGCCCCATACTGGGTATAAAAATTAGTTAAAGTCTTGGGCTGCCTGGGTGGCAAAGTCAGTTAAGCCTCCAACTCTTGGTATCATCTCAGGTCATGATCCCAGGGTCCTGCGTCCAGTCCCATGTCAGGCTCCCTGATTGGCAGAGGGCCTGTTTCTCCCTCTCCCTCTGCCTGTCACACTCCTTCCTTGTGCATGCACGCTCTCTCTCTGTCAAATAAATAAATAAAATATTTAAAGTAATTATAAAATTAAAAAGTGGTCTAAATTCTTTAGTTACTATAAAATTAAAAAGGAAAACAAGCTTAAAAGGAAAATTTTTTATGAAGCTAAAGTCATCTGATAAAGCACCTTTACCTCTACTTTGGTTGGAGGACATTGGTAAATTTCTAAATTTAAAAATGGAAGAGGAGGGGCACTTGGGTGGCTCAGTTGGCTAAGTATCTGACTTCAGCTCAGGTCATGATCCCGGGGTCCTGGGATCCAGCCCTACTTTAGGCTCCCTGCTCAAGAGGGAGTCTGCTTCTCCCTTTTCCTCTCCTCACTCATGCTTTCTCTCTCTTTCTCTTTCTCTCTCTCTCAAATAAATATTTTTTAATTTATTAAAAAAATAATAATACAAATAAAAATGGAAGAAGACACCAAGAAATAAAGGATCTGGGTCACAGGTTCATGATGAAGAATCTCTTGACAGATTCTTGACTCAAATGGCTAAACAACCATTTGTCATTGGTTTCCTGAATGTTTTGTCTTTGTACAACAAACTGTTAGGTTTAGTTTAACTATTTACATTCTAAATCTGTCTCTTTTTTTAAAGATTTTATTTATTTATTCATGAGAGACACAGATTGAGAGAGGCAGAGACACAGGCAGAGGGAGAAGCAGGCTTCATGCAGGCAGCCCGATGTGGGACTCCATCCCAGGACTCCAGGATCATGAGCTGAACCAAAGGCAGACACTTTAACTGCTGAGCCACCCAGGCATCCCAATCAATGTGTCTTTAGTTAGAAGTCCCTTTGGGGTTTCCAATAAATTTGCGTTTTGTTATTACCTTCATCAGTAATATACTTACAAATCATATTTTAGGTCATTTCTACAAAGATTTCAACACATAGCATCTCTCATCACTTATTCATTCAAAAGTACTTAAGTCAGTCACCACATCAGGTTCTGAGAGTAAAATGGGAAACAAAACAGGAATGGTCCCAAACAGAGCTCACAAAATCAGAGACTGCTTCTACTGTAGGAGGCAGATTTTAATGAAATAATCACACAAACATTGCCAAAACCTGTGATAAGTTCTACAAGAGAACAATATAGGGTGCTATGAAAGCATAAACAGAAGGAAGTCATATAATTTGGGAGATTGCTGAAGAAGTGAGATCAGAAGGCTAAGTAGTACCAGTCCTGAGGGAAATTAATGCATTCTCCAGCCACAGAGAACCTCGCACGAGGGAGCGGCCCTTAGGACTGCACCTGGCCATCCTACCTATGTAATACACAGTCATGGGATAATTGGAAAAATTAATATGCAAAGCCCTTGGAGGATTTGAATTTAGAATAGTGTAGCTGGATGTGGAAAATACAAGTGGGGGACAGCAAAGAGCTTGGAAAAGTAGGTAGAATCCAGGTCTTCTAGAGGCTTATAAGATATTTTAAGACTGGAGCCTTTATCTTAGAGGAGGAGTTAGCATTAAAGCATTATAAGCAGTGAAGTGGAATCTTCTGTTACAGAGAATTATTGCAGGAGAGGAGGGCAAAAGGGTAGAAGCTAATTGATACAGAGATTCTTGCTTTGGTGAAGGTGTGATGTCATGGTGTCTGACTAGCATTTTAGCAGTGGATTTGGAGGGAAATCCAAGGTTCAAGAGATATTTTGGAGGGAAAACTGCCAAGACATGGGGGGTGGAGATTGAATTGCAGGGTAGAGAGGAGGAGAGAGAAGGTGCCATCCCAGGTGTCATGTCCAGTGCCGTCCTTGTGACTTCAGTATGTGAAGCCCACCCTACATAGCTTCTGGTGCTCTCTATCTCCACAAATACCTCCTGGTCCCACCTGGACTTTGACCTTTCCCTGAACTACCTCACTGCTCCACTGTAAGGGAAGCACAAAGACCGGTGCTGCTAGCCACTTCAAACCCACATTTCTAAACCTGCTAAAGAGAACTCTGTGTACTTGAGGAAGTTACTGAAACTCTCTGAACAACGGCTCATAGGATAAAGGATGATAATACATACTTCATGGCATTGTTGAAAAGTTTGAATGACAGTGTTTTCAAAGCCCCTGATATGTGATTGGCACATAGAGGAGTGCAATGAAGTAGAAATTTCCTTTCCTTTTTTGTGTGCTGATTTTTGCATCTTATGTTTCTGGAAATCCCACTAACTTTGTCTGATTTACTACTACAATAAATGAGAATGTTATTATTATTTTTTTTTAAGTAAGCTCTATGCCCACCATGGGGCCGAACTCATGACCCCAAGATCAAGACTTGCATGCTCTACCAACAGAGCCAGTCAGGCACCCCAAAAAGAGTATGTTTTTAATAGAGTACTTATTTTATCAGTTTTTGTGCAGAGGTTAAATCCATCATACAACTTATTAAAGACACATACTTACTGTCAGTTTGGCAGTAAGTGGTATTCCAAGGCCAGGTTCCAGTGTGTGTGTATGTAGGGGGTTTCCCATATACCACCAACAAGGAGTTCTCAGGACGCCAACTGGGAGGCCTGCTGTTGAACTCAATTCTAGCACTAGCTGCTGGAGATAACATCAGATTCCACAAGTTAGAGGTTCAGTCCCACAGGACTACTCCCCCACAACCCCAAGTCAGATAGCAGTCATAACCCAGGTAGTTACCTGTACTTGTGACCAACTGGCTATAAATCAGAGGTTCCCAAGACCGCTGCCTTGGTTTCAGTTAATTTGCTAGAGCAGCTCACAGAACTCAGAGAAACAGATGACTGGTTATTGTAAAAGGATATAACTCAGGATCAGCCAAACAGAAGAGATGCACTGGGCAAGGCAGGGAAGATGACACAGAGCTTCTGTGTGCTCTCCAGGCGCCCCACTCTCCCAACATCTCCAGGTGTTCACCAACCTAGAAACTCTAAACCCCATCCTTTTGAGTCTTTATGAAGGCTTCATTACATAGGTGTGATTGATTACATCATTGGCTATTGGAGATCAGTTCAACTTCTGGCCCCTGCACTTGTCCCCAGAGGTCAGGGGTCAGACTGAAAGGTCAACTGTGTAATCACAGGCTTGGCTCCATGGGCAACTGGTCTCCATCCTTAGGTACTTTCCAAAAGTCACCTCATTAACATAACAAAAGACAATTTTATTGCTCTCCTCACTAAAGGAAGTTCCAAGGATTTTAGGAGTTTCATGTCAGAAACTAAATGGAAAACCAAGTCTATATTTTTTATTAGAAATTGCAATGTCACAGGCAGTCAGTCTGCTTGTAGGATGGAGAGAGTGCCCCTTTCTTAAAATGTAGCAACTATTTTTTTTAAAGATTTTACTTATTTATTTATTTATTTGAGAAAGAGAGAATGAGAGAGAGAGCGCTCACCCATGAGCAGAGGGAAAGGCGGACTCCCCACTGAGGAGCGAGCTCCATGCAGGGCTCCCTCCCAGGACCCCAGGATTATGACCTGAGCTGAAGGCAGGCGCTTAACCAACTGAGTCACCCAGCCCCCTAAAATTTGGCAAGTATTAAAAAGGAAATGTAAATACTTAGTATGCCACTGACTTCAAGTTTGTATCTTAAAGATTTAATAAAATGAAGAGGATCCAACTACCATATCTCAAGCCTATTAATTTCACACATGGACATAAAATATGTAGGAAAGAGGAATCAATATGCTGTAAATGTAAAATGTGCATTCTCTTATAAAGGTGGTAAAATTTAAAGGGAAAGTACAAACCACTATGTGCAAAACTACATAAAGGAAACCAAATTTTAGGGTTTGGGATTTAGTTCCTTAATTTTAGCAAATTTTCTTTTTAGATATAGCTATTGCCTGATAGACTTAAATTAAAACTATATTTAAACCAATCAAATAGTAAAATGTGTCATGCTTTTTTACATATACTCCCAAAAGCTTTAGACACACACAGAATTCAGCATTTATTGTCTTTCCCATAACATGCCTTTCATCCGCTCCCACTAGTGGTGGTGGTTGTTCCAACTTGGCCTATAAAAATTTGTGAACACATACCTTCATACTTAAGTGAAATGAGTCACAGAGCAGATGCCAAAGAGAGTACCCCAATTTAAGTCTTCCAGAATTTCTAAGATGTGTTGAGGAAATGGCATAGATAGTACAATTTTACTCATATCTTAGATAAGAGTAAGCCCTTAAGATGTAGAAGCTGTTCATAAAGATATCTTGATTTTTCTTTTTTTTTTTTTTAAGATTTTATTTATTAGAGAGAGACAGAGGGTGTGCATGCTCATGCACCCATGATGAGGGGAGGTGCAGGGAGAGAGGGAGAAGCAGACTTCTTGCTGAGTAGAGGGCCCGATGCGGGGCTGGATCCCTGAACCCTGAGATCATGACCTGAGCCAAAGGCAGACACTTAACTGACTGATCTATTCAGGCCCCTCTGATTTTTGTTGTACACATTTTTTTTGGACTTCATAAATTCACTTATCCACTCAACAAATATTTATGAAAAACTTGCTGTTTGTAGGGTGCTGTGCTGGGCTCATAGAAATGAAGAAATCCCATTATCTTGCTTTTGGACATTTACAGGCTACAGTGTGATATAGGAAGCCAATTAGAAAACCAGTAGGATAGAGCCTAACAAGTGCCGTAAAGCAGGTGCAGTGAGAGGGTCTGGTTACCCAACCCAGTATGGGCTGGTGGGATGTCCACAGAAGTCAACAGAGGAAGCCAGTACTTAACTAATGGGTAAAGCTAGCCAGGCTAGGCAAGGAAGAGGAGCAGAGGGTAAAAGGAGGCAAACCCGGGAGAAGCTAAAGCACATTTGGAGGAACTAAAAGTGCCTGATGATTCATGTGCCTGGAGTGGGGAGTCTCAGGCAGGGAGTGGTAACAGGCAAGGCTCAAACACACAGAATGCTTTATTAACCAAGTTACAAATTTGTATGCTTTACTCTGAAGGTTTTGGGAACCACTGAAGCATTAACACCCTCCCTTTTGTGAAATGACTCAATAAAGAATAAGTCATAACAGTGAAGAAACTGATACCCATACCCATGCCTTAAGAAATATAGTCAAGAATTGTATTTCTAATCACACTTAAGGCAGAACAGCACCTTGGTTTGTATTCTTTACCTCTTCTGGGAAAGAAATGGTTCTTAGCCATGTAAAATATTTAACCGCGAAGATCCTGCCCGGCCTCACAATGTGACATTATTTCTCTGAACACAGCCATGTGGTGGACCACCTCAAATGGTAGGAATCTGTTATACAAAGAAATAAATCAACCAGGTTAAGATTGAGACCAATTATGGAAAATCCTTTTGGCAATTAAAAATAATATCACCTTATCTTTAAAAATACATATATATATCTCTAAAGATTTTATTTATTTATTTATTTCAGAGAGGGAGACAGCACAAGAGAGAGCAAGGGGAGGGGAAGAAGCAGACTCCCTCTGAGCAGGGATCCCAATGTGGGGCTTGATCTCAGGACCCTGAGATCATGACCTAAGCTGAAGGCAGATGCTTAACCGACTGAGCCACCCAGGCACCCCTAAAAATATATTTTTATGTTTATTTTATTTTATTTGAGCTTCCTAATAACCCATTGATGTAACTGGTGTTGATATTCCCATTTTACAGACGAAACACTGAGGTTCATATAAATAAAGTATAGCTCAGTATAGCAGTATTCAAGTAGCACAGCTACATATTATGCTAATTAGTATATAATTATATTTATTATATTAATACTACTTATTAGAGATTCAGTCCCAAGATATCTGACTTTAAATCCTATTCTTTTTTTTTTTTTTAAAGATTCTATTTATTTATTTGTTTGAGAGAGAGAGTGCTCACACTCACTTGGGCATTTGAGTGGAGGAAGAGGGAGAGAGAGAGGGAAAGAGAGGATCTCAGGCAGACTCCTCACTGAGTGTGGAGCCTCATCCCCCAACTCTGAGATCACAGCCTGAGCCAAAATCAACAGTTGGAGGCTTAACGAACTGAGCCACCCAGGAGCCTCTAAATCCCTACAAGAGAATGGTCATAAGCAATAAAGAAAATTAAATTTTGGGATATACTAAAATCCTTGTTTAGATTTCTTTTGTTAAGTTATCAGTCAAGAATTGAACACTCTACTTCCTTAAAGAGTAGAAGCTAATGAATAATGTCCTTGGACTCCAAATATAAAACAATATAATACCTTTTCCTAATTTTTGTGTTTATTTTGGTCTAAGAAAAAAACCCTATTTAAAAGGTTGTTTTTTAAAAAATAAAAGGAAAATAATTTCTTGACTTGAAATCATGGTATTTAAATACTAGAAAATTTATCTTTCACTCTGGTATATATGTATGAAATTTGTGTTCTAAGAATTAGCTGTGGAATAAATACATGAAGTCTTTTTTTTCCCTTTGAGTTTCCTTGTTTTTGTTTTTGTTTAAAGATTTTATTTAGGGGATCCCTGGGTGGCTCAGCGGTTTGGTGCCTGCATTCGGCCCAGGGCACAATCCTGGAGTCCCGGGATTGAGTCCTGCATCGGGCTCCCGGCGTGGAGCATGCTTCTCCCTCCTCCTGTGTCTCTGCCCCTCTCTCTGTGTCTCTCATAAATAAATAAATCTTTTTTTTTTTTAATTTTTATTTTTTTAATTTTTTTATTTTTATTTTATATTTATTTTATTTTTTCATGAGAGACACAGAGGGAGAGAGAGAGGGGCAGAGACACAGGCAGAGGGAGAAGCAGGATCCATGCCGGGAGCCGGACGCGGGACTCAATCCCGGGACTCCAGGATCGCGCCCTGGGCCGAAGGCAGATGCTAAACCACTGAGCCAGCCAGGGATCCCCATCTTCGAGTTTCTTTGTAAGAACATTAATACATGTCCACATATGAAACTTGCCTAGTATTGCAGAGTTGAAAAATTCTGTTGAGGAAGAAGTTGGAGAGTGTGGACCTACATCATGGCAGGCATTTTAGGCCATAGGACTTAATTTTATTTCCATATCTCATATTTTTAACTCTACTGTAAGTTTTTTGAAGCAAGTACTACATCTTTTACATTATTTGTACGAATGACAAATTTCCCATGCATTGGACAATCAAAAAGGCATGCTATGCAACATTATTTTGTTGAGGAAAGATAAAATATTTGGAAGAGCATCCCCAGGTTTCAACAAGGCCTTTCATTGAACCCATCTTCCACTTCACTCATTTTCCCTGAGGCAGTGATATGAAATTCGGGGAGCTTGGAACACTGAACCACGTGAGTGAACATGAAGTACTTTTGGAGAGAGGACTGAGGCTGTCTGGTCACTGCCTGCAGGGGAACCCACAGTGCACTACTAGGTGGACACTCAGTTCTTCTGTATTAACTCAATGAATGAATCAAAGATAATCAAGAAATAATTTAAATTGCAGACTATCATCATGTCAAGAAGGCTTGTTTGGGGGACACCTGGGTGGCTCAGTGGTTGAGCATCTGCCCTTGGCTCAGGGTGTAATTCCAGGATCTGGGATCGAGTCCCGCATTGGGCTCGCTGTGAGAAGCCTGCTTCTTCCTCTGCCTGTGTCTCTGCCTCTCTCTCTCTCTCTGTCTCTCATGAATAAATAAAATCTTTTTTTTTTAAAGAAGGATGTTTGGAATCTGAGGAGTTGTTTAAGGTATACCCAATAGCTCTGCTGTGTCAGACAGTATAGCTTTCACAATGCTGGGCCCTTGCTGAGCCCTCACTAACCCCACTAAACTGCCTTGTAAGGCACTATCATCGACACTTGAGTGAAAGAAGGTGATGTTAATAAAAATGCTGAGACAACAAACTAAACCAGGAGTCCCAAGCAAACCAGGGTTGTCCCAGTAAACCAGGATCTGAGGTTACCCTAGCAGTTGCCCAACTATAAATCCAATCTTCAGCTCTTTTTCAAAAAAAAAATGCTTACATATGAAAACATGTCCTTACATAATTAACGGGTTGGAGAAAATAAACCCTCTCTAGAAACTTAGTTTTAAGAAAGTTCATATCCAAGATAAAGTGGTTATTTCTGAGACTTAGTGTAATTCTAAGATTTGGTGTAAATTTTGGAGGTTTCTTTGGCTGCTCTGTATTTTTTCTTTCTTTTTTTTCCTTCTTTGCAATAAACATTAACAATGAACTAGAGCTGCTTTATATTTTTGCCTTTACAAAATTAAAATATCCTTAGATTTCTTTTTTTCAGAGTTTTGTTGGTAAATCAAGTATTTCATGGAGCATTCCTGGAGAAATTTTAATGTCTTTGTTTCTCTAATTATTATTTTTTTTTAATTTTTATTTATTTATGATAGTCACAGAGAGAGAAAGAGAGAGAGGCAGAGACATAGGCAGAGGGAGAAGCAGGCTCCATGCACCGGGAGCCCGATGTGGGATTCGATCCCGGGTCTCCAGGATCGCGCCCTGGGCCAAAGGCAGGCGCCAAACCGCTGCGCCACCCAGGGATCCCTGTTTCTCTAATTAAAACGTTACAACAGAGGGGCACCTGGGTGGTTCAGTCAGTTAAGTGCCAGACTTGATCTCAGCTCAGGTCTTGATCTTAGGGTCACGAATTCAAGCCCCACATTGGGATCCTTGCTGGGCAGAGAGCCTACTTTAAAAAAAAAATTACTAACAAAAGGATATTAAATGATTTGTCCCTACTAAGTAGCTCATTAATCAGCAGAAAAGAGTATTTGAAAACAGTAACAACATATTTGATACTATATATTCTGGCTCTTAATATCTGGAATTATTATTGATTTCTCTTTAGATCCTGTATTATCTTAAATCTATGAATGTGAATATTTCCAGGAGTGTGACACCTCAAAGAATTTTTATTTATTTATTTATTTTTACCTCAAATAATTTTTATCTGCTCTGGAGATGTCCTAGAATTTGCCAGTTTGGCCAATTATAATGACAAACCTATTCCTGGCCTCCTCGGGGCATGATTTATACCTGTATTTCAGTAAAGCAAAACATGAGGTGTTGAGTTCCACATTTCTTTCTTTCTTTTTTTTTTTTTTTTTAATTTATTCATGACAGACACACAGAGAGAGAGGGAAAGAGAGAGGCAGAGACACAGGCAGAGGGAAAAGCAGGCTCCATGCAGGGAGCACGATGCGGGACTGGATCCCGGGTCTCCAGGATCACACCCTGGGCCAAAGGCGGCGCTAAACCACTGGGCCACCTGGGCTGCCTGAGTTCCACATTTCTATAAAAGTCTACACAGACTATGTCATTATTTTGAAATTGACACTTGAAAATTCCTAAAACAAGATTATTTAAATCATCTGATACTTGATTAACCACGTTGTGATGAAGAATTCCTTCAAAGTTTACTAGGGTGTGTTTTATTTTATTTTTTATTTATTTTTAAAAAAGATTTTATTTACTTATTCATGAGAGACAGAGAGAGAGAGAGGCAGAGACACAGGCAGAGGGAGAAGCAGGCTCCATACAGGGAGACTGATGCCAGACCCGATCCTGGGACTCCAGGATCAGGCCCTGGGCCGAAGGCAGGTGCTAAACCGCTGAGCCACCCAGGGATCCCCTTTTTTTCCTTTTAAAAAAGCAATACAACAACTAGGAGCCTCTGGAGCCCAGCAACCTTTGAGGGGCCCTATTGGCAGCCCCCCTGAGGCCAGGGCTTCTGCCCAAGCCTCTCCCTGAAGCCACTAGGCAGCTTTTTAAATACCCCAGGACCTTTGCCCAAACTGTGGACCAAATGGAAAAAAGGTTTTGTAGCAAAAAAAAAAAAAAAAAAAAAAAAAAAAGGCAGTATAGAAGATTTAGAAGCCCACTGACTATCTGCTTTCAGCAACTTGTGGGACAGGAAGTCAGGGATGCAAAAATTGGGCATCTCCGGAAAGGATCTTGGTGTCAGAGAAGATGTAAAATTGACAGGAAGGCACACCCACATTCCTCTCTCACTGTAGAAAATGTATTCAACATTCATTCAGGACCTTCACATGGAACACCTGCTTCAGTTCTCAGTTTAAAGGCATTGAACTCTGTGCTACATAGTCTTTAGCTCTGAATAAGAATCATAATGAATGAAGTAGGTGGAGTGGAAGGAAGAAAACACTACCATCCAGGGTTAACAGAGTTATCAAGCTAGCTGATCGCACTTCGTGACTCAAGTGATTCCCTCACCTCAGGGTACCTTATCCTGCACAGCACTATATATTATATATTTCGGTCTATCCTCACGACTCTCTCTTTCGTCACTGTTTTTCCCAGAGACATTTGTTACACCTGAAATAAATAAGTGCCTCTTTTTGCTTCTTCTTGAAGTCTATTCTTGACAGTGTGGCCTACCTCATTCTTCTGGAACGGAATCTTCCTTGGGTTTCCCGTGGTATAGTTAGCTGTGGCTGTCCTCCTCTCTGACCTGCCTGACCGGTCAGTTCTTGTTTATGCCACTGGTTCCTCTTCCTGTTCATGTCCTCCAGCTGTTTTTAATCCTGAGCACTCAGCCTTTTCCTCTTCATTGTGTCTTCCTTAAAATAATCATATAACCACATGGCTTCTGCTTTTACCACCCCACTTAGCCTCTAACTTTGCCTTCTTCCCTGGTCTCCAGGCTGGTACTTGAAATAACTCCATGTGTTTTCACTTCTGCATGTATGATCTTTAGTTTACACAGCGAAATTATTCCTTCTCCTGTTTTTATTGGCACTCGGTCATCCAGTTTTCCCCTTTTCATCATCAACCCTATTCTTTGGTCACCTACCACTGTCCAAACAATTGGGCTTCATCCATAGCATGGTTAACAGATCCCTGAATGATAAATTTTTAAGGTGTGGTTTTTCAAAAAGGCATTTTAAAGGCTGTTGGAAGGACCTATGTTTAAAAGTACTAGTAGAGGGGTGCCTGGGTGGCTCAGTCGGTCATCTGTCTGCCTTTCGCTCAGGTCATGATCTCAGGATCCTTGGAACAAGCCCCGAGTTGAGCCCTGGATCGGGCTCCCAGCTCGGCGGGGAGTCTGCTTCTCCTTCTCCCTCTTCCTGCCTCTCCCCGACTTGTGTTCTTTCTGTCAAATAAATAAATAAAATCTTAAAACAAACAAACAAACATAAAAATACTAGTAAAGAATGGTTTCATGCTTATAAATATTGGGGGGAAACAGGAGAATAATATTTTGTGACTTGTGAAAATTGTATGAAATTAAAAATTTCAGGATAGTTTCAACAAAAATCATTATGTCCTGCTAAGTCTAAAATGTTTACTATGTGACTCTTTTCAGAAAGTTTGCTGATCCTCGGTTTAAATGATTAGTGTCCAATGGGATAAGACAACAAATTCAAAAATAAAAAAAAAAATTTTAAAAGACAACAAATTCAAAACTCTAGTTTGTTATCAGGCTTTTAAAAAACAAGATGGAAAATAATAAAATAAAATAATAAAATAAAATAAAATAAAATAAAATAAAATAAAATAAAATAATAAAAAAAATAAAATAAAAAATAAAAAACAAGATGGTTACACACCCATGAAACCACAATAATTTCCATTACCCCAATAGATTCCCAGACCCCCCTGTAGAAGCTCTCTCCCTCTGCTCCCAGAGCAGGGCAACCACTGGTCTGTTTTCTGTCCCTGTATATGAATTTGTATGTCTAGGATTTTGTGTCAATAGAGTCATGCAGTTAGTACTCTTTTGTGTCTGGCATTTTTTTTAACCAGCATACGGATTTTGATTTCTACTGATGTTGTTATGTGTATCAGTAGTTTTTTTTTTTTTTTAATTGTTATGGGGTTTTTTTTTTCAGCTTTATTGAGATATAATTGACAGATAAAAATGTAGGATATTTAAAATGTGTATTATGTGATTTGATCTACATATACACATAGCAGTCGGCCAGTTTGACTCATGGCCATAGTTTGCTGGACACCTTGTAAACTTTTTACTGTTAGACAAAACAAAAAGCAAACTTTTGAATAATCTTTACTATGTAGAAAAACCAACAAGAAAACATGAAGACAATTTAACCATTTTGTTACTATTGTTGTTATTACTATCATTAATATTATTTCAGTGTACAAACTTTGGGTATTTCCAGTGCCTTTAGCAGAGGTTTCTCAGAATAAACCAAAAATGGTTTCAAATTATATTTTTAAGAAGTATTTAGAGATACAACGTGATTTAAATAAATAATCATTGTACAGTTTGGTATTTTTATAATTTTAATTAGAAAAATCTGTTTCACATTCAAAGCTCATTCCAACTCAGTTCTCTTTACCAGTTCTTATTAAAACCAGAAAAAATTGTTCTCGGGTTCCAAACTTCTGCATTATTTAGTTCCATCTCACTATTATTATGACCACCTTCAGTCTTTGTCTCTCAATCCTACCATCCAATTCAATTTATACTTCTGAAATTTTTCTAATCTAGGGATTCTCAAAGCAGGAGGTTGGTGAGGTCAGGGATTTGAGAAGTAGTCTGGTTCCTGATAAATAATATCATGACCGATTAATGTTCCATGCTTTGAAACTTAACAGAAACATGATGAACAATGAGAATCTCAGAGATGAACCTTCTTTTCTAGACCTCCACAGTAAGTTCAAGGGAAAAGGCTGAAGGAACAGGAATCCTACCTAGAGATGAGATTGCTGAGACATGACCTAGTAACTATCCCTTGTTTCATGAATATTTATCGCAAAGAAGACTAACCAAATGTTTCTTATGTCCATAAGTGACATGCAAGAATTACGTCCTTAAGTTGCAGAGAGAAACTTCGCATGAAAAAAAAATCTTATCTATGGTCTAGATATATATGATTAAAATACATAAAATTGATATTGTTAGATATTATGAAATTTAATTTTTTAAAAGATATTATTTATTTACTCATGAGAGATACAGAGAGAGAGGCAGAGGCATAGGCAGAGGGAGAAGCAGGCTCTCTGGGGGGAGCCTGATGTGGGACTCAATCCCAGAACCCCGGGATCCCAACCTAAGCCAAAGGCAGTTGAGCTCAACTACTGAGCCACCCAGGTGCCCCGAGATTACAAAATTTAGAACAGACATCTTTCTAAGCCAAATCTTGAAAGTAAATTACACTAGGTAATTGCCTACCCTATCCAAGTAATTCATAAAAACATTCAGATAATAATTGTTCCTGTAGATTTCGAAGCATTTCAGTTTGCTGACTAACTGATGGCCATCAAGATAAATTCTTGTTTCCTCTCTCTGATATGTTTAATGCACACATTTGATTGTGGGTTCTTATAAAAAATAAGAACCTCAACAAAAGGGACTGAAACTGAAAACTAAAAGAGTTAAGAAGCAAAGAACAGGGGATCCCTGGGTGGGTGGCTCAGCAGTTTAGCACCTGACATTGGCTCAGGGCCTGATCCTGGAGTCCTGGGATTGAGTCCCGCATCCAGCTCCCTGCATGGAGCCTGCTTCTTCCTCTGCCTGTGTCTCTGCCTCTCTCTCTCTCTCTCTCTCTCTCTATCTCCATGAATAAATAAATAAATAAAATCTTAAAAAAAAAAAAAAAGAAGCAAAGAACAATGAAACTCCTGCTTATCTCACACCTGAGAAAAATATACAAGTACACAAATACTGGATTTATCTTTTCAGTTCTGCCATTGGCTTGAAATCCCTTGTCTTTGCTGCTAAATCACTAGTGATACAAAACAGCAGTAGGTCAGCAGCCCAAGAGGATGCAAAGCCAGAAGCAAGAGATCACAGAGACTTCTCATGGTTGTCTGCCAAGGGAAGAGTCAGAGCAGAGAGCTGTGGAGCACTTTGAGTAGAAGTAACTACAAGAGGCAGCAGCAGCAATATACAAACCCACCCCCAACAGAGAAGCCAGACGCAGCCAGGAAGCCACCTGGGCACTCAGCACCTAGTAAGCCTGCCACCCAGAGGCGCACCAACCCAGAAAAACAGAGACCCAGCCCGGAGTGGATGCTTGGCTCTCCCATGAGAGTCTTGGCAATGTAGCATGTGAAATGGAGAGACCAAACCAAAACAAAATTTTATTAAGCAACTACTGGACTACCTATGGTGAGAGAAATAGAGGGCTAAAACCAACACATGCCTCCAACTCACATCTGTCCCCACCCCCATCCTACTCTCTCCCACTGCTGAAATTTAAAAACCATGATCTCTTCTTCCACAAATATTTCTTAAGCTCTTCTTGTGTGCCAGGGTCCATGCTACAAAATTAAAAATACAATGGTGAACTGGACATAGTCTCTTGCTTTCTAGGACAGCAAGATGTCAGCTTAATGGAAGATACTCTGTTTTTTAATCCCAAATTTGTGATTTTAATGAAGATTTCAATTCTCTATTTTCTTTATCCTGTTTTGTGCACTTAGACTAGTTTTGTTTGGGCCATTTGTATGATTCCACTGTCTATTTCTTAACTGGATTTTATAACAGATTTAACATTTATCTGGAGGTTTTGAAATTGTACATTTTTCCTATGGTTCCCAAAATATTATTCCTATTATTTTAATATCTTTATGTTTCAAGGTTTTAAAAATATGGAAAAGAAAAACAATAATAAATCCACATGTCCATGTTCCCATTATATAGAATTGATCATTATTTAATATACTGGCAAATTTGCTTTAGTTGAAAAAAAAATCACTGAGAAAAAAGGAAAATATTATTATAAAGAATTGGAACAAAGAATAAAAGTATAAGAATTAAAACCTTTTTTTAAAGTAATCTCTACACTCAATGTGGGGCTCAAATGCACCCCAACATCAAGTCACATGTTCTATTGACTAAGCCAGCCAGGCACCCTAAGGTTAAAAACTTTTAAAATCACTTCAAACTGCACCCATAAATAATCCTCATTAAGTGATCATAATGAAAACAATGATAGCCAGGAGTTTTCCAAATGTGATAGTAAAAACCACAGATCCAAAAAGCTTAGAGAATCCTCAACACAGAAAATCATACCTACATGTATCATAGTCAGACTCTTGAAAATCTAAATAGGAAATCAATGTTCCCTTCACTTCCCCAAGTGAAGGGAACATTGCATACAAGAAAATGACAAAAATCAACATTATTCTTATCAGAAATTCTGGAAACCAAAAGACAATGTGATGATATTTTGGGGCACCTAGCTAGCTGACTTGGAAGAGCATGTGACTTTTGATCTCAGTGTTGTGACTTGGAGCCCCATGTTGTCTGTAGAGATTACTTAAAAATAAAATCTTAAAAAAAAAAGACAATGTAATGATTTGAAGTCCCCAAACAGATGAACAACCTGATAACCTAGAATTCCATATCTGGTGAAAATATCTTTTTAAAATGAAAATGGAATAAAGACATTTTCAGGCAAATGAAAGATTTTATTTCTAACAAATCTTAACTACAAGAAATGCTAAAAAGAAGTTCTGCAGGCTGAAGGGAAAGAAAAGTGATATGAGAAAAACCCGCTTCTATAGAAGGAAATCAAGAGCACTCAAAAGATCAAATAAGGCATTAAATACAAAGGATCATTTTTAAAACCATTCCTATTATATTCATATGTATGTCATTAAGTCTCTTTAAATACCATTGGCTGTTTAAAAATAAAAGTGACATTAAGTGAACACACTAAATATTGAATGTCTAGTTAAAAGTAAATTTTAAATATGTAACCATATTAGATAGAGTTGCTATAATGTACAAGACCTAATTTCAATTTACTTGAATTTGTCCCAAGAAAAACTAAAATGGAAGAGGAATAATTGTTGAATTACAAAAAATTATTCTATACCACAAAAGGTACTCTAGACTCACTTGGCTGGCTCATTGGAAGAGCATGCGACTAGATCTAGAGTTTGTGAGTTCAAGTCCCACGTTGGGCATAGAACATAAGAAAGAAAGAGAAAGAGAGAGAGAGAGAGAGAGAGAAAGAAAGAAAGAAAGAAAGAAAGAAAGAAAGAAAGAAAGAGAGAGAAAGAGAGAAAGAGAAAGAAAGAAAGAGAGAAAGAAAGAAAGAAAGAGAGAAAGAAAGGGAGAGAGAAAGAAAGGGAGAGAGAAAGAGAAGGAAGGAAGGAAGGAAGGAAGGGAGGGAGGGAGGGAGGAAGGGGAGAGAAGAAAGAAAGAAAGAAAAGAAAGAAAGAAAGAAAGAAAGAAAGAAAGAAAGAAAGAAAGAAAGAAAGAAAGAAAGAAAGAAAGAAAGAAAATAAATTATAAATACATTAAAGAATTAGAATCACTGTTTTTATAATCTAAGTATTTTAATTTTATAGTATTGATTGATTCTATGCTATAGAAGATGATAGAATCATCAATATTCAGATCTCCCACCTCCTCTCTCCCAAACTTGGGAATTTTTTTAGTTAGTATTATGCTTTTTAAGTTGTCTAGACTTAACTTTTTCATTTGACCCTCTGTAATTCTCCTAATTTTTCTCAATATTGGTTTTATATCTAAATGCATAGATACAGATATTTTTATGATTTGTTTGCCATCTTCACATTCTGTTTTTTCCTCTATGGGAAATTCATGTCTTTATTGGTCATATTTTATTATCATGGAATTTGGGTTTTCCTCACCCAAGAAGATACATGGACTCTGCATTGCCTGTATTTTGTGTGTGTGTGTTTGATAATGTCAAATGCTATATTGGCTGGGTATAATATTCTTGGACAACTTTTCCCCTCAGAACTTAATAATTATTCCATTGTCTTTTAACACTAGTAGTCAATTTAAAGAAGTCTGAAGCTAGTCTAAAATTTTCCACTTATTAAGAGATTGGCCTTTTTTTCTACTCGAATATCTTAAAGTGTAAAACTTAGTAAGGCTACAGTTTGGTATTAAGGAACCTGTATCAAAATTTCTCTGGTACGTGGTATTATACTTCAAGCTGCAGATTCAGTTGCATTTTTTCCTTTTTTAGGAAACTGTTCTTAGATTAACATTATGGATTTTTATTCATCTTCAGTGACATTCACTGGATTCCTTAATTCAGGGACAGCAGTGAACAATTTTTGAGTATTTTTTTTACCTGTCAGCCTCTTTAATTCCTTTAATCTCTTTTTCGCCTTAATTCACTGGAATTTTATATTAGCAAAATCTCTTTGTTTTCAAATTCTCTGAATCACGATATACCTTATTCATAGTTAATTCCAACTACTGACAGCATAGTTAGTTGTTCAACTTTTGTGGCATACAGTGAGATGTGTGGTGTCTGTATGATCAATTCCTCATTGCCTATAGAACTCTAGCTTTGTATTCCTCAGATGTTTAAGTGGTGGCCCCACTATAATCTTTACATTTTAGTATCTAGACTGATGGCAGGTTAGACACCATCACCTACATATTTTTATCATGTATCATTGGTCAAAACTCTTCACCAGAAACTGAAATAAGTATGAGAGGTCATGCAGAGACAGTATGTCAGGTTGCTCAACACACTTAGCTCAGGATTGCTGAGAGCTCTTGTTGGATGGGTGTACTGGTGGAGGATACAGTGTGAAGTCTGTCACATGAGCTCCAATTTGCTGTGAGTGCATGATCACATTCAGAACATGAAAAAATTAGTGAGCTAATGCTTTGCTTTATTTAGCGACAATTTAAAATTAAAGGAATGGGCCTGGGCAGCTGTCTAATGGGTTCATTAAATGTATTTGAGACTTTGACCCCTTTTTTGTAACCTGAAGGAATTATGGGTTGAGAAAGACAAGGACCAGGAGGATTGCTGACTGAGAGCTTGCATGACTGATAGTTTAAATACCTGGATTCTGCTCTCCTCTGAGATCTTTTTACAAGCCCTGCAAAGATTAACTGCTCTTGTTTGAGGGCTGTATCGTGGCCCTTAAAGGGAGACACTCTCAGATTGAAGATGAGTCCTCCCAATTAGTGTGAAGTCCCAGATTTCACTTCCTTCAGGGGCAGGCAGCTTAATCAACTTCCTGTTTCACTCAGTTCTCTGCCTCCACTTCTCTGTCAAATATGTAAAATCGTAGTGTTGATTTTTTCCTACTTCACCTGAAACTGATAGAAATTATTGAGGAGCACCTGGGTGGCTCAGTCTGTCAAGTGACTGACTAGTGATTTCCACTCAGGTCAAGATCTCAGGGTCCTGAGATCAAGTTCCACCTCTGCTCAAGCACCGCAGGGAGTCTGCTTGAGATTCTTACCCTCTGCTCCTCCTTTTGCTTGCACGTAGGCTCTATATCTCTCTCTCAAATAAATAAATAAATCTTAAAAAAAAAAGTTATGAGATAAGCAGCCAAAATTTCCTGCACATTTTTTTGCTCTTTGAAGATGTTAAGAGCATTTATTAACTCTTTTGGACATTATGAACTCATTTGTGTCTCACTCAATGTTTGCTAATAAGTTTAAATTCCTGAGTAAAAAAAAAAATTTTTTTTAATTGGCCATAGGGGCGCCTGTGTGGCTCAGTGGTTGACTGTTTGCCTTCAGCTCAGGTCATGATCCTGGGGTCCTGGGACTGAATCCCACATTGGGCTCCCCACAGGGAGCCTGCTTCTCCCTCTGCCTGTGTCTCTCCCTCTCTCTGTGTGTCTCTCATAAATAAATAAATTAAATCTTAAAAAAAAAAATTGGCCATAGTGGGTATGGTTCATCCAGCTATGATCTAACTAAAGACTTTGGAAGCATTTTTCATCTTTGTAGTAGGAGATCCAACAAAATAAAACAGCAATGCCCAGAAAGAATTCCCCTCGGTCAGCCTTCCCTAAGTAAGGAATAGGAACAACAGGTGGATTCTATAGGTCCTGCTGCTAAAAGAATTTAAAAAAAAAAATTTTAACCCGTTATTTTGTAAGAGCTTGTTGTCTTTATGAGCAGCTTGAGAGGAGGAATCAGATGTTTTCTCTTTGCATTTCAGTGCTTGGCCTGGCACATAGTGGGTGGTCAGAATATTGGATTGAATACTTGAGATTCTAGATTCTCTCTTAAATTATTTTACAGACCAGCATACTAGGGAGAGCCTGAGATTTAACATGCAGCATTTGAAAAGGGATTTGTTTTTAGAAATCTCCACAGCTGAGTACTTTGGATTATGAAGGTCTCTTTTCTATATTTGCCCGACCTGGCTGGACACAGGCATATGTCACATAATCTGCATTTAACCATTTTTTTCTTTTCATTTTAGCAGTGTTTATGTTTCTTGAGGTACATCTGAAAGATCCCAAGTATTTACTGTATATGTAAATATTCTTTTAAGAAAAAAAAGAAAACACATGTAGTTTTCGCATGCAAGTTATTTTCAGCAGGCAGTTCCTTTCCTGCAGCACAAAAGGCTAGATATAAAAACAAACAAGAGGGAATGTGCTTTTTTAACAAATGGGTCCTTAGAGATGGGTTTTAAAACATGGTTTTTGTTTCCTGATCTAGCTTTTACCCTATCACTTTGTAACACTTAGAGAAATCCTGAAATAAATCAGTGACATTCTCACAGCTTTAAGGCTGACAGTTTAATTTTTTTCCTGTTTTGTCTATTGCTGTGGCCAATGTAATTAGGTCATACCCATGTGAAAAATTACTTGTACGAGAAAAATTTTGGATGTGTATGTGTGTTTTCAGGAAGATTTGTTTCTGCTAACATTCACATCATCGTTTGCATATGAAACTAATTTGCTGATCTTACATAATTTAAAATATTAATGTTGAGTTAAAAAAACACAACCCTAATTCAAAAGGAAAAAAGTTTCTATTATAATTTTATATTGTAGTAAGAGTAATTATATTTTAAAATATTTGTAGCAGACAGACCACTGATTTTTTTTTTTTTTTAATGATAGTCACACAGAGAGAGAGAGAGAGAGAGAGAGAGAGGCAGAGACATACACAGAGGACATACACAGAGGGAGAGGCAGGCTCCATGCAGGGACCCCGACGTGGGACTCGATCCCAGGTCTCCAGGATCGCGCCCTGGGCCAAAGGCAGGCGCCAAACTGCTGTGCCACCCAGGGATCCCCCAGACCACTGATTTTAAAACATATTTGTTAATTATATACATTGGATGCCAACTCTGGAAGGAGTCATTCTAGCAGAAAGGGGAGAAAGACCTAATTTCTCGTTTTCTTCTTTTAATAAGCTGAATGTCTTGCTTTCACTTCTGTGGATTAATTTAAGAATTTTAATAACTATTCTTACTTGCTTCCAAAACTTAAACACCAGGATTAACAGATACAAAAGCCACAGTTTAACTTATTTTATTGGCTGAGTGTAAAGGTCAAAATTACCAAGCATTATAGAAGCACCATTAGAAGTATACAGTAGACCCCTTGTAGAAATCATGAAGGACAGCCAGTGTAGGCCATGTCTGGAACACAAATACAAAATTTGAGTTGCTCCCAGTGACAGAAGCAGAGCAATTGTCAAGAGTTTGACCCGGTTGAGAAAGAATTTAAAGGGCCAGCAGATCTTTCAGCGCTCACAAGATAGCTTTGTTGTCTCCTGTAACATTTGCTGAGAAATAAGGCACGCTAAATATTAAGCAATTCCCCAGAATTCCTCTGAGTCCCTACCCAGTGATTCTGTTTTCAAATGAAATAGTCGGTGAGCTAAACAAAATGGGAAGGCTCAATTAGTGCTGCCCTTCTGGAAGTCTACAAGGTGATTGGAGCGCTAGTACCTCATTTCAACCTTTTTGCTACAAAAAAAAAAAAAGAGAGAATAAGAGAGATCGACAGGAAAAGAGTGGTTTTTTGAGAGGCAAGAGGTTTGCTTTCTAAAACAAGAGCTACACGGCTAATCAGATATTACTTCTGAAGTTCTGTTTTCATGTCTTAGTAGGGCTGGATTTCAGAGTCGCTTGTGTTCTAATCAAGAAAAATATGATTTTTTAGGGAGAGGGCAGTTTCCCCAAATAACACCGAATCACTTTTTTTTTTTTTTTTTTTTGTGACATTCAGAAATTTACAGGGGCCTCTTGCTCAGCTTGTAATATTTTCTGTAATTCCCTGCTTTGGGTAGAATTTGGAGAACGCTTGCAGAAAATTGACTGTGCTTACAAATTACAACCACCTTTATTTTTCAGCTGCGGAAGCCGGACTTCCTTTAACAAGCTGGTGTTATTTTCTTTTGCAGGGACTTTATGTTTTTGTGGTTTATTTCATTCTACACAACCAGACGTGTTGCCCTATGAAAGCCAGCTACACAGTGGAAATGAATGGGCACCCAGGCCCCAGCACAGCCTTCTTCACACCGGGGAGCGGCATGCCTCCTGCTGGAGGGGAAATCAGCAAGTCCACCCAGAATCTCATCAGTGCTATGGAGGAGGTGCCTGCCCTCGCCCTTGCTCTTGCACTTGCTCATGCTGTCCCCTCCCTCCTCTCCCCTCTTCCCCCTCCCTGCCCCCCTCACCAAGAGTGACAGAAGGCACTATGTGACTTTCAAACCCCTTTCCTACCAGTAGCCTCTGATCTATGGTATTTGATTGGCTTACTCTGATATCATGCCTGTTATCTAATTCTTTTTCTTCCTTGTCCTGTGAGCTGTACTAACCAGCAGTTTGTACTGGGAAGTCAGCGCAAAATTTGTCATCACTTTCTTCAGAATCTTCCTAATTTAACGTGGCAGTGACTGAATCTGCTTCGGAAATGGTTTTTTTAAATACTGTGTTCTTCCTAAAAATACTATCTCAGCTCTCTTTCTTCAGTCATCCCAACTCATTACTTTGATCCCAACAAACACTCAGTGAAAAGAAAATAGGCTAAAACTCCCTTTAATTTAAATACCCGAAAATATTTTAGGACAAGAGCTTGGAAGAAGGCTTCAGCAGCACTACTAGGAAATCTATCTGGGACGTCCTCTGCGAGATCCACCTCCCATTGTCCTCTGCATTCTGTCCATCTCGTTTTGCTTTCCTGCGTCTAAATCATATTGCCACCAACCTGTCAGCAATGCTACCCATAGCCCTGGGACCACCACTCAGATTTTAAAACCTACCTGAAGACATTTGTCCAGTCAGTGATGGTATGCAGGTCCCTGGCCAGTTCTTTAATGCCTCAGGCGTGCTTGCTTATACCATTCCTTACATAGCTCATATTCCCTCTCTGTATTAAAGAGCCAAGGGGCATGGGGGCGGGGGCATCTGGGTGGCTCAGTGGTTGAACATGTGCCTTCGGGCTCAGGGCATGATCCCGGGGTCCTGGGATCCAGTCCCACATTGGGGTCCCTCCATGGAGCCTGCTTGTCCCTCTGCCTATGTCTCTGCCTCTCTCTGTGTGTGTCTCTCATGATAAATAAATAAAATCTTCGAAAATAAATAAATAAATAAATAAATAAATAAATAGCCAAGGGAAGGGGCGCCTAAGGGGCTCAGTTGGTTAAGTTTCCAACTCTTGATTTCCCTTCAGGTCATGATCTCAGGGTGGTGAGATTAAGCCCTGAATCAGGCTCCCTGCAGAGCAGAGCCTCCTTAAGATTCTTTCTCCCCCCTCTCCCTCTGCCCTTCCCTCTTCCCTCTCTCTAAAAAAAAAAAAAAAAAAAAAAAAAAAATTAGAAATAAAAAAATAAGGAGCCAAAGGGAATAGTACTTGTGTTTGCATCCTGAAAAATGGCAGGCAGCTAAAGTGCATCTGTCTGTAAGTTAATGGCTTACAGATAGATAAGTAGGTAAAGAGGTAGGTGGGTAGAGAGATAGATGATCTATCTGCTCAGTGATTATTTTTTGTCTTCCATATTAATGTAGAAAGGAGTTTTATTCATGTCAGGTTAAAATTAAGGTTAAGTGATCACAAGTCAAGTACAATATTTAAGAATTTAGTTTTTAGTACCCTTAAATGCTTGGAAATATAACACCATTTCTATATCCCCAAAGTTCTTAAAATGGAACTTTTTTCACATCATATTTGATACCAATAGAAATAGATCTTTTTGGAATGAGACTTTAAAAAAATTTTTTTTTTGTCCTTTTGATTGTGTACCCAATGTAGCATTTGTCTACATCTGGCCTATACAAAACAATAGCCATTAGCCATGTGTGGTTACTTAAATTCAAACTCAGTAAAATTAAAGAGCATTAAAAATTCAGTTCATCACTCACCCTGGCCACATTCAAGTGCTCAATAGCCACATGGGTTCGGTAGCTGCCATAATGGAGAACGCAGATGTAAATATTTGTGTTGTCACAGAAAGCTCTGTTGTGCAGTGCTGGTCTAGATGTTCAGCTTTTTACTGAAATATTTTAAGGTTTAATCTTCTCTCACAAGATCTCTACAGTCCTCAGGTCACTTTTCTCAATACAAGGCATCCCTGCAGTCTCTCAGAATACCTTCTGTTGGGAGGGAGCAGCTGTGACAGTTTAATTCCTGCGTCTGAGCCACCACTTGAATGTGTGTGTGGGGTGTTGCATGATGCCATACCCTTAAGTGTGCTCCACATTCCTCAGAGGCTTAAAATTGGCCTTGATCCAGCTGTCGATGAAGGACTGTCAGAGACATTCTAGGAAGCCCTGCAGAGAAGGGAAGGCATGAGGAAAGGAAGGATTAAGGGATTGGTTATCAGTGATCTTGAGGGATGTGGATATATTTAATCATTTCAGGTGAGAACTATCCTCTTTATCATTTGATCCAAGGATTATGTGAATACTTTATAACTGGAAATTTCACTCCCCTTCCCCTCTTTTGTCCACCATGCCCCATCCCTCCCCTCCAGTTCTTAAATTCTTAGCAGTTTTCTTTTTATACATCCTACAAAAACATAAAACATGTTGTTTGGGTTAAAAAATAATTTTCTTTCGACGCATAACAGCATAGAGATCTATAAGTAATTTTTTTTTAAGATTTTATTTATTCATGAGAGACAGAGGGAAAGGTAGAGGCACAAGCAGAGGGAGAACCAGGCTCCCTGCGGGGAACCTGATGTGGGACTTGATCCCAAGACCTGGGGAGGACCTGAGCCAAAGGCAGGCACTCAACCACTGAGCCAGGGAGGTGCCCCTATAAGTAATTCTAATAGAGAAATTGTTTAGGATCACCAAATTGGGTTCTCTCTAAGGACCAAAGGTAAAATTAAAGATAGATCTCTAAAGAGTTCAGCAGTCCCTTCGCTTGGCCCCTGTAATGAGAATGTGGAGCTAAATTAAATATCAGAGTAAATATGTATGTATTGATATTATGGTTTCCTTTTCTCACTACTCTCCCCCAAAAAGGTGCCCCCTGACTGGGAGAGAGGATCCTTCCAGCAAGCCAGTCAGGCCAGCCCTGACTTGAAGCCAAGTCCACAGAATGGCGCCACGTTCCCTTCCTCTGGAGGATATGGCCAAGGGTCACTAATAGCCGATGAAGAGTCCCAGGAGTTTGATGACTTGATATTTGCATTAAAAACTGGTATGTATGAAAAAAAATCCTGGTATGTATGAACCCACAAACCACATTAGAAATAGGCACTCTTGCTGTGCTACAACTTGTATCTTCTTCCCATGAAATTGCAGAAGTACAGTCAGTCACCCCTTAGCACATCCTGATTCTCATGACCCATTCTTAATCCCAGCAAACTTTAGGATATTTTGTTCTTGGCACCAAATATAACACAACCTAAAAATAATTTACAATTTGCTCTTAAGAAAAAGCCATATTCCGACTAAATGTAAATATCTCTGTCCTGGAATCCTGATATAACACCAAGATACCACTGAGACAAATTTAATATTGTAAAGACAAGCTGGTGGGGATCTCACCCAGAGAATTTGCCTCTGACCTGCCAAAGACACCTGGAGTGTCTCTGAAGCAAAAAATGTCAAAGGCAATGTCAAAGGCAAGATAATGGGCCACATATAGTTCTACTGCTTTCCAAGCACCATCATGTATCATATTTCATTGGTTCCTCCTACATGTTCAACCCCACTCAACCTGTGACCCTAATGGATGGTTGTTCTCAAATCAAATATGCAGGATGTTTTCTTAATTTTTTTTTTTTATTAACTAAACTATTCCTGAATGTGGGGCTCAAACTTATAACACTGAGATCAAAAATTGCGTGCTCTACCAACTGAGCCTGCCAGGCACCCCTACAGTTTTTTTTCTTTTATTCTTTCCCTCAGAAAAACCTCAAACTGCCACTGTTATAAAAATTACAGGGCAGCCCGGGTGGCTCAGTGGTTTAGTGCCACCCTCAGCCCACGGCATGATCTTGAAGACCCGGGATCAAATCCCACATTGGGCTCCCTGCATGGAGACTGCTTCTCCCTCTGCCTGTGTCTCTGCCTCTCTCTCTCTTTCTCTCTTTCTCTCTGTGTGTCTCATGAATGAGTAAATTTTAAAAATATATATTTAAAAAAAATTTCAGTGAACTTTTCATTTCTAGATGTACAAGCAAGAAGATATGTCCTTACTCAGATGAAACTATTAAGATAATTATTCAAAGTGCATTTTACTGTATATCCCCTGTATTAAGAATAGTGCCTGGTTCCAGAGTGGCCAGGTGGGACACCTCTGTGACCCTTAATTTGTTTATTTATTATTATTTATTTTTTTTAAAAAAAGAGAAAAGAAAAAAAAGAACAGTGCTTGGCACTTGGTAAAACTTTTGTAGATATCATTGGAAAATGAATGAATGAATGAAAAAATGAAATTTAGAGTTTGCTTGGTGGAATAGACAGTCACACAAACATGACATAAAGAAGAATAAGTAAGTGTGAAACAAGTTACTAATTATTCAAAAGATCAAGGAAATTTTTTTGAACTCTCTCAGTTGATTCTTGAAAAATATGTGGTTTTAAATAGGTAGAGAGTGGACAAAGGGCATTGCAGACTGAGGGAATAGGATCAGCTGAAGTCCAGGGCTTACAGGTGCGTGGCCTACAGGTACTTGGGGAGAAGCAACCCTGTAGTGTGGCTGGGGTGGAAGGGGAGTGCAAGCCAGGCAGCAGGAGAAAGGCCCACAAGGTAATTTACCTGCATTGTTACTGACTTACTGTAGTCCCCCAACTGGGTTTTTGTGAACAACCTCCTTGAGATATTTATAGTCATCCTCAATGGGAGGATCCTCTGACTGAGTATATTTGGGAAATTGCAAGGATTCACAATTCACATTAGCATTTAGCAGCTCTGAAAAGTCCTAGAGTAAAGAAACCCACTTCACTTAATTTAACCTGGTGTTTCCGGAACACATTTAGTAATAGATTCATTTTGTGGGAGCAGAACACTTGCTGGTATTTTACATAACATTAAAATGCTATTCAGAAGCCATGCTAAGGAGTGGGATTTTTATAGAACCTAGTGAGCCATGGAGGTTTTTGAGGAGAGGAATGGCATGTTCCCACTGGTTTTTGAGGCAAAATAACTCTTACAAAAGTATGAGGAATAAATTTAGAAGCAAAACCAGAAAGGCTGGGAGATTATTATAATCGTCCAAGGGAATGAGATTTGGGCCTCAGATCTGGGGAGTGGAAATGAGAAAGAGAGGATGAACACAAGAGGAAGGCTGAGGGAACACAGAGAGGACAGTTCCCAAAGGCTTCTGCTTCTCACTTTGGTGGCTGAGGAATTGTATAAGGAGCATGTATTCATTTGTTTTAGGGGGAAACTGATGAGTTCAGATTTGGAAGTATTGGTTATTAATCCTGGGGGTCTTAAATATTCAGGGTTGAAGGATCTTAGCCGAGGGTGCAGGCTGGAGGTATTTGTTTGACATGTATCCATGTAGAGACTACATTCAACACTGTGGGAATAGACAAGTTTGATCTTGGGAGCGTGAAGGAGAGAGAGAAGAAAAGGGAAGAGAAGAGGAAGGGAGAGGAGACAAAGGAAGGGCAATGAGAAGAGCATCCTGTATAATATCTCTAAAGATTGAATAGGGGCAACCTGGGTGGCTCAGTTGGTTAAGTGTCCTTAAGTGTCAGTTAAGTATCAGTTGATTTCAGCTCATGTCATGATGTCAGGGTCGTGAGACCAAGCCTGGTGTTGGGCTCTGTACTCAGTGCAGTCTGCTTGAGATTCTCTATCTCCTCCACTCCCATCCCCCCGCCCTTGCACTCCACGTTAGCTCTCTTGCTCTCACTCTCTCTCTCTGGAACATAAATTAAAAAAAAAAAAAAAAAAATGAGTGAATAGAAGAGGATCCCACAGAGGAAACTGCAGCATGGTGAGAAAGAAGTAAAGAGAGAAGTTTCATGAAGGAGGGAATGAACAGCTGTCTAAAATGTTCACTAGCAGGACTAAAATGGGTCTTTCAGATTACTAGTAATTCTCAGGGACAATTATGTCCCCAGCACTACAAAGTTGATGTTGTGACACTGGAAACATAAAATGAATTCTTGCAGCATAATTAAATTAGATGTGGGTCCTATATATATCACAAGTATTAAATGCATCTAGTTCAGGAATGTATGGAATGACTTGCTTACTTATAGATGAGTTTAGCATTCCTTGGAACTCACTAAACTCGTTAGGAAATAAATACTTTAAAAGACCGAAATAAGAGTCTCTAGCATTGGTTCCCTCTATTTTTAGAAAAGGTACTATAATAATCAAGCACCACCCCCAAGACACTTCATCATAGGATATGGGCAAATCAAAGGAGCAAGTCTACGTGCCATTCCATTTACAGCTGAATTTAGAGTTGACACGTAGGCCTAGATTTGGCCCAGCAGAGGGTTTTGTTTGATTGTCATGGCATTTTAACATTTTTTAAGCCCAAATTTTAAAATTCAGAGATATCCCAGGGTACCTCGCAGTCTCAGTAGTGGATCATGTGACACTTGATCTTGGGCTTGTGAGTTAGGGCCCCACACTGGGTGTAGAGATTACTTAAAAAAAAAAAAAAAAAAAAAAAAAAAAAAACAGAGATAGCCCATAAAAGCCCAGAATTTCTTTAAAAAATAAAATTCTAGCAACAAAGTGCTTAAAATCTAGGCAATCTTAAAATCTCTTGATTGGAATTGAGTAATGGCCATCCCTTTAGACAGCACATGAGCTCTTTGATTTGTCCAGTGCTCACCAGACCTGTGTCACTGGTTTATGCTGGCCGACCTAACATTTGGGTTTGCAAACCTTGATCTATTACCAGTCCACTTTAACCATGGGCACTCTAAGTCTAGTACTGGGAACAGTGGGTCTTCCAAGTCTTTTCATGTAAACTCTTAAACAACTTTGGAAAGCTATGTAACCCTTTGCATATATATGAAAATCTAAGGATTTTCATCATAAGTTTAAATAGTTTCAAATAATGTGATTTCCATTGTACTATAGATTTTAGTGTTTAAAAATGAAAATTTCACATTATTGTTTTAAACTAATTCAGAGCAATCTAAGTACCATAGCAATTTGATACACACTTATTCCTTTTTTTCTTTTAGATATTTATTTATTTATTTGAGAGAGAGAGAGAGTGCAGGGGAAGGGTCAGAGGGAGAGGAAGAAAAATAATCTAAAACAGACACTGAGCTCAGCATAGAGCCTGACTCAGGGCTTGATTCCAAAATCTTGAGATCATGACCGGAGCTGACATTGAGAGTCAGACACCTAACTGACCCACACACCACATATTCATTTCATTTTTAAATTATAGGAGCAGGCTTTTCTCTTACAAGCTTATGGGCTTTTCTGCCTTCAGCTCAGGACGTGATCCAGGGTCCTGGGGTTGAGTCCCGCATTGGGCTCCCTGCATGGAGCCTGCTTCTCTCTCTGCCTATGTCTCTAACTCTCTTTCTGTGTCTCTCATGAATAAATAAATGCAATCTTTTAAAAATAAATAAATATATGCATACATAGAATCTTTAAAAATAATAATAAAATAAAATATTAAGTGTTCTTACAAATAATTATCAAAAACTCTTCAGAAGAGTGCACATGGGAGTGCTTAGCTGGCTCAACTGGAGGAACATGCAGCTCTTGATCTCAAGCTCATGAGTTCAACCCCCACATTGGATATAGAGATTACTTAAAAAAAAAAAAAAAAGTTTATTTATTTATTTAAGTGCACATAGAAGCTAAAGATCTAGGAGTACATTTTCTTTAAGCTGTCCTTCTCA
This sequence comes from Canis lupus dingo, assembly GCF_003254725.2. NCBI lineage: Eukaryota > Metazoa > Chordata > Mammalia > Carnivora > Canidae > Canis > Canis lupus. The sequence continues at coordinate 17,782,297 of NC_064245.1, read as the reverse complement.
CGCCACCCTGGACCCTTTGAAAAACCTTCATGTACCACAAGTTAAAGGAATCCCATTGCTTCAGACACTTTATAAAGGAATTCAGAGGCACTGACCAGAAGCATTGTATAGTATTAGATTTTGAGGTGGGACAGCCAGCTCAGTGGCCAGATTTTTATGTTGATCCAAAGCTGACAAGATTCTAGAATATGTCAAGCTTGGAGCGTATTGAGCTTAGAAACAAGATTTCCTTCACAGAAGGCCTCTTCCAGAAAGACTAATCTGATTCCCTATCAGCCTTCATCCCTTAGCTTCCTTCCTGGTTTTACCTCAGGCCAAGGACATAAATGTCATGGTAAACATTTCTTTATTGGAAACCTCAAATGATTTCTTTTTCAGTCAGAAGAAAATAAATGACAAGTCCTTGAATAGAAATGAAAACATTCAGAATCAAGGCCTAAATACTCAAATTCCTCTAAGAACTCATTAATAAATTTCTCTTTCAGATAGATCACATAAAACCACAATGACTTATTTAACTTCAAAAACTTCTAGAGACCAGTGTGCTAAATAAAGTTAAATGGGCATCAAAGCGGAGGAGCAAAATTTGGAAAGATTTTTTTTTTCCTTCAGAAAAAGGTTGAAGGAGAATGACCTTTGTATCACTGTCACATTTGAAAAATCTGTAGAAAATAGGAATGGGCCGTGGGATCAGAGAGCCCTGACTTGGCATCCTAGTTCTGTAATGTACTATCTGTGTGATTTTCAGCAAGGGACTCAAGGTTTCAGTTTCCTCATTTAGCAAATAAGAGTTATTATAATTAGCTTATAAATTTTCATGAAGGTTAGAGATTGTTAATGTGAAGAATCTATCACTATCTGACAGATTTGAAGTTCAGTAGCACATTGTATATATTATTTGTTGGGCTCAGCTTATTATGCTTAAAAACTATTTGAAATGTTCATCATGTATTCCAGAACACCTGGGTGTTCGTTGCACCATGGCTATAAGTGAGGTAGGAATGGCATTGGGGGTGAGCCAAGAAGGTAAGCAATGTATTCTATAGCTGAGGTTGCATACTCAAAGCCTAGAGGACAAGGAAGCAACACAGTAAGAACTGCCACCACAAGAGGCAGTGTGGTATAGAAGAAAACACCTTACATTTGGGGTTGAAAGACCATTGGATATCTGCATTCTGTGACTTCCCTGCTGTGTGACCTAGAAACTCACTGAACACCTTTGATCCCCAGGCGATCCCTGCATCTATTAAACAAGACTAATAATCATCCCTTTCCTAACTAAAGCGTGTTGAAATATCGAACAAAGGAGAGGTACTAGATGAATATAAAATATTACTTCTAGTTCCTGTGTTCCTCACTGTCTGCTCAGTAGGCTTCCACTACAGAACACTCTAGTGTGCTTTGTCAAGATGGTGGGCAAACACTTCCATATTCCTAATGAGATTTGGAGCAGGCAGGCAGAGTCATTGGGAGCTGATACTAGTTCATTCATTAAGCCCCACTCTGCCCTGATGGTAATTGTGGTGCCCTCTCTGCTTCTCTGTAGTTGATCCCATATTGGGCAACTTTGTTGTGTAGCCCTTTTGTTCCTCCTCACCTGGATTAAGCTGCTATGGGCCTCGGGGTCCCAGTTACCTTCTCCTTATACAGTGGCCAGTGTCTTCCTAAGCTACTGAGTTTCTTCCAAGAGGGACAGCTCCCCTGTTCCCTGGGCAGAGAAGAAGCATGGGCCTTTGGCCCTTTTAAAGCATAGCAGCAGACTCAAATGTTATCAACCAAAAATCATAAATGATTCAAGAGGGCTAGGTAAAAACAGGGGCAAACAGAGGGTAGCTCCAGATCTGTGTTTTTGTCAAAATATTGTCATTGGGAACATTCTAGTTCTTAACCAGAGGAAAGAGTTCATGGGTGTTTGTCACACATTTTGTTCTGTGACTTACATACATTATCTGGGGGATACCATATAATTTATTATCCAATCCAGGAAAGTTTAAGAGAATAAAGGGGATGTGATTCTGGTATAAACTAGGATTTTTCTTTTCAAATACTGTATCCCTCACCTCCTTGTTTTGAAAGAAGGTGAAAGAACTATCTGCAGGAGGGTGTGAAAATGGGCTTTGGTGAATGGGCAGGAGGAAAAGACCCTCAGGCTGGAATTAATGTGGCATGTGCAGGACCAGACAGGAGATCTGATCACTTTGAGAAAGCTTTCCAACAGGTACAGGCTGAAATCTATTTAATAGGGTAGAGCCAGATTAGGAAGTATCCTGAAAGCCAACGCCAGACTTGATGCAGTTGGTGATAGGAACTGATTGTTCCTGGGAAGGAGAGGGCAGTGGAATGCGGAATGGATCAGAGGAACAGAACGGGCAAAAAGACTGAAAGAGACATTGGTAAGAACTAGAATGCAGAGCATGGTTAATTAATACATTCAGCAAACATTTATTGAACACCCACAGTGTGCAGAGCACGGTCCTATGAACTAGAAGATAGAAAGATATGAGGGACATGATGCAATGAGGGAGTCAGACATGATAAAAGAGAATCATCATGTTTCTGTGGATGGCAGTGGTGACAGCTGAATTGATATTGACAGAAAGAATGGAGGCAGCCAAATTAAGGAGGTGGGGGGTAAGAGCATGTTGGACAGAGGTGGAAATAGTAGTGAGATGTCAAGCTAGTGAGCAAGCAGGGGTCAAGCAGATGGTGTGGGCCTTGAAGCAGGGCTGAAGACAAGGTCTCCAGTGGTGACCGGAAGGAAAAGATTCAGGAGGAAGCACAAGAGCTCTCTGGAAGGAGCCAACAAATCGGAGGATGAGATGGACAACTGCAGTGTCCCAGAAGCAAAGAGTGGATGTGGGGTTCCAACAGCAGCCTTTTGCTGAGACATTGGAAAAGACAAACCCAGAAGAGGGAGGGCTCAGCTGCAAAAAGGCAGTGTGTGTGTATGGGGGGGGGGGGGGGGGGATGCTTCCTGCTTCCATCCCCAAATAAGTTAAGAACCTAATCCACCATCTTCCCACACCTACCGAATCTCCAGAACTGTCTTTCCTGTATCTCAAACAGAAAGGGAAGTCACAGCTACCCAGCAACTGGGTTTTCACTCTCCTTCTTGTTTGTAGAGTCTAGTGCCCAGCGGAGGGGGAGGAGTGGGAGCCGTAATCTCTTGTGATTCAACCCAGCAGCACACCCCGTGACCACATCCCCATTCTGTGTATGTGTGTGTGTGTGTTTGTGTGTGTGCGCGCGCACAAGCGTGAGAAAGAGAAAGAGAACATGAATTCGTGGTCCTCTGCACATTAGAGAAGAAAAGAACGAGGCATTACTCTGGCACAGTGTTAAATTCTCTGAATTATTCTGAGTTGTAAAAAGAGTGGTGAATAGTGGAAGTTCCTCAAAACAGAGATTCTGGGCGCTATCTGTAATTAACAGCTAGCCTTGTGGGATTTGTGTATGGATCTGTTTTGGTACCGTGTTACACAATTATTTTTATCTTGGGATCAGATCTCAGTCATTCAGAGCCGTGTCTTCTGAGCGCTGATATGACAGCATGTGTTGTCAATACATGTCTTTCTTCTCAGATCACTGCCCACACTGGGTCTCAGCGGAAGGACCCATTAGGTTCAGTACACGTGGGGTTAGAGGTTTGGTTTTCTAACTATAAACCCTACCCTCCTGCTAAAAACTACTTGTTGTGTTTTTGTTTTTTTTTTAATAAGCTCCCAGTGGAGAAATGCAGTTCTTGGGAGTAAGTTACACATGTCAACCATGTGGAAACAGAAAAGGTTGAGAACCTAGACTTGTGTCTTTAGAAATCACTTTTTACTTAAAAAACTACCAAAAGGAATTTTAATACAGGCTTATAATTGTTAGGTTTAATAATATTTAGTCAAGCTGCACCTGGCAGACTCGGTCGGTAGAGCATGCAACTCTTGATCCACTTTGGGTGTGGAGCCTACTTTAAAAAAATGATAATGATGATATGTATTCGAAACGTATAGCTCACTATATACCAATATAATAGAAATAACCGTGTGTCAACTTGATGTAACTTGATTCTTAATTCACTGCACTAATGATTGGGAATTTTGTGTTGATTCTTTTTCCTCTCTCCCTCTGCCTGTGTCTCTGCCTCTCTCTCTGTGTCTCTCATGAATAAATAAATAAAATCCTTAAAATTGTATATATATTCTTCTTCTCTTACAGGTGCTGGTCTCAGTGTGAGTGACAATGAATCTGGTCAAGGCAGCCAGGAGGGAGGCACCTTGACTGACTCTCAGATTGTAGAACTCAGGAGGATACCCATTGCTGACACCCACCTCTAGTGCTTCAGTAACAATTAGAATGATGCTTTCCTGTTTGTAATGGCTTTGTGCTAAACTCTGTAACTTTTTTTTTTAAACTCTGTAACTTTTATACACACAGCTATATAATAGGAACCTGTGAATTGTACTGGACGATTAACCCCAAGGTGATTGTTTTTTTTTGGAATATGAACTACTTACCTGTGTGCAACCTGAAAATTCACTACTATGATGAAAGATGGGATCAGTTTATATCAATTAATAGTTCACACATATTCCAAGAATATTCATTGTTTTTTAATCATCTGACCTGGCTAACATTGTTTAATAAAAGTAATAAAAATCAATAAAAACAATAGAATCCATTTGACATCACCCAAGCTCATTATTTACGTGGAAATGTGTATGAGCAAAGAAATGCACTATATCTAGATGAGGTCAAGCCCTCTATTTCTTCCGGTATTGATACAGGTCATCCAGATTTAAGACTTCACAGCTTCTAGAGGATTTTCATTCCTAAAAAACATAAAATTCATTGTCTGTTGAAGATTCTTCACCTACGTATTGATGGGGATACTGCAGTCTGCATAGTCTTTCATAGAAAGTATGTATTTCTGCTCATTATGAAATTAGGGATCTGAACATTTTCCAAAATAAATGTTCTGTTCCCAGTTAAAAATAACCACTACATCAAGCACTTCAAGCACAGCTAAGACAAGAAGCATTCAAACAGTGTAGTTTGTTTAGGAGAAATATTTCTTGGTTTCCATTTTTCAGTCTTTGTCTCAGAATGAAAAATCAGAAAGTCTATCTCAGAACAAACACTGTTGTGTTCATGATGATTTCATTTACTATGGTTCCAGAAAAATCATTAGGAACAGAACACATTTGTCCTAAGGAAGCCTTTATGACCTTCTGTTTTTGAATTCTTCAGTATTTCTGAGAAAATCAATGATTTCTCAAGAAAAAAATTAAGAAATAATTATCTAAAAGAAAATTTTGTTTTGTTAATAATTTCCTATAAAGCCATAAAACATCACAGTGCCCTATAGTCACTGTTAAGGATGGCTTTATTCTTTATAAAGCCTGAGTGGCATTATTTATCTTGATAAATTATTAAATGACTCTTCTGTTAGTCTTCCCCCCTCCTATCTCCTCCCTCTTATATTGAGTGTTCATGGGTATATTGTCATTGTAGGTAGAAAACAAAAGCTGCACTGCAGAATCAAATAGCATAACAAGGCTCCATCCTTGGTGAAGTTTTAATCCTTTTTAGGAACTTTAGAAATAGTGGTAACAAGATTGCATTTATCTTAAGTGACAAATAAGTTAATTGTCTCACCGATTCTACATACATTGCTCATACAAACATACATAGTCTGTTTCATTATAGGGTAGAAGCAATGGATGAAATTGGTTACAATATGTAAAATATAAGAGAAAAATGTAAAATTGGTAAACATATTAAAATTGTTCATAGATTTTAATGAATTGGGGGCTTAGGTCATGATTATTGAAATGTGAGCTGTCCTTGTATGGAATCCAGGAGTCCTATCACTGTAAATATTTTCCCCAGATAACTAGATTCTTATTTGTCACTTAAGATAAATTCAGTATTGTGACCACTATTTTCAAAGTTCCTAAAAGGACTATAACCTCACCAATGAGGGATTCTCTAACAAAGGCAATTGCCAATAGCTACTTTCATTTCTACATGTTGTCAGAATTTGGGGAAAATCTGGCCCAACACACGACAAATCGGGGATACGTTTTCTCCTTCGGGTGACTGGATTTCTAGTGCTGTCCAAAATGCCATCTTGATAAGGAATCAAAAGGACCACCTGCTAGTGTTCAGCATGATTCTTTTAAATATTGGAAGGAAAAAAAACAAGATTTCTAGAAGCCACAGTGCTAAAATAAATAAGCTTCCTATTCCAACAGCAGCAATATTTTGCCATCCTGTTTCCTCCCAATGTAGAGTAAAATGGGACACTTGCCAAAGAAGTATAGTACTATGTAGAAAGAGGCAAATCAAGTCAAATTCCTCAAAGTGAAAACTAAAAGGCTGGGACTATAAAACATTGTGGTCTTTATCTTTCAGGGGGTTTGGACCTCTTTTTCTTCATGATATTTTTAAAGGAGCTTTATTTGATATGATTCACATTCCATACAACTCACCCACTTAAAGTGTGCAATTCAATAGTATTTGGCGTATTAGATTATTGGGTTTTTTTTTTTTTTACATTTTTAAAAAATATTTTATTTATTTATTCATGAGAGACACACACAGAGAGAGAGGCAGAGACATAGGCCGAGGGAGAAGCAGGCTCCATGCAGGGAGCCTGATGTGGGACTCCATCCCAGGAGTCTGGGACCGTGCCCTGAGCTGAAGGCAGACTCTCAACCGCTGAGCCACCCAGGCATCCCTATTGTTTTGTTTTTGTTTTTGTTTTTTAAGATTTTATTTATTTATTCATGAGAGACACACAGAGAGAGAGAGAGAAAGGCAGAGACACAGGCAGAGGGAGAAGCAGTCTCTATGCAGGGAGCCTGACATGGGACTCAATCCCAGGTCTCCAGGATTGCACCCCGGGCTGAAGGCAGCACTAAACTGCTGAACCACCGGGGCTGCCCCTACTGGGGTTTTTTAATTGTAAAATATATGTTAACACAAAATTTCCATTTTAACTATTTTTAAATGTGATTTTTAAATTCAATCACCTTAATTAAATTTATAATGCCCGGCAGCTATCCCCTCTATTTTCAAAACTTTTTTCACCACCCCAAACAGAAACCCTATATTTCTTATCTCCATATTTTCTGTATTCTCTCGGTAGGTGGCTAACATTTCCTTGGGTGATGGCTCTACTTCCATGTTTTTGTGATTTTAAAATTTGCTTTTTTAGTTTTTTTTTTTTTTTTCAATTTTTATTTTTTAGAAAGTTAGAGATTTTCCTAATCTAGACACAAGTGCTGACAGGCATGCAATTGAGTATGGAGTGGTGGTGATGCTACTAAAATTCCTACCAAGACAGGAGAACAAATAAGTGAAAATCTTAGTGTGCAAAACACAGAAAGAATTTCACTCTGGTACTTTGAGTCCATGTTCAATTTATTGAAGTATCTTGGGTTTTGTTTTGTTTTAAGACATTATTATTTTTTTTTTTTTTAATTCATGATAGTCACAGAGAGAGAGAGAGAGGCAGAGACACAGGCAGAAGGAGAAGCAGGCTCCATGCACCGGGAGCCCGACGTGGGATTCGATCCCGGGTCTCCAGGATCGCGCCCTGGGCCAAAGGCGGGTGCCAAACCGCTGCGCCACCCAGGGATCCCGACATTATTTTTTTTAAGTAATCTCTAGACCCAATGTCAGGCTCAGACTCACAATTCCAAGATCAAGAGCCTCATGCTTCATCAACCTCAGCCAGCCAGGTGCCCCTGTGGTGTCTTAGGGTTTAATCAATATTTCCATGTCTCCCAAATCTGATCAGAGAAGTTGAAACACATAATTGGGGTATGACTGGAAAAAGAAAATGCTCTTCAGGAACATAGTTCCCAAGCAATTTCACCTTATGTTTACCAACACTTAAGATGCTCCTTGAGTTTAGCCTTAAGGCCTCTGGATAGATCTGTTTGAGGGTAGGTCTCAATCAGATAAGTTAAGTGATGTTAACCTTCTCATAGCAGCTGAATGCCAGAGTAGATTTCCTCTAGACAGCCTGATCTTGGTAGGAACAGAGAAAACAACAGGGCATCCCTATGTTTCTATGGCCTTTTAATTGCTGATGGCATGGGCCTAGTCTCCTCAGTGCTTCTCTGGTAGGATGTTAGTAAAAGAACCACATTGTCTATAAGTGGTATTTAAAGAATGAACCAAGTTACTAAATCTAGGAACTCTTCTATTATCTTGAATCTCTCCTAGGCTTTTTGACTAATAGAATAAGTGAGACAGATGAGTGATATTCTTACTGATAAAATGTAGTTGGTACACTAATGTTATTTTTATCTAATATATCTCATCTACCAAAATTGTTTTTAGGGTATCTATCTATCTATCATCTATCTATATACCCAACGGGAGGCTTGAACTCATGACCTTGAGATCAAGGATTGCATGGTCTTCCAAACGAGCCAGCCAGGTGTTCCTCACCTACCCAAATTTTTAATCTCATAAAAATAATTTCAATACTATAGTAGAAAACTAAACTCAACTTTACAAAAATCTAGGAAACTCCAGATGCTTTATTATAATTATAACACATGCTAGCTGGCACATACTTGTGAATATATGCACAATATTCCTGAGGGGGGGAAAAAGCAAACATTCCTTTTTACTGCTGTCTGTAACTGTTCAAATCACTTTGACAAGTTTGGCAACCCCCTTAATTGGGAATTTACTACACTGGAGATAAAAGAGTCTAACAAGGAATATATTTAAAGCAATCATGATGTTCACTAATGCTTCAGTATCATTGATTTAGGGCCAATAAACATCTTTTAAGAAGATTACATAGTTGCAGGATAAGAAGCAAATGGAGAATAGCCCTGTTTCCCATCATCTATGACAATGGGATGCAGTTATCAAGTACTATTACCATGGTTCTTGGGAGTACTATAGGATGCTTCCAATTTAATTCCCAGTCTGGCCCCTGCTGGGGACTTAACAGCTGAGTCTAGCAGCTTTGACTATCCCATGAGCACCAGTGTTAGAGCTGAAGTCCCTAAAAATGACTCAGCTCGAGGAAATTGTTAGCACTCACAGAACTGAAATAGTATTTTAGTCCTGTGAGAAAACAGATAAACACTGCTTTCTAATAGATAGAAGATTTCAGGGGCACCTGGGTGGCTCAGTCAATTAAGTGTCTGGTCTCAATTCAGTTCATGATCCCAGGGTCCTGGGATTGAGCCCCACACTGCACTCCCCACTCAATGGGACTTCTCTTTCTACCTGCTTGTGCTTTCTCTCTATTTTCTCTCTTTCTCTCTCTCAAATAAATAAATAAAAATAAAATGAAAAGATTTTAAATTAAGCAGCATAAATCATACTTTTTTCTTTAGGAGTTTATAAGCAAGATCACGATTTTGACCTTTTAAAATATATAAGGATGAGCTATTTTTTTCATAACATTAATGAAGGGAAGAGACAATGCAAATCATTTCAATGTCACTTATTTTGGGTTTGATTATGACTATGATTATAGTTATTTTAAAAATAAAGGTATATATATGTATATGTCTGAGAGAGAGATTGAAAGAAACAATTCTGGGAAGTCAGAGCAAGAAAAGCAAGGAAATATTGATAATAACAATTTCCATTACAGTTTACAAGGCATGATTTCAAAAGATTTTGAAAAGCTGATTAATGAAGTATATGTAACTGTCCATCATCCTGCCCCATAATATATATCCTTACTCTATATCCATCAAAATCATTTTTTTAAGACTTGCCACATTACAGGGGAGAAGTAGTATTTATTTATTTATTTTAGAGAAAGTATGTGAGAGGGGATGGGGTGGGGGAGGGGTAGAGGGAGAATGAGAGTGAGAGGGAGAGCGAGAGGGAGAGTGTGCGTGAGAGAGAGAGGGAGGGAGGGAGAGAGAGAATCTTAAATAGACTCCACATTCAGCATGGAGCCCAATGCAGGATTTAATTTCATGACCCTGAGATCATGACCTGAGCCAAAATCAAGAGTCAGACACTTAACTGGCTGAGCAACCCAGGTGCCCCAGAAGTAGTAATCGTTTAATAAAATACTAGAAAGAGTAGATGAGAACAGTAAAACAGATTAGAAAGGTGCTCAAGAGCTGTCAGGGGCATTATAGTTCCTTTCTGGATTATTCCATCAAATAATGCACAGGTATCATGTAGTAAGTGGTTTGTTCCTTATTTTATTTATTTATTTTTTATTTTTTAAAAAGATTTATTTATTTATTTATTTATTTATTTATTTATTTATTTATTTATGATAGACACAGAGAGAGAGAAAGGCAGAGACACAGGAGGAGGGAGAAGCAGGCTCCATGCCGGGAGCCCAATGTGGGACTCAATCCCAGGACCCCAGGATCGTGCCCCCGGCCAAAGGCAGGCACCAAACCGCCAAGCCACCCAGGGATCCCCTGTTCCTTATTTTAAAAGGTGATCTTTACCTTCCAGTTTCATCCATTTGGTCACATATTGCAAAACTTCCTTCTTTTTTAAAAGGCTGAATAGTATTCCATTGTATGTATATACCACATGTTCCTTAGCTGTTCATCCAAAGATGGACCTTTGGGTTGTTTCCATATCTCGGCTATTATGAATATACTGCAACAAACATGGAATAACTTCAAGATACTGACTACAGTTCTTTTGGATAAATACCAAGAAGTGAGATTGCAGGATCATATGAGAGTTCTATTTTTATTTATTTTTTTTTTTTCTTGAGGAACCTCCATACTGTTTGCCATTGTGGCAGTGCTGTTTTGTATTCCCACCAACGGTGTGTAAAGTTTCTAATTTCTTCACATCCTCACCAACACTGGTCTTCTGTTGTTGTTGTTGTTTTATCATGGCAATCTTGACAGGTGAGATGATATCTTGTGATTTTGATTTGCATATTTTCTTGTGATTAGTGATTTGATCATTTTTACATATGTCTATTGACTATTTGTATGTCTTCTTTGGAGAGATGCCTCCATTCAGGAAATGACTCCTATTCAAATCCTCTGTCCTTTTCATAATTTCATCATTGGTTTTTTTGCTATTGAGTTGTAGGAGTTCCTTATATTTTGGAGATTAACCTCTTCTCAAATATATGGATTGTAAATATTTTCTCCCATTCTGTAGGTTGCCTTTTCACTCTTTTGATAAGTGAAATAACCTAGTGACAGAAAGACAAATAGTGCATGATTCAACTTATAGAAGCCATCTAAAATAGTCAAAATCATAGAATCAAAGAATAGAATGGTGGTTTTCTAGGGCTAAGGGAAGGATGAAATTGAGAGTTACTAACCAATAGTCATAAAGTTTAATTAAGCAAGATGAATAAGCTCTAGAGATCTGCTGTACAATATTATACCTATAGTAAAAAATACTGTACACTTAAAAATGTTTTTAAAGATTTTATTTATTTATTCATGAAAGAGAGAGAGAGAGAGAGGCAGAGACACAAGCAGAGGGAGAAGCAGGCTCCATGCAGGGAGCCCGAAATGGGACTCGATTCCGGGTCTTCAGGATCACACCCTGGGCTGAAGACAGCGCTAAACTGCTGAGCCAGGTTTAGCTGCCCTGTACACTTAAAATTTTGTTAAAAGGGTAAATCTGTTAAGTGTTGTTACCCAATAAAATAAAACTTTTATTATTTTATTTTTAAAAACTTGCCAGCAGGGCTTCTTAATCACTGTAATTCACTGCAACTGCTGGCATTGATAGAAAAGGAAGTTCAGACAATTTTTAAAAAGTTTTTCAATCTCTTCTGAAATCTTAGTAACCCCTCACAGAATCCCTAATGCCATCTGCAGACCCTCATTTGAGAAACCCACAGTAGATTGTAAGCTCATGAAGAGTGGGAAATCCATCTTACTTGTTTTGGTATCTAAAGCACCTCACACAATGCCTGGAACAAAATTGATGCCCAATAGATACATTTGTTTAAAAAAATCATTTTTATCCTGAGAGCATGATTTTTCTTGATCTTTTATATATTTAAGTAGAGATGTTTTGCTTTTAAAAATCCAAATGGATAGCAGTTATTGAACAACTTAGATGCCATATCATCTTCATGTTAACAGCAGCTTTCATTTTCAAAGCTGTAATTTGTTGAATTATAACTACTAATTCATTCCGCTGCCTAGTTATCTAACGAGTCTTGAAAACCACTGAGGTCCTCTGGAAAACTTAATTTCATTTGGCAATAGCCTATATAAAAAGTTATGAAGTAGGATTTTTTTAAAGGATTCCTTGGTAGGGGCAGAAGGGAGGCCAAATTGAGAGTAAACAGACAAGAGGCAATATTTACTCTTCATATCTCATTGTTATCCATGACCTATTAGTCATAAGGGTTTTGTGTAGAAAATTACATATGCATGAGTATTTTGTAACTAAAGGGTTATAATTTGCAATCTCTCTCATACTTATCTGGTTCCACAGTAGGAAGTCAAAGAAGTGTGTACTGTGTCATTCATGGTTGATTCATTATGCCTGTACTAAATACATTTGAAATAACAGTCTGCATTGTAACACTCAAACATAGATAACATGTAATTTCTAATCTTAGTGAACCAAGATAATAAGACTAATTGTTCTCTGAAGCTAAGAAATCAATGTCTACCAGATTAATTGTAAGTGTCCAAGATTCAGAAGAACACACTATCATCTCCATAACACAGCAACGCCTCTATTCCATGCTGTCAGGAATTAATTATTGATAAGAGTCAAGACTTCATATCCAGCCACCATGTGATTTCTCAGGATGGCCCAAATGATTGCGAATCAAAAGTCATTACTTTTTGCCAATTTCCAAGATAAAGACTGAACTGTGAGTAGAATTTTTCTGGTAAAGGACAAAAAAAATACATCTGAAAAAGTAACATTTTTAAAGGAATAAACATTTTAAAGTCAGAAAAAAAAGAGAATTTTGATAAATTGCTCCAAATCACAATTTGCCAGTGTTTATGCTATAGCATAAACAACAGAATTGCCAGAATGGAAGATAACTAAACAGATGAACAGATTCTATTTGACTTTATCTTCAGTCCAGGTATTTTAAAATGCTATAAACTACAACAGTATAGAATATTTTGCAAGAAAGAAAGAACACATTTGCTTAATCCTACAAAATTTCTTTGTCTTACTATGTAAGACTGCTACACATCATACTGAATGTTTTGGATCTTTACCCTTTTTGTTTTATTTACCCTTTCCCCCTTTCCTCATTCAAGAAAAGATACAAGAAAGAATTATCTTTTTTTACCCTTTCCCCCTTTCCTCATTCAAGGAAAGAATACAAGAAAGAATTTTTTTTTTTTAAAGATTTTATTTATTTGTTAGCGTGAGCCAGCGCGAGAGAGTGACCGCACAAACTGAGGGGAGAGGGAGAGGGAGAAGCAGGCTCCCCACTGAACAGGGAGCCCGATGCAGGGCTCAATTCCAGGACCCTGAGATCATGACCTGAGCCAAAGGCAGACGCTTACCCTACTGAGCCACCCAGGGATCCGGAAGAAAGAATTTCTTTAAAAGTTACATTAAAGAGGCCCCTGGGTGGCTCAGTGTTTGAGCTTCTGCCTTTGGCTCAGGTGGTGATCGCAGAGCGCTGGGCTGGAGTCCCTGCATCAGGCTCACTGTGGGGAGCCTGCGTCTCCCTCTGCCCATGTGTCAGCCTCTCATGAATAATTAAAAAAAAAAAATTTTTTTTTAACTCACACTAAAATCAAACGTTTAAAGACAGCATTTCACTTTTTTTTGTTGTTTGTTTTTGTTTACTCTGGGAAAATCTGATTACAAAATAAGGAATGCTTATTAAAGATAAGCTTATAAGAGGTAGTGCATGTGTCTGCTCATCAAAAGATAAAAAGCGCCATCAAGAAAACGAAGATGCGGGGTCCCTGGGTGGCTTAGCGGTGTGGTGCCTGCCTTCAACCCGGGGCGTGATCCTGGAGTCCCGGAATCGAGTCCCACCTCAGGCTCCCTGCATGGAGCCTGCCCTCCCCCCCCGCGTATGTGTCTCTCATGAATAATAAAATAAAATCTAAAAAAAAAATAAAACTAAGATGGTGAGCAGCCCCGGTGGCTCAGTGGCTTAGCACCGCCTTCGGCCCTGGGTGTGATCCTAGAGCCTCGGGATCGAGTCCCACGTCGGGCTCCCTATACACGGAGCCTGCCTCTCTCTCTCTCTGTCATGAATAAATAATTAAAAAAGAAAAAGAAAAAGAAAAACCAAAGATGGCTGTTCCATCAGGCCACCCCATCAGGCCTCCTCAGGGCCTCAGTCAGCACCTGGTGATGGCTTAGCTGCTGGAGGCCGGTCGTGCAAAGGCACTCATGGTGCAGAGGCCATGCGCAGCTGGACGCAGCACGGAGAGCGACGAAAAATGTGTTTCTTTTTGTGTTGTTATACTATTCCAGAGTTTGTTTAAGATCGATAGCAGCTCTAACATGTTTTAGCTGCTCCTTAACCCAGAGGCGTTGCCGCGGCCGCTGGACCCGCCACCTGAGCGGCGGCGCTGGGGGCGCAGTTAGAGACGCAGGCACACCAAGGCCCTCCCGCAGCTAGAGCTCCCGGCGCTGAGCCTCCAGATCTCGCGAGGAACGGGAATCTCTCCTGGGCCCGCGGCAGCCCCGCCCCCAGGCGGCGCCTGCACCTGGCCAACGGCGCCTGGAACGTTCCAGAACCGCGCAGGCCGCTTCCGAGGGCTGAGCCCCGTCAGGACGTCAGTCAGGTACCCAAACGCTCGGTGTGTTCTCCTCCCCTCACGGGGGTGTTTTGTACGCACATTCTTTCCACGTTGTAGGTGAAGAGACTAGATAATTTTTTCTTCACACGATTCCTACCTGCCCCCCTTCCTATCAAGTGTGTGTGTGTGTGTGGTTTATTTTTTTTTCTTAAGACTTTATTTATTTACTAGAGACACACAGACATGGAGAAGCACAGGGAGCCCCATATGGGACTGGATCCCGGGTCTCCAGGATCACACCCCGGGCCGAAGGCAGGCACCAGACCACTGAGCCACCCCGGCGTCCTCCCGTCAGGTGTTGAAATACGAATTATTACATCTTCCATCCTTGGTTATCAGAAGATCCCTTAATAAATCCCAGCGCTGTCCATGCCCTCGGAGGAAGTAGAGAGCAGTTCTGTTTTCTGCCTTCTAGGATTTTTACCAACAGAGCAAATACATTTTCCACATGGAGGAGCTAGAAAGACCCCTCCTCACTCAAGTTTCTCAGTGCAGTTTGCATTTGTGGCGAAAGCATGGAAAAGTTTGCACGTGAGTGAATTATTTTGCTATAAAATAGGGACCAGGGTAGCCTGGGTGGCCCAGGACCTGATCCTGGAGACCCGGGGTCGAGGCCCACGTCGGGCTCCCTGAGGAGAACCTGCTTCTCCCTCTGCCTGTGACTCTGTCTCTCTCTCTCTCTCTCTGTCTCATGAATAAATAAATAAAATCTTAAAAAAAAAAAAAAAAAAAAGATAGGGGCCAGAAACAAGATGGCATGACCTTTTCCCCTCCCCTCCTCACTCCGGAGGATTTTGTTTCGTTCTTTCTCCCTCATCCTCCCCGGACTTCCTCTCCCTCTCTCCCTCTTTGTAATAAACACAAAACCTGAAAACTGTAGGAAGTCTGAAGTAGTTGTTAGTGGTTAACGACGTAACAAGTTCGAACAATTATCCCTGGTAGGTTCCAGGATAATTTATTTTATTTGCGCAGTAATCAGTTCCCTTTGACATTCAGACTGGTAGGCTCCGCCTGCTGCTAGCTGGGAAACCCTATAAAGGAAACTACTTTCCTGGATTGGAAACAAAGGAGCTTACACAAATAAATATGACCAGTTCCGGACTCTGCAACTAAAAAAAAAATGTATAGAACATATGCTAGATTTTCATAATACACAATATTAAGACCAAATAAAATGAATGAGTTTTATGGGCCACTGGGTAGCTGAGTCAGTGAAGCCACTGACTCTTGATTTCGGCTCAGGTCATGACCTCTGGGCTGCTAGATTGAGCGCTGCAGAGGGGCCTGCTTAAGATTCTCTCTTCCTCTCCCTCTGCCCCCACCAAATCTCTGCTTGCTCTCTCTCCCTCTCTAAGAAAAAAAAAAAAAAGAATGAATTCTAGTCAGGGGAGGAGGGAAGTCATTAGTTTTTGAAGGGTCTACTTATTTAAGTAGATGGAGTTTTCTGAAATAAAGTAGGAATTGAATATGCCTTAAAAACAGATGAATTGGGGCACCTGGATGGCTCAGTCTGTTGTATCTGACTTGATCTTGGCTCGTGTCATGATCTTAGGGTTGTGTGAGGAGCCCCAGCTTGGGCTCCCTGCTGGGTGTGGAACCTAAGATTCTCTTTCTTTCTTCCTCTCCCTCTGCCCCTTCCCCGCTTAAAAAAAAAAAAAAAAAAAAAAAAAAAAAGAATTGGATTTCTTTTGTCATACAAATATAGAAATCAAGGAGTAAAAGATGCAAGCACTTTAAAAGACTTGAAAAATTTGGAACACAAAGATTCACTAAAAATTGGAAAATGATTACTCTGGAAAACTTCCTTTGCAAAAAAATCCAACATTTTCTAAAACCCCATTAGATTTAGCATCCTATGATTCCATATAAGTAAACTCAGATGCTGCTTCGTTGCCACACGGTGAGCAGCTTATATTTTCTATTAACAAAACACATGTAATTACATACTTTTCTTGGTTTACTGGTACTATACTTGAGATTATATGCTTCTATCTCATCTAATTCATAGAAATCTATAGGCAAAGTTCAGTGGATTTTGTATTTTGCTCAACTACTATCTCTAGAATACAAAATTGTCCATTTGGAATTAAATTCCTTCACTTTCCAGAATTTAATCTATTTGAAAAGTTTTGTTCCTCTTGGAGAACAACCATTCTTCACAGGATTTAGATTGTAATAAATAACACTGTGGCCACAAATTAGAAACTCCCGAAAAATGACAAGCCTTTTAATTTCAGTGATTTGTATTTCTCTTCACATCTACACCTTCTAAGCATGGTTGCTGAAGACAGACCTTCAGAGTAGAAAGTACCAGTTGGAAATATAATAAATTTCATGCATTTCATCAACTTGGTTTCGGTTGTCATGTGGAATAATCTGTAGAACTCAAGGCTCTGTATGGCTCTTGGAATAAACAATAGTTGCTTTCTGTTTTAGGACTAAACTGTGTCACATAAAGCAGAAAGGGGACTTGCTCACACTCTGCCTGCTTCAAGGCAAAGTAAAAATTAAGCTCAGCATGTCATCACATACTTACAAGTGACTTATGAGAGCCTTCTTTATAAATAGATTTTGAGAGTGCCAAGGTTCCCAGTGAAATAGGAAACCATTAAAATGGTTTATCATTTTCATTGTGAGAAAAACAGAGACCACTCATTCCCCTAAGGCAGTAACTGACCCTTCCTGACTGTAAAGGAGTAATAGAGGATGGCCCAAACTCTTAAATTCATTTCCAAATAGGTGGACTTTTAAAAACATGGCTTCTACAATGATCCCCGATGGCAGTATGTGTGCTCATGACCTACAAAAATACACATGATAAAAGATTTAATAAGCATCCTTTGGATGATGTTGATGGGTGATAGTTCACAGATCCACCTTATAACTCTAATGCTTCATTTCAAAGATGACAATATATTTGTTTTTAAGAAAAATGTGAGGTGCCTGACTAGCTCAGTCGGTACAGCATATGCCTCTTGATCCTAGGGTCATGAGTTCAAGTCCCATGTTGGGCATGGAACCTACTTTTTAAAAAAATGTAACAGTGGTAAGATTAGAAGTTTACATGGTATACACGCTCTTCTATGGTACACATTTTTTGGAGAGTGAAATGAATGTACAAAGAAAGTTCTTGTGAAGTCATTTGAGAGAGAATATTTTTAGAGTATGTTTTTTTTTTTTAATTTTTATTTATTTATGATAGTCAGAGAGAGAGAGAGGCAGAGACATAGGCAGAGGGAGAAGCAGGCTCCATGCACCGGGAGCCCGATGTGGGATTTGATCCCGCACCTCCAGGATCTCGCCCTGGGCCAAAGGCAGGCGCCAAACCGCTGCGCCACCCAGGGATCCCTAGAGTATGTTAAAAATATTAATGAATAAGGGCACCTGACTGGCTCAGTCAGTAGAACATGCAACTCTTGATCTCAGGGTGGTGAGTTCAAGCCCCACATTGGATGTGGAGCCTACTTAAAAAAAATGTTAATGAATAAATCAGACAACTTTTTAAAAATATTTATTTGAAAGAGAGAGAGAGAGGGTATTATGCTGAGTGAAGTAAGCCAGTCGGAGAAGGACAAACATTATATGTTCTCATTCATTTGGGGAATATAAATAACAGTGAAAGGGAATATAAGGGAAGGGGGAAGAAATGTGTGGGAAATATCAGAAAGGGAGACAGAACGTAAAGACTGCTAACTCTGGGAAACGAACTAGGGGTGTTGGAAGGGGAGGAGGGCGGGGGGTGGAAGTGAATGGGTGACGGGCACTGGGGGTTATTCTGTATGTTAGTAAATTGAACACCAATAAAAAAAAAAAAAAAAAAGTCGGATGGTTACCCAAAAAAAAAATAAAATAAAATAAAATAAAAAAAAAATGAAAGAGAGAGAGAGAGAGAAAGAGCATGGGGGGGGCAAGGTGGGAGGAGTAGAGGGGCAGACAGAGAGGGATAGGCAGATCCCCTCTCCAAGCAAGGAGCTCAATGCGGTACATCCCAGGACCCAGAGACCACGACCTCAACTGAAGGCAGATGCTTAACCAGCTGAACCACCCAGGTGCCCCAAGATAACTTTGGTAATACAACCCACACTTGATAGCTAAAATATGTATAATAAAATTCTACATATTTTATATATACAAATATGTAATATAAATTTTGAAAGTAGGCACCTGGGGGGTTCAGTCAGTTAAGCATCTGCCTTCACCTCAGGTCATGATCCAGGGTCCTGGGATGGAGCCCTACATCTGGCTCCCTGCTCATCAGGAAGTCTGCTTCTCTCCCTCCCTCTGCCCCTCCCTCCTGCTCATGCACTCTCATTATCTCTCTCAAATAAATAAATAAAATGTTTTTAAAAAATAAAAAGCATGTATTTGTACACCATATGCATATAAATATACAGCATATACATTATAATTATATAAATATGTATTTATACACACTCATCTTCACACAAACACACATCACACATAAACACATACATGTACATAAGTCTTTAATAGTGTTCAGAGAGTCTCAATTTCTTCTTTGGCTTTTCTGTATTTTTCAAGTTTTCTACAAAGAACACGTGTTATCTTTGAAATCAGAAAAATATTGTACACTTTAGTGGAAATTATTTAAGCCCTGAATTTAGCACAGGTGGTGTTTAAGACACTTTTTTTTTTTGCTCAGTCAGCTTCTAGTGAAACAATTCTAGCTGGTGAGGTTTTTTGTTTTTTGTTTTTTTACAAGATTTTATTTTTTAGGGCAGGTTTACAACAAAACAGAGAAAAGTAGAGATTTCCAACATACCCTCTGCCTCCACACGTGCATAGCCTTATTATTATCAACATTACTATTAACATACACTATTATCAACATCACTCACCAGAATGGTACATACACTTTTTACAATGGATGAACCTGCATTGACGCATCATAATAAGCCAACATTCAAAGTTACCTTAGGGTTTACTCTTCGTGGTATAAATTCTGTGGGTTTGGACAAACCTATAATGACATAATTCGGGCAGCCTGGGTGGCTCAGTGGTTTAGTGCTGCCTTCAGCCCAGGGCGTGACCCTGGAGACCCTGGATCGAGTCCCACATCGGGCTCCCTGCATGGAACCTGCTTCTCCCTCTGCCTGTGTCTCTGCCTGTCTCTTGCTCTCTGTGTCTCATGAATAAAAAAATAAAAATCTTTTTAAAAAATGACATAATTCATCATTATAAAATCATACGGAGTATTTTCACTGCCCTAAAGTCCTCTGTGTTTCCGCCAGCTTATTATCCCCCACCACTGGCTGGTCAGATTCTCAGTGAGAACCTCAGGTGCTGTTTCTGGTGGAAATGACTGATGCTCTTTGATGTGCTTTTATAATATGCCTCACAGATGATATTAGGTGAAAACAATGATTGATTCCCATGGCCACCATGAGCCTCAGGACCACTGGAGCTGTGGGTACTAGAACTTGTGGACTCTCTATTCATAACTCCCTCCCAGCTAAAGGAAATCTCTAATTTGGGCTTGGAAAAGAAGGCAGAAGAAAGGAAGCCCAAGTCGCAGGAAAGGTCTGTCACTGGCAGTTTATAGAAGGAACAAAGGAGAGCTTTCATTCCAATCAATGGGTGTTACAATGTTAGCATATTTTAAAGATAATAACATATATTTGATGGTCACAAATGAATTATTCCCTGAAGAATGAACATTAGGGGTATTATTTCAGACTTTTGGATTTATTCCACATTTTAGAAAAAAAAAAAAAAACTCTGCTATATTTCAAAGGAAATTTCAGCTTTAAATTTTTACCCTTCAGCTGTTTGGAAATTTCAAATAACTGTTCCAGATCTGATCACTAAATATTTCTTTTGTTGCATAGAAACTGACTTTTAAGTCACTATATTTAAGTCCTAAAGAGCAAAGGGAAAAACTCATTCTCTCTTGCCACTTTCTCTGACTCCCAGGCCCAGCATGCTTCATATTTAATTGCAGACAGTCCAAACATTCTCCACACACAGTGCCCTTCCTCATAGCACCTTCCACTCATCAAGTTTAGGGCTTTCGACCTCAATTTCTCCCCCTGGTATTTTGAAATACATGTAGCATACCTCATTCTGAAAATCTTTTATATATTTAAGAACTTGATATTTGATCTCTGACTTTTCTTAATATTTTCAAGTAAACTTAATTTATTGCACTTCATTTATTTACAGTTGCATCATATATATATTCTTTTAATTATAGTTGTCAAAATATGTCAGTTTACTTTTATAGAAACGGAGGCCCATTTAGAGGTGTCCTGCCTAGTTCTAAAATGTTTTCTATCTCAGGAGGCTCTCTGTGCCCCCATGCCATCTGTTTTCTCCTGCCTTTCACCCCCCTTCCCAATATCCTTCTCTGGGTAATATTTTCCTTCTTACTTATTTTTTTATTTACTTTGACAATATCAAACCCCACATCAGAATCAAAGAGATACCATATGAGGATATTGTAATAAACACCAACTTTCAGGGGCTTAACATAATTGTATTTCTTGTTATGCAAAGTCCAGTATAACTCTCCTCCAAGCAATGACTCAGGAGTTACGGCTCCTTCTGTCTTGTGGTAGCCTCATCTTTTAGACCCTCAGAATCCTTCATTCTTAGCAGGTGGCCTGGGAAAGAGAGAGTGGAAGCTTTCGTGGAGTATGTTGTGAACAGAACTAGAAGTTCATTGTCCAGAACTCAGTCAGATGGCCCTGTCTAAGAAATGTGTTGAGCTGTGCGCCATAAAGGAGCAGATGCAGAAGAACACAACCGCCTCTCCCATAGTCACACCCTCTTAGGTGACCAAACCTCATCTAGGGCATGTTTTCATGTACACATGGCTCTTCCCATTCCAACCACCCTGGGCACCCCAGTTGCCCTTTCTGTCTTACCTTTCTGGTATTATCATTTTAACTCACCCACAGCTATTCCTCCCACAAACCCAGTACATTTCTTCATGCCAACTCTTCCCACACTCTACCTCAGGTTCCAGGTAGGAATCAAATGCTTTCAAAACTAATACCCTTGCTTCAGATCTTCTTGGTCCCTTCAACATGTATAGGGAATAAAAAATGAGAGAGAAATAAGTAAACAGAGTCAACACCAGCTACCATAAGGACCCATAAATACAAAGTGTGAGAACCAGTAAAAATGGCTATGAGGAGAATTCTGGAAAAGATAGAAGCTAAAATAAGAACTTACAGTTTTTCAGAAAACTAACACAGTAATTTTGATACTCTCATACATGTTTACAATCCTTAAAAATTCCCTGAGATAAAAAGATAAATCCCCTGTGCCAGAACAGACAGCCTAGGGGTAGATACCAGAGTTATGAAAGAGTCCTCCAAAGAACAAGCTGCATGAGGAAACATCTTGCAATTTTCAGACCTGAGGTCAATGCCCCAAAGATGAGTTGAAATATTCTGAAAAACAATCTCTTACACTAGACGTCACTACTAAACCAGATATTTTTCTTCCCCAGAAACAAAAGAAAAAAAAGCTCATGATGAAAAGACCTCACTGTTCTTCTGAAATTCAAAATCATCCAAATACTGTTGGAAAAAAGAAATAGAGGGAGGTATTACTGCATTTCTTAAGTCTTTGTTGGTATCCATCCAATTAATTATATACAGTAAAATAAAAATGTTCCTATTTGACTTAATTATGATAATGATACATTTTTTTTAAAGTGCATGTTAATGGTTTTTCGAACACCTTTTGAGGTTTATCATACCAACCTCTTTTTATCTCTTCAATGACTTATGGGAGTATGATGGTCCTTCTGACTTAAATTGACCTATTGTTGCTATTGAAACACTTTTTTAAATCAAAATTAGGGATCCCTGGGTGGCGCAGTGGTTTGGCGCCTGCCTTTGGCCCAGGGCGTGATCCTGGAGACCCAGGATTGAATCCCACGTCAGGCTCCCGGTGCATGGAGCCTGCTTCTCCCTCTGCCTATGTCTCTGCCTCTCTCTCTCTCTCTGTGTGACTATCATAAATAAATAAAAATTAAAAAATAAATAAATAAATCAAAATTATTCTTTTTTTAAAAAATTAGATTTTATTTATTTATTCACGAGAGACAGAGAGAGAGAGGGGCAGAGACACAGGCAGAGGGAGAAGCAGGCTCCATGCAGGGAGCCTGACGTGGGACTCGATCCTGGGTCTCCAGGATCAGGCCCTGGGCTGAAGGCAGCGCTAAACCACTGAGCCACCTGGGCTGCCCAAATCAAAATTATTCTAAAGCTTCACACCAGGTCAGATTTTTCTTGGCTGAATGGGGCAATAGTAGGTATTATAATTACAAGTGAAGAAACAATTTAGATCGGAATTAAAAAAAAATTCCCTGGCTCTTCTACTTACAGGAAACCATAGATTATTCTTTTCCAAAGGGGGGAGGGAAAAAGAAAAAAACCTTGTGTGAGTAATAAGACAAATTTTTACACAACCAATAACATGAGCTCGACAGATGTTGTTTATAAATTCTTTTACTTGTACCATTTCCTTGGGAAATTTTTCAATTTAGAAAAAAGAAAAGCATTTAAAGTGCAAAAGAAAAGACACTTTGCCATTAGGACCTTTTTGCCATATGCAATAGACAAAGTTCAAATCATTTTTAACGTTATAGTCTAAACTGTAAAATATGAATAGTATTATGGCTGGAATCTTTCAGTTGCAGAAAAAAATCCACTTGTAACCAGTTTCAGTGATAGAGGAAAATTGACAATTTATTATAAAGTTACAGGTTATACTATAGAACTCTCTTCTGTATTTGTTTCTTTCTCTTTCTCCAGACTAGGTTTCTGTGCTTCCTGGGTTGAGAACATATACCAACATACATACCCGCCATGTAAGAGAGTACCTTAACCTAGTCTCAATTCTTTTTTTTTTTTTTTAAGATTTTTATTTTATTTATTTGACAAAAAGAAAGCAGGAGAGCAAGCGCACAAACAGGGGGAGCTGCAGGCAGAGGGAGAAGGAGAAGCAGGCTCCCCGCTGAGCAACAGCCATGTGGATGTGGGGCTCTATCCTTGGGATCATGACCTGAGCTGAAGGCAGATGCTTAAATGACTGAACCACCCAGGCACCTCCAAGTCTCAATTCTTAATTCCCACAAATGTATCTCAGGTTTCAGTTTGAATCCGGTGGTCAACCTCTAGTCCAATCAACTTTGGCAGTAGCGGAGTCATTTCATAGAAATGGAGATTAAAGGCACAATGCTGGTAGTTTAAGAAAAACACGAACGGCAATAAACAATGGCAAGAACAGAGTTAGAATTAACACCCGGGAAAGTAAGCTTCCACAGTGATTAATCAACTACCCTACCCGCATTTTTTTTATTAATCTGACTGATTAACTTTGTTTTAGTAGCTTGTTACATGCAATCTCGATAAGCTACTTAAAGATCGAGGTTGATGTACTAGTTCCAGCACTGCCTTCCTCAGATATTGCACAAGTTTGAGGAGGATTCTTGAAACATATTCTACCCAATGTCTGTCGGGCTTGCTCCCTGACTCCATATTATGTGTGTAATCTGTACTGCCACACAGGCTCCGAATTGCTTAGCTTCAGCGCACTCAGGCACAAAGATCATGATATGGATTTTTTTTAATTTATTTTTTATTGGTGTTCAATTTACTAACATACAGAATAACCCCCAGTGCCCGTCATGATATGGATTTTGATGTAGGAAAGATGTTAGCGTTTGAAGCCAATGGCCAAGAAAGAATTCTTGAGAGGTCTTTGGTGCAAAAAGGTGATTTTACTGAAGCACAGGGACAGGAGCCCTGGGCAGAAAGAGCTGCCCTGGGGTCATGAGGAGTGGCCCATTAGGAGTTTAGGGCCAGTGTAAGCCTCCTGGGTATTTTGGAAACAAGGTTTCCAGGATCCTTGAAAGGGCTGGCTATTGTTAGGCAATACTGTTTAGTAAAAACTCAGTCATGAGACCCTTCAGATGTATATGGTGAGTCATATACTTGGGGGATGACTGCTGACATGTATCTTGGGGGTCGAGATAAAGGGGAATTTGTATATGTTATAGTAGACTTACAGGGTCCTGGGGGTTGGGCTAACATTGCCTTTAGCAAAGCATCAACACTGAGGCAGTGGAGGCCCTAGAGGAATATCATCACTATGCCTGTTTCAAGGACTTGTCAGTGGGCTGTATGTAGGTAGAGTAGTAAGGAAATTAAATAACTTTTTCTTCTGCCTTTGTTTCCCACATGCGGTATCATCCTTTGGAGTTCACTACACATCAATCCTCTTCATATGTTAGAACATCCAGGGCCTTTCCCAGTTCATTATGTTTTCAGAGCTGTAACCTTTTTCAGCTGGATGCACACTTATGGAAGCCAGGGATCAGGTAATACTGTATTAATTTATCTGTTGCTGTATTGTACAAAAGCTTCCCATCTTAAAACGACACACATTACCTCACACAATTTCTGAGGATCAGGAATTGAGGAGGGGTTTCGCTGGGAGCTTCCAGATGAAGGGATCTCAGGTTGCCGCGAAGGCGTTAGCCAAGGCTGCCACCTCCTGAGAAGTCATCTGATTGCTTGACCAGATCTAGAGGATCCACTTCCTAGATGGCTCACTGAGATTGCTAGTGGCAGAAGGCCTTAGTTCATCACGATGTGGGCTTCACAGGCGGCTGAGAGTCCTCATGGTACGTCAGCTGTTTTCCCTAGAGCAAGTGAAGAGAGAGATAGGGCAACAGTGCCTTTTTACGACTTGGTCTCTGAAGTCACACAACAGCTTCTGCTTCATTTTATTGGTTAGAAGCTAGTCACTAAATCCAGCCCACACTCACGAGGAGGGAAATTAGCTCTACCCCGTTTAGCATTAATTGTGTCTCCATAAACCTCATTGGCTACGACACTGCCCACTGCAGAAATCTACTTCTTGAAGGTAAGAATATAAAAAAAATTGGGGAGCATATTTTATTTTTTACTTATTTACTTTTTTAAAAGATTTTATTTATTTTTTCATGAGAGACACAGAGAGAGAGGCAGAGACAAGGCAGAGGGAGAAGCAGGCTCCATGAGGGGTGCCCGATGTGGGCCTTGATCCCAGGACTCCAGGATCACACCCTGGGTGGAAGGCAGGCCCTAAACCTCTGAGCCACCCAGGCACCCTTATTTATTTATTTTAAAGGTTTTATTTTCAAGTAATCTCTACACGCAACATGGGCCATGAATTTACAACCCTGATATCAAGAGTCGCAGGCTCTACTGACTGGGCCAGCCCAGCTCCTGGGGGGGATATAGTTTAAAATCACCATTAATTTCTTTAATGGCATTTTCAGAGTTTGTCTTGCAGCTGGTACTCAATTTTTACTATTTTTTGTTGTTGTTGCATGTACGATTCACCAAAGTAAGGTGTAACAGTGTGATGTTGTGATTTTTAATCAGAAATACCTGTTTGGTTTTCCCATTTCTGGCACAGAGCTCCTAAAATGCTCGCAATTTCCTAAGTGATAAAAGCCACAAAGGTGTCTCCTGTTATGTTAATGAGGTGACTTTTTGACCACACCTAAAGATGGGGGCCGGTTGCTAGGAGAAGGGATCACGTGATGCGAGGGTTGGCATTTTTCAGTTCCACCCCTTAGCCTCCGGGGAGGAGAGAGCCTGGGGGGGTTGAGTGAGTGGCCAAAGGCCTGTGATTTAGTCCAATCCTATCATAGGGAAGTCCCTATAGAAATCCTGAAGGGAGGGGGTTCAGAGAGCTTTCAGATTGGTGAACAGTTGGAGAGTCGGAGAGGGCATGGGAGCTCTCCGCTCTTCCCCCCCCCCCCCCATGCTCTTTGCGTCTCTTCTATCTGGCCATTCCTGAGATGGCTCCTTTTGTAGTAAGTAAAACGTTTCTCTGAGTTCTGTGAGCCACTCTACCCAGTTAATTGAACCCAAGAAAGGAGGGGGTTTTGGGAACCTCTGTTTTACAGCTGGTTGGTCTGAAGCACAGGTTACTATGTGGGCTTGCTACTGGCGTCGGAAGTGGGGTGGAAGAAAGACATGGGCCTGTAGAACTGAATCCTTGGTCTGTGGAATCTGACCGTACTTCTGGTACAGTGTCAAAACTGAGCTAAACTGTAAGATAGCAAGACACCTGGGTGGCTCAGTAGTTGAGCGACTGCCTTTGGCTCAGGGTGTGATCCTGGGGTCCTGAGATCGAGTCTCACTTGGGGCTCCCTGCATGGAGCCTGCTTCTCTCTCTGTGTCTCTCATGAATGAATAAATAAGATCTTAAAAAAAAAAAAACGATTGTAAGACACCCAGCTGATGTCCCCAGATAATTGGTGGTGTGGAGACCACCTCCCAACACGTTGGAAATTGGGTGCTCAGAACACCAAAAGGAGCAAATCCAGACCATGTCTCTAAATGTTTGCTCTTGTTTCCAACTTTCTAGAAAAGTGTGTTTATTTATTGCATCAATTAGTGTTTAATTATGCATTTATTAATACATGTATCCTTTTCTTTGATAACCAGATTATTTGAGCCTAGAATTCAACCCAGAGTAATTAGAATTTCCGGAGAGTAGGGCTTGCCATTGGTAGCATGTATAATTCCTCAGGTGATTCTAACATACTGCTAGCAACAAGAACCACTGAACTAGATAATTTTGGATGTCATTTTCAGTTCCAGCTTTCTCTGATTTATTCTCTTCTATAATAGTCTTGTGGCGGTACAGCTGTTCCCTCATGCAAGAGCTGTGCAAGAATGGATCTATCCAATACCCAAGGACTTCCAAAAGACAGTACAAAAAAAGATAATCGGTGTTTCTCGACCTCCTGGCACATGGTGTGTTTTCAAGTTTTTGGTTATATGAAAATTATATTCTCAATTGCTGATTCATTTCCCTGACAGAATGCCCCCGAATACCACTTGAATCTGTTTCAGTTGTTAGATTGTGACTAAGATTATAACTAAATGAAGCATAGAATCTCTCTCTGCTGGGGTAGGAGCAGGAATTCAAGAGACCACAGTGGATGTCTCAAGATTCGCCATAAGGCAAGACCTGATATGCCTTAAAAACATTTCTTGGAGTTTGCTGGCTGAGCTTATAACTAGATGATTTCCTGCTTCATATAAACACTAGACCGGAAGGTAAAGATAGAGGCCTCCGCTTCCTTCCCCACCTTCCTTCTGTATTTTTATATGCAGAGCTTTAACAAAGTCATTTCTCTTTGGCTGGCTACAGACAGACTTCTCTCCTCTGGGTGGAGCTGAGCTCACTGAAAACAGGGTAATTTTGAAAATACCACACCTATAATTGAAAAGGATTTCGGAAGGCCTTTTATGATCTATCTTTTTCTATTGCCTCTTACACCATCCAAAGTCAAACCAGCTGACTCCAGAACCCAGGTGGCAGCTGTTCAGGCTTGGCACCAAATAACTCTTGGGACTCAGGGCATGACTCTTCAGTGAGCTCAGGCGCAACCCATGAGGCATCTATGACTACTTTCTAATTATTTCCATTGCAAAAGGCCCTGAGTTATTTGATGAATCATGTCATTTTTATTGAAACAAGCCAAGGGTGTTAAAGACCTATGGCCACACACACACACACACACACACACACACACACACACACACGAGTCATGGGTTCCTAATTAGAGTCCATACGAAGCAGATCTATACATACTCACTTTAGACTTGGATCATGGGCACCAAGGATGGTGACCAAAGGCAAGGATCTGGTCACCTGTACCATACATTTCAGGAAGGGTAGGGATTATGGTTTCTTAAAAAAAAAAAAAAAAAAAAAAAAAAAAAAAGGATTACCTTTGGCTAAAGATAGATTGATGCAAAGGTGACTTTGACAAATTATTCCTTCCACTATCAATTGTGCTATAATAACACAATAATTTTTGGTTGCCAGCAATATGCCAGGCACTGCCTCCTGTCCTTTGTATGCTTTATCTTATAGACTCCTCCCAGCTTACCTAAAAGGTATTTAGTTGATTATCCCTGTTACAGAAGAGGAAACAGAAACCCAAAACAAAAAGGGTCTTTAGACCCATTAGAAACTTCCACCTCAATCTCTTCCTCTCTATTCTCTTGCTTTTCTCTTTCTGTTCCACCTTCATTTCTCTCTCCCTCTCTCTTTCCCCCCCTTTTTTTATCCTCCTTTTGATTTTCCTTTCATTTGCCTCTCTGGACTTCAGAAGCCAGACGTTCAGAATCTTTGAAGCATAAATATTGAACTCAAATAAAAAAAGACAAGTATACTCCTAGTCAATGTGAAAATGCTGTGCAAAGATGGAGAAAAGCCAGGTCAAAAGGACAAGTGTTTACTCTGGACCAAACCCTTCCCCCATTGTACTGTCTTCAGAAGAAGTTGGCTACCTCACCCGACTGCCAAAACAAGTTTGAGGAGGGAGAAGTAAACACACTAACCTTGCGACAGCATTTGCCACACCTCCTACCCACTTACAAGGAGAACGGGATGGTAAACAGCACCTCTACTGATGTAGTTTCAATTCAGCTCTCAGCATTGTACAGTCGTGAGGCCAACTACCCTAAGGAATCTGGAGGATGCAGACATGTGAAATTTTAACCATTATAACACCTTCCATTTGTGTAACTTTACAGAGAATGTTCTCACATGTCATCTCCTGTAATCAGGTACATTATTCATTAAAGGGTTTGTGAAATTTGAGAGAAAGTGAGGATGGTGTTACCCTAAATTAGCTTGAAACCAAAACTAAAAAAAAAAGTTTAAAAAAAAGTCCGATCTTTATTGTCCATTCTCATAGTTTTTAAAAGTTATTTCATGAAACAGAAAGGACTTGGCACAAACTAGAGCTATCTCGGGAGAGACATCTGTCTAAAAAGCCCTGAATAGGTCCCTCCAGTATATGCAAGCTGGCAATATTTAATGCAATATTAGACTCTTCTGGCTCCCTGTAAGACCTCTCCCTGTAACCTAGAAGTATCTCCTGCTTTCCTAGACAGTTTGTGAATGGGAAAGATCTTAAAGTTAAAGGACTGAGACATTTGTATGGAAATTTGGGGATTTGGATCAGGAAAATTGACCTAAAGCTTTAATTAATCTTTACACTTGTC
Source organism: Canis lupus dingo (assembly GCF_003254725.2). Taxonomy (NCBI): domain Eukaryota; kingdom Metazoa; phylum Chordata; class Mammalia; order Carnivora; family Canidae; genus Canis; species Canis lupus. Next base: position 17,752,500 of record NC_064245.1, on the reverse strand, counting down.
TTGCAACCTATAAATATATTGATCTTTCCAGAATTTGTAAAGGAAACTTGTGTGAGATTAATATACTCTCCTTAATCCCTACCTCAAGGAGACTTCTTTCTAGCTTCACTTCCCAGCAGTCCATGCCCTTCTCATCTGCCTTGTACAGGTGGTTTATCAAATGGAAAGAACTGAATAGTAGTTCCTACCAGACACTAGAATTTGCAAATCCACACAAGAATTATTGCCATAATACGTAAAGCAAAGTTGGGAGCCCTCACATCCTAGAAGCAACACCTGTTGAGAAATTTACCTTAGTTTCCTTCTGAAGCAGGTAGTTGTAGTTAGAGCTCTACTTTTGCAAATTAGGCAAATAAGCCTTTTATTCAGCCAACATGTTAAATGTTGATCTACTTTTATTTATATGAGGTGAAGCTAAAATTTACCTAAGCCAAGACACTTCTAAGATCTAAAGAGGGGCACAGCGAATAAGCCTGGACTGCTTAGTGCAAAACAGGACATGTGTTCAACCTGCCCGTAAGTGAACATTTGAAACAGTTTTTCTCTGTTCCTCATAATATTTTTATTTCATCAGAGTGTGGCAAGGATATTATTCACTTTCTTTTTTACAAGAAGTAAATTCGTTCCACTTTCTGGGAAAATAATACAGCGTTCTAAGTCTCAGCTAATCTGTTTTGAGCCTCCTCCTGTATTTTATTTCTGTAAAACTGAGATGTAGGTTTTCTGCATACCTACATTTCTGTGAACCCTCCAGGACATTATTTTAAAATCGCTGCAGTCCTTCCCACTATTTCAACATTTATTCAAAGACATTTAGTTTTATTTTGAATAACTTCAAAGTTTATTTTGGAGGTAAAGTATCAGCTCTTCCCCCCAATTTTCCAATTTTTAGTTGTGTAATGGATTTGCCTTTTAGAAGAATTTCAAGTTGCCAAACACATTATCAGTTTACTGTTCATTATCAGATGTCATAAACTAACTTAACTCCAGCCTCCACCCAATGTGTCAGTTGCTTGCTTAATTTGCAGATACATAGCTATAGAAATATAGAGACAAATATATATATGTGTGTGTGTGTGTGTATATATATATATATATATATATATATATATATTTAGGTAGATAGATAGATACATTTTATTGGGCCTAACTCAAACACTTAGGGGGAAAATTGGTTTGAATACTCTAGATCTTAAGAGGGGTCATTTGGCTACATTTTAAAATTTAAATTTTATTTAACAGGGTATTGTGTATTTGTTTTCTCCTACTGTAAACACTCCCCCCCCCGTAAACATTTTTTTTTTTTAAAGATTTTATTTACTCATTCATGAGAGGCACAGAGAGAGAGAGAGAGAGAGAGGCAGAGACACAGGCAGAGGGAGAAGCAGGCTCCATGCAAGGAGCCCGATGTGGGACTCGATCCTGGGTCTCCAGGATCCGGCCTTGGGCCAAAGGCAGTGCTAAGCCGCTGAGCCACCCAGGGATCCCCCAACATTTTTGTGAGTGTTCTTAGATTGTTTGGAACTGGGTGAAGTACAACCAACCACCTGTAAGGTTGTGATGAAGGAAAAAAAACTAGGGTGTTGAGAATTGAGACATTCAGAAGTTGAAGCAATGGTGGATTAGAGGAGAAGATTGACACAGCACCTATAAGAAATGGGTCCTCCAAGTTGGATTATAAGGTACTACTTATGAAATAGGTAAATCAATAGGTATGATTTACCTATTTTTCTCCCCTGTATTGGCATCCAAATATAAGCTTTCTTTTCTGTGTTGGTCGACATGGTTCCTTGACTTAAAGGCATTCATTACTTTAAGGAATACTAGAATACTTGTTCCAATAAAATTATCAGCCATTTATGAATATTCTGCTCTAGTATCTAACTTTTTTTTTAAGATTTTATTTTTAGGTAGTTCCTACATCCAGTGTGGGATTTGAATTTATAACCCTGAGATCAAGAGTTAACCTGTTGTACTGACTGAGCCTAGAATCTAACTTATTGGCAGTGGGAAGCTATTCAGGTTTTTCTAAGTGGGCAATGACATGATCAAAGCTGACTTAGTAAGATTAATTGGTTAGTGAATAAAAGAATAACATATAGTGCTTGCTCTGGAATACAGGTTGTATCATTTAATTTTTTAAAAAAGATAATTTTATGATATGTTCTTCAGGTGAAAAAAATCAGAGTTATTTGTGTTGAAATAAGGTGCCTGTGTTCTTTTAACTATGAAAGAGTAGAGCCTAGAAGTCAAACTCCTGCAGTATAGTCCAGAAGGTTGTCTAATAATCCATTACCCTCTTACTCACTAGAAAAAGACAGCTGAGGGACGCCTGGGTGGCTCAGTGGTTGAGCTTCTGCCTTCAGCGTGATCCTGGAGACTCGGGATCGAGTCCCACATCGGGCTCCCTGCATGGAGCCTGCTTCTCTGTCTGCCTGTGTCTCTGCCTCTCCCTCTCTCTGTCTCTCATGAATGAATAAAATAAAATATTTATAAAAAAGAAAGATGGCTGAAAGCCAGAAAATGACGTATCAAACGATTGTAGTAGTCCTGACACAAAAGGATGAGACAAGGGGAAGGAAGGGTAACGGAAATGTTATGAAGGGACAGATGACAGTTCTGTGTTCTTTGAAATTGTTAGATTATAAAGATAATAGATGTGATTAGCTTGATTAATAGGAATAACATGGCTGGTAAACACTGATTAAAAAAGAGAGAGACTTTGTTGGATAGGGGAATAGTTTTTCCTTGGACATTTTGAGGTGAAAGGATATCTAAGATAAAGATATTTGGCATGTTGATACTTAGTTTGCAAAGCAAAATAAAATACCCCAATTAATGTTTGCTATGTTTCTCCATGTGTTCCCCCTTATTAAGGGGAAATCCTATTGGTAGAATGTATAGGATATCTCCTATCACAAACCATATATAAGAAGTATTATAATTTTTTTGCAGAAATGATACTAGGCTCTTGAGAGCTTAAAGAATTCGTTCAAGATCACATAGCTTGTAAATAACCAAAACTTCTGTTTCCTTGGTGATTGATAATTATAAGTCAGAATACTCCTCACCAGTGATGCCTTTCCATCCCTTTAGGCAAGGAGAGCTCAAAGTGTGAAGAGGAGGAGAGAAGTAACAACAAGTAACAGACTAATGAATAAATGCATGATACGTAAATTTCAAGAAGAAAGAAATTCTCTCCACCTGGAATTTTCTTTTTCTGCTTTTCCAATAAACTATGTGGGATGTTTTAAAATATTACCCCAAATTTACCCTTTTTCCTTTTTAACTTTTGTAAATGAAAAAAGTCATTTGCTTCTAATCCCTTGGTTGTTATTTAGCAATTTTTAATATACATTAGTGTGATCTTAAGATACTTATACTTCGAGCCTTTATAGATGTTGGTCTTGGGCTAGGAACTACAGCTGTCTGAGAGGATTGGGTAGTGACTTTCATTCTGCACTTTGTTCAGAAATCCCTGCTCAACTATGGTAGATGGTTCATTGGGCAAACATGTTAGACACTCCATGTGTCTTTGTGTTTGTATGCATGTTAACTTGTCTTTTAGCTTTTAAAGCACCTAGTTGTGGGAACAGGTTTGTTCTTGCTGGTAATGGTAAGTCAACTTCACCTTGTTTGCAAGCATTTTAATTCTTTCCATGTAGATATTAATTAATCTAGTTTATTGACTGGAAGCTATAATTCGACAGCAAAAGGAGAGCAATGTGGCCTCTTCCTTTTGACAGATTCATGTCCATTGGAGTACATCAACAAACGATGACCTACCCAGAAGGTAACTGAAGATTAACAAGGCTTGGTGATGTTTTATTTTTATTTTTATTTTATTTTTAATTTTTATTTACTTATGATAGGCACACAGTGAGAGAGAGAGAGAGGCAGAGACACAGGCAGAGGGAGAAGCAGGCTCCATGCACCGGGAGCCCAACGTGGGATTCGATCCTGGATCTCCAGGATCGTGCCCTGGGCCAAAGGCAGGCGCTAAACCCCTGCGCCACCCAGGGATCCCTTGGTGATGTTTTATATAAATTTTTAAGCACTTATTGAAAAAGTGCTGTGGTGGCCATAAAAAGTCGATCTAATCTGTCTATTCTCAGAATCCTATTTCATAAATTAACTTTTTTTTTTTTTTTTTAAAGATAGTGTGGGTTAGAACTCTGTTTTCCAAAACTTGGTCAACATGTCTTTGAGACCAGTTTAAGTTATAGCTGGTGTGAATTTAGTTATTCCCTTAAATACAGGTCAAATTTCAGCCACCTGGACGGCTGAGTTCCAGCCCTAGAGCTTCTGATTTAATATGTTTAGTTGAGGGTGAGGCCCAAGAATAAGCATTTCTATCCAGTTCTCAGGTGAAGTGGATTCCCTGGTACCACACTGGGAGAGCCACTGCCTTACGAAGAGTTCTCTCTCACCAGGGGGCATGGGAGCAATAACATCCAAGAGAAGTTGTGAAAGCTTCTCCAGAGAGGTTAACATGTGGTCAACTTAAATTAAGTCTGTTTTTGGTTTGTTTTCTTATTGTTTGTATTTGTTTTGGAAAGGAGCTGTGAAGAAAGAGAGATGATTTCTGATATTCCTGTCTAAACCTCATGTTATTTGATTAAATTTCTATCAATACACTCTTCTAAATCTAGTACCTGTGCTTTACATCCTCCCCACCCCCGCCCCCCAAAAAAAGAGAAAGCCAAATCTAAATGTTGTGGTCTCTTTCCTGCACTTAAAAAGTTAACAGTGCCAAACTGAGTTGCTCAGGTCAGTGAAGGGTAAAACCAGCATTTGGAAATGCTGTGAGAACACAAATAGTTTAAACTGTAGAAGAGGCCTGAGGAAATGACAGAGGGAAAACTTTCCGTCCAAGGTTCCAGTTGCCAAGGAGTTTGTGTAGGTTGCTGGAGACCTCACCCCTCCCTGGCTCCTCTGTGACTCACTGTGTCCCTGGGAAGCCTCACGTTCAGCAACTGGAGGAAACTCCAAAATTCCACCTTTGATCTCACTGGGATGAAATGCACCAGAGAACTTTGTTGTCTGAAACACGCATGTTTCTGATCTAATGGACAGTAGCGGAGTCCATACTCAGATTCCTAGAAGCCAGTCTGGTTCTGGCCCAGGTGCAAAGGTTGGATTAGAGAAAGCTGTGTTATGGGTTTGACTGTGGCAGCAGGAGCAGGGGAGGGCAGGCTTGCAATCAGCTTGGACCCCGCTTAGATGTCTAGTTGGGTTTGGTACATCAAAGTCACTCCTGTTACGGTCTTGGATTTCAGCTCCACTCCCTGGAAGTGGAGTGGGATGCCTCCTACAGATCAGATGCCCCGCACATCAAATAGCTTTTCTCTTTGGATGACTCTTATTTTTGCCATGTCACATGCTGCCCTCGCAGGTCCAATTCAGTACTCACCGGAGGCAGGTATGTTAACTTGCCTTTCCCAAAGAGGAGAGCATAACCCGATGCTGCGGTGCTGAATCAAACCGTTTCTTGGTTGAGATCTGTGCTTCTCCTACTTTAACAGGCTTGTAAATTACCCGGGGCTCTTGTTAAATAGAATCTGATTCGGTGGGTCTGGGTTGGGGCCTGAGATTCTACATTTCCTTTTTTTTTTTTTTTTTTTTTTTTTGGAGATTCTACATTTCTAACAAACTTCGCTGCTGCTGCTCTGAAGACCCCTGCTTTAAATAGCAAGGGGATTAGTCCTCAGCCCAGGCTGCTCAGTAAGATCAACTGGAGCAGCCGTTTGTTTGCTTGCTGTTTTTGAAGAGTAATACCCAGGTGCCCAGAGATTTTGATTTGACTGGTCTGAGGTGGAGCCTGGTGTTTTTTCGAGTTTCCTAAGTGATTTGTTACGTAACCAGGATTGAGAAAACAAATCCAAATTAATTTTTTCAAACTGAGTAGTAATCATGAGTGGGTGGGTCAGAATCAGAAATAACATTATAAATATGGTTTAAATGAAATAGAAATGAGCAGAACACAGTAGAGCACTTTTTAGTAGTGTGAATATTGTTTTGTGACACTTTTCGGCTCTATCCATGTAGATATACAGATCTCGATGTTAAATATATTACAGTCAAAATTTTGAGAAGTCTCTTGGAGTTACCGAACTCTGCCATCAGTGTGAAAGTAACCTAGACAGACACTATGTCAACGAGTGAGCATGGTAGTGTGAACTTTGTATTTAATTCAGTTTTTAGACATCATGAAATATTTTCTATTGGTTACTTTTCAACCATTTAAATACATAAAATCGTTCTTAGTCCATGGGCCATCTTGATTGCCAACTTTGAGATATCTTGTTTTTTATTTTTAAAAAAAGATTTTATTTATTTATTCATGAGAGACACACACAGAGAGAGGCAGAGACACAGGCAGAGGTAGAAGCAGGCTCCATGCAGGGAGCCGGATGTGGGACTTGATGCTGGGTCTCCAGGAGCACACCCCAGACTGACGGCGGCGCTAAACTGCTGAGCTACCCAGGCTGTAGCCAAGATATCTTTGTTTTTGACCCTCAACCTGATTTAATCAGTTACAACAATTACTTCAGCTTGCTCTCAAAATAGTCTCCTATTATGATTGGCTACTTCATCCTTTGTATTTTCATTAAAAACACCTGGATTTAGGGGTGCAGCCTTTTGTGGTTGTTAATAATAATTGTTATTGTGAAAACAATATAGTATTTGGGGCTTTAAAAATCTGTGTTCAGTGAGGTCCCTGGCCAGATCACACACAAGAGCATGTGACTCTTGATCTTGGGGTCGTGGGTTAGAACCTCATGTTCGGTATAGAGATTACTTAAATAAAACTACAACAAAAAAATATCGATGTCGAGTCTTATGTTAAATATGACAAAGTAATTTTAGCAAATAACTGAATCACTGGATAGAACATATGTGTCTTTACACTTTTGTGTAGCAGAATTTCATTTTGATAATGAAATCCCAACACTTCGATTAGTAAATTGGCAGTTGATTATAAAAAAATAGATTTAAAAGTATGCCTTAACAATAAACAATTGAAGACAGATAATTACCAAATGTAAGCAAGTTGCTTACCAGAAAACATAATTCTTTCATACTATTTACAGAAAACTTTTGTTCTTGAACAGAAAACTAAACAATTGCAGTGAAAGCCATGGTTAAGGCACTACTTCCTTTTCTCAGTCACTTGGCATGCCATATAGTATAGTAACCTGTTGATGCATTTTGTTTTAGGCCACTCATGAGGCCAGAGATAAAAGGTCTTGGGTACTTTTTGGGGTGAGGGAGAGTGTTCTGCTTCTTTTGGTTATAGTAATAAATACTTCCCGAATGCTCACTATGTACCTGGTCCTCAGCTCAGCCTTTGAAGATGTGGCAGTTCAAAAAACATACCATGACTTTTGAATTCCCAGAGTTTCCAGTCTAATGGCAGAAGCAGCCATTGGGCTGTTAAAGATAAATCTAATTACCAATTATGTTAAAACCAGATGTAGGTGCTATGAAGAGAATTTGACAGGAGGGACTCCATTTTGATTCGGTTTTCACAGGAGGCATCACTGAGGGGCCACATTTCAGTTGAGGCCTGGAAGAAGCAGAAATTACTTGGGACGAGAGTGGAAGAAACAGCTTTCCAGGCAGGGAAGATGGTGTGTAAACATTGAAGGGGAGAAGCAGGGGGCCGCTTCAGAGGGAAGTGAGGCCATTGCAGTCAGAACTGAGAGAGGAAGAAGTAGACCCGGCCGTATCACACACCTTGTGGCCAGGTTAGGACACTGGCTTTTATTCTGAGGTTAATGAGAACAGATTTTTAAGGTTTTTTTTATTATAGAAAGTAGTAATGTGAACAGATTCGCATTTTGGACCTTCAGGAAGACTAAAAGGTTTGTTTTGTCTTCAAGTGCCAACAGAGTAGCACATGGTAGCATATTAACTTGCTGGGGTTTTTGTTTTGTTTTAGATAGAGAAGATGTGCTTGATTGGGAGTGGGGTGGGGCAGAGGGAGAGGGAACATCTCAAATAGGCTTTATGTCCAGTGGAGCTCAATCTCACAACCCCGAGATCATGACCTGAGCCAAAATGAAAAGTTGGATGCTCAACTGACTGAGCCACCCAGGCACCCCTAGCTGTTACCATTAAAATAAATACCCAGGGCAGCCCGGGTGGCTCAGCAGTTTAGTGCTGCCTTCAGCCCAGGGCATGATCCTGGAGACCCAGGATCGAGTCCCACATCGGGCTCCCTGCAAGGAGGCTGCTTCTCCCTCTGCCTGTGTCTCTGCCTCTCTGTCTCTCTGTGTGTCTGATGAATAAATAAATAAAATCTTAAAAAAAAATACCCCAAATCACTCTGGCTTTGCTTAGAAAATACACAAGTGGAGGAGGTGCCAAGAATGAACGTGGAAAGACCATTGCTGTGCTCCTAGCAAGAAATGGTGGCATTTTGAACAAGAGGGGCAGCGGTAGAGATGGAGCAAAGAGATGGTCAGGTTATTGACTGGATATAGAGAGGAGAGGAGGGAAAAACTAAAGATGACTCCCAGTTTTTGCTGGAATCACTATGTGAAGAGGAACATGGGAGATGACCTAGGTTTCAAGGAGTAGATTAATCAATTTTGAAAACTTAATTTGAGATGTCTATGAAATTGTCAAGGTAGGACACCAAGGAGGCAGTTAGGATGTCTATGAAATTGTCAAGGTAGGACACCAAGGAGGCAGTTAGGTATAGGGGGCTAGAAATCAAAAGAGACCATTAGGATGACAATATATATGTGGAAGTTGTTGGCATCTGTGTCATTTTATTTTTTAAAGATTTTATTTTTTCATGAGAGACAGAGAGGCAGAGGGAGAAGCAGGCTCCATGCGGGGAGCTGGAGGTGGGACTCAATCCCGGGACTCCAGGATCATGCCCTGGGCCAAAGGCAGGAGCTAAACCACTGAGCCACCCAGGGATCCCCTATTTTTTATGATAAGTGCTAATTTACTGCCTACTATGTGCCAGGCACTGCTCTAATTACTGAGACTATAAAGAGAAACAAGGTGAACTTTCATAAATGAAATCCTTTGAAGATATGGTACTTAAATTAACCAGAACATACATACAGTTCAAGAGAATCAAAGAAAGTGGAGTGCCTCAAGGTGACATCTGAGGAGGTGAAAATGAAGACTGAGAACAAGCCATTCAAAGATCTGGAAACAGCATGCTCCTGACCAATGACACAGCAATTGCAAAGTTCCTGAAGGAGAAATGAACATGATGTGCTTGAGGAAAAGTGAGAGACTTGGTATGGCAGGAGTGAAGTCAACAAAGAAGGAACTAGAAGAGAGGGGTCTGAATCATAATGGAGAGTCCATGGAATAGTTTCAGTGTGACGGGAGGTCATTAGAGGATTTTGAACAGGGAAGGACATTATATGATTTCTATTTTTCATTTTTTTAAAGATTTCATTTATTCATGAGAGACACAGAGACAGGCAGAGACACAGGCAGAGGGGGCAGCAGGCTCCATGCAGGGAGCCCAACGTGGGACTCTATCCCAGGACTCCAGGATCACGCCCTGGGTTGAAGTAGCGCTGAGCTACCTGGGCTGCCCCGATTTCTATTTTTCAAAAGCTTCTGTTGAGAATAGATCATAGGATCTAGTGAGGAACAGGGAGATCCATCAAGAAACTAGTAGAATCCTCCTATTCATATATTAGTGCTATAGGCTAAATTATATCTTACCAAAATTCCCGTTGAAGCCCTAACTCCCAATGTGATGCTCTTTGGAGATGGGAGTTTGTGGAGTAATTAGGCTGAGATGAGATCATGAGGTGGGGCACTTAGATGAGGTAAGATTTGATACCCTTATGAGAATCAACACCAGAGAGCTTGCTCGTTGTCTCTCATATATGAGGACACAGCCTGAAGGCAGCCATCTGCAAGCCAGGAAGAGGATCCTCACCAAAAACCTGATTGTACCGGCACCTTGATCTCAGACCTCCAGCCTCTAGAACAAAATGATTCATGTGACAGGTAATTCTAGTGACAAAATAAATGCATGCTCTAAACTGACCGGTCTATATGGTATTTGTTATGGCAACCTGAGCAGACTGATAGAGTGAGAAAGCAAAAAATGATTTGTGGAGGCTGGTACGGCCTGTCCCTTACCGAGTTAGCTAATCTGGGCAGGGTTCTGATTTCCACTGTGAACAAAAGTAGTGAGTTTGCCTGGCAAGAGCAAGGAATTACTCTGGCTTGGACTATAATTCAGCTCTTGAACAGGAGGACAGCTTCTAAATTCTGCAGCTTGTTTCCCTTCTGTCAGTTTCCCTGTCATGTTCATTTTCTGTCTCTGAGAAAGGCCGAGCCATCAATGTACAGAGAGCATTTCCACAGGTTGTGGGATTAGACAGTTCTCCAAGGGCACTCACAACTCCATCTACCACTATTTATTAGATCACTCCGAGCCAGAAAAATCTATTGATGAGTAGTAGCCTATGATAGGCCATTGCAGCCATAGCACAGTGTCCTGAAATAGTCACCCATCATCATGGTTATGTTGAGATTGTTTCTCACTGCACTGAGTACATTAAAGGGCTGTATTTCTACCCATCAAACAGAGTTCTGGTGCTGGAGCTCCTCAGAGATACCCGCAGTGAATGAAAGGTAGCACTATGACAATGATTACTTTTGGGAGAGTGCACAGGAAGATGCCAGCTGTGCTGGGCTGTGTAACAGAGTGGGTGTCAATTAAACTGAAAATCCAATCAGTTAACTTTAAATTATTTAAATTTCCCCATGAAGCAAAATTGCAGGTAGGCTGATTTGTCTTGTTCAGTTTTCTCACCATACATACATTGGGGAATAGGCTGCAGTGAGGCATAGATAAATTGCTATTCTAGGCTATTCCTAGGATACCTGTTTCACAGCAGTGCATTCAATGTCTGTTTTTCCTTCTGAGGAATGCAGAGGCCTGGAAAAAAAAAAGATTTTTTGGTTGGATGTTTGAACCTGTCTGGTTTGTTCTCACCCTGGGTCACTGAAGAAAAGCACCCTACCCCTGCCATATTAAGTGAATCACAACCAGTGTTTAATTACTGCTTTCCCAGGGCTGAGTCAAAGCAGCTCCTTTGACCTCTAGAGTGAGAGATTATCAAACCTGCAGCATACATTCAGTGGCAACTGAACCTGGCAGTTATGATCTGGGATACGTGAGAAGCTGACAAGTAGCCTGAAAAGAGGATTCTATTCCAAGCCTTTGCTATCCTAGTGAAATCACAACACAACCTGAAGGAGCCCTAAAATGTAAGGCCTCAGTTGGAATCTACACTGTCATGAACTTGTGATTGTATCCCCACATTACTGTGCCTCTGTTACTTCCCACACAGCTGCTCAGGGAACGCACTGAGATGGCAAGAGAATTTTCTGAATGCTTCTCAGCCTTAAAGGAATGACAATGAGAAAGGTGCTAAAGTTTTTCTCAATTTTATTCTAAAAAGAAAGATGACCAATGCCTGGGTGGCTCAGATGATGATCGAGCCCCATGATGGACTCCCAGCTCAGCCAGGGGTCTGTTTCTCCCTCTGCCTCTGCCTCTCCCCCTGCTTGTGTGCTCTCTCTCTCTCTTTCTCTCTCAAATGAATAAATAAAATCTTAAAAAAAAAAAACCCAACAGACTAGATGACCAGAGACGATAGTGCTTAACAAATGTCTATATACTTTTCACATTCCCCAGCCTCCCTGACACATCTGGGCCATGTAATTAGCTGTGGACATAGGATGAGGGCAGAGGCACTTGGTCACTTCCAGGCCTGGCTCCTTAGGATGCCCCACCCATCTGATTCTCTGTCACCTTCCTTGTTGGAGGCATGTACAATTGTATAATGACAAGATGGTAGAAACTGCTAGATATGTATCAGACCAGAGTGCAAGGGAGAAATATACATCTTTGTTATATTAAGCCACTGGGATTTTTGGAGTCTGTGCATTGTACCTAGCAGTGCTGATGATCCTGACTACTATAGACCATCTTCCTGCTGCCTCATGAATTGGTATTCAGGCACTGTACCTTGTCGTAGTCTGACCACATTCGAGTAGTAGTAAAGCTTAGGCTTGGACTAATGGGTAGGAAAACTCAGTTAAATGCTTGCAGTTAAATGCCTTATGTGCTATTGACTATACATACAAAGCAGTGGGCTGGAAATTGTGGGAAACACCAAAAAAGTGTAAGTGAATTTCAAAGAGGATTATGTGAGAGCCAAGGGAAAAATGGTTAATAGATGAAACGGTTAAATAACAGTGGTTCTTATAAAGAAATTCAAAATATGGGAAGTCTAGTGTGATTTGGACTTATCCAAAGAATCTCCAGGTGTAGTCAAAGGCATAGCCCCGAATAAAACAAACAAAAACAAAAGAAAACAAAAATAGTAAATGGTTAAGTGATTCTTTTTTTTTTTTTTTTTAAGGTTTTATTTATTTATTCATGACAGATACACAGGGAGAGAGAGAGAGGCAGAGATACAGGCTGAGGGAGAAGCAGGCTCCACGCAGGGAGCCCAACGTGGGACTCAATCCCGAATATCCAGGATATGGCCCTGGGCTGAAGGCGGCGCTAATCCACTGAGCCACCCGGGCTGCCCTGGTTAAGTGATTCTAAAGAAGAGTTTTCTCTTGGGATCTGCTCATGTAGAGTACTAACACTTCAAACAAAGCTGATGAACATAGGGCTTATGGTCTTCATGTATCCTCAGGCCTTAGAATGGATTCTAATTCTTATAAAAATTAAGAGCCTACCCTCTCATCAAAAATCCTTACTTTTTTTTTTTTATTTTTATTTATTCATGATAGTCACACGGGGAGAGAGAGAGAGAGAGGCAGAGACACAGGCAGAGGGAGAAGCAGGCTCCATGCACCGGGAGCCCGACGTGGGATTCGATCCCAGGTCTCCAGGATCGCGCCCTGGGCCAAAGGCAGGCGCCAAACCGCTGTGCCACTCAGGGATCCCAAAAATCCTTACTTTAAGGATGTCTGGCTAGCTTAATTGGAAGAGTATGCAACTCTTGACCTCAGGGTTGTGAGTTTGAGCCCCACGTTGGGTGTGGAGATTACTAAAAAAAAAAAAAAAAAAACTCCTTAATGCTACAGCTTCTCAAAAAAAAATAATATAGAAACAGCATACAGCATGTATTAAGGGCAAATCAAAAAGAGCAAAATACTGATAATAGGTTGGAAAAAAAAATCCAGTATATGAGAAACTCTTTTGGAAAAGATTTAACAGGCCAATTCAAGAATATGAATAGGACTATAATGTGTAATATGGATTAGAAAAGGTGATGGACACTAATTATTGCTTTAATAAAAATCAGATATTTTCTTAGGCAACTTGAGGAAATTCTTAGAATAGGTAAAAATCTATGTTAAAAAAGAATAAATACATCCTAGAATAAGTGGTAGGAAAGCCCAATATTGGGAGTGTATATCAGTATGAGCTTATCTAAAGTTTAAGAAAAGATTGTCTCTAACATAGAAACCTGGAGACATGCCCTGTGTACTGTTTTAATTTTATGGTAATCAGAATCAATATTTGAGTCATAAATGTGAACATTTCTAACAGCAAATAAAATTGATCAAAAGGTGTTTATTAAGGGTCTATAATACATATCAAACTACTTATGACACAGATATTGCCTTGCTGTGTGAGAAAATAAAAACAGATTCCAGGTAGTGAAAGAAGAAACATAATAAGATGATAATAAAAGATTATAAGTATATACACTGTTTAAAGATCAAAGCTTAAATGAGCTCTAGGACAGCAGATACAATAGAGTCAATTATTGAGTTTATATGGGCACTAAAAGGAATAAAGGCAATCTGGAAGTTAAATTTTTGTTTATGTAAAAAAAATAAGAATATAAAATGCCAAGCCACAAAGATGCTTAATTTCTTTGGATAAGTATATCTGTTTTTTAATTTTTATGCTTTAAATCCTTACTTCAGTATTTTACTCTGAAGGATAGAGGCTATTTGTCCAAATCCTACTTTCCTTGTGTTCTCAGAAATCACTAATACCAGGACACCTGGGTGGCTCAGTGGTTGAGCGGCTGCCTTTGGCTCAGAGCGTGATCCCAGAGTCCTGGTATTGAATCCCACATCAGGCTCTTCTCGAGGAGCCTGCTTCTCCCTCTGTGTATGTCTCTGCCTTTCTCTCTGTGTTTCTCATGAATAAATAATCTTAAAAAAATCCAGTAATATCTTGGGGGAACTTCAAAGGAAGTTGTTTTATAACTTTGCTGGTTGATTTTTGTGATTTACCAAATGAAATATAGATTATCTGTAGAAATGAGGTTATCTCATTCATTAAGGGTATTAACACATTTTTCTTTAGAACTGTAAATTCTGCATTTGTAGAGATTTTTAAAAAGATTTTATTTATTTATTCATGAGAGAGGCAGAGACATAGGCAGAGGGAGAAGTGGGCTGCCTGTGGGAAACCTGATGCGGGATTTGATCCCAGGACCTTGGATCATAACCTGAGCCGAAGGCAGATAGATGTTCAACCACTGAGCCACCTAGGGGCCCTATAGAGATCTTTTTCTACAGATACATCACAATAGTCCAATAAGGAAATTTATTATTGCTATGATGCAAATAGTGAACCTATTTACGTTTAGTGTAAGATAAACCTGGGATTCCAATTTATATTTTCTGACTCTACATCCCTTGTCACCTCTCTTTCTAGGAAGTACTTATAACTAGAAGAATGCCATTCTATTAACTGTCTACTTGAACAACGCGGATAAGTAGCAGGTAACCTATTTTAAATAGGCAAGTAGAGACAAACTAGAAAAAAAAAATTTTTTTTTATTGACTTGACTGAAATGACACAAAGTTGGTGGCCTTGAAATAAAAAATATTTTATTTAAATCATGAGTTATAATGAAGTTCATAAGAGAACTAGTTGAGAAGTAGGAAACAACATGTATCCACAGATGGTCTAAAATTGTGTCGGTTTTCAGATGAATCAGATGTACCCAGTAAATCGTGTTTACATCTCTGGTGTTTCCCCTCTTTTTATACTAGTGATCCTGTTGGTTTCAAAGTTAGTACAGAAGGGACTTTCTTTGTGGAACCCGTAGTTAGAAATGGTTTCATTTCAGAGCCAAAGTACCAGAACCTGCCACAGTGATTCTGAACAAGGGAAAAAGAGGCTTCCTTTGTACCTCATCCCTCATTTAAGAGTTTGCCCCTTATCCCCGGGCTTTCCCAATCCTTGGGATTGATTGAGTTTCTTTTTGAAGTGTAGTTAACATACGATGTTTCATTAGTTTCTGGTGTACAACATTGTGATTTGATAAGTCTCTGGGCCATGCCATGTCCACCACCAGCATAACTGTCATTATTCTCTCTAGGCTTTTTCATCTTTAGTGCCTTTCCCTTCTTTGCGACCATCCCCAATCCTTATGGACATTTTCAAATCTTTGTCCTAAGAGACTCTTTCCTCTATCCTACATTTCTTTCAGTCTCTAGCCATCTTGCAAAATTTCTAAAAAGGAGACTTTTGATGGTTTCACATCTGTGCCTTCCTCTTCTTCACCATACTCTGGCTTTCATTCTTGCCCCCATTCCACTAAACTTTTCCTCAAGAGTTCTCCAAAGACTTGTGTATCAGCAAGTATGGAAGCATCTGGGCCTTACTGTTGCAGCATTTAATATGTTTGAGTACATACTGTGATTGTACCGTTCTGGACTTAGGGCCTTCCTCAAAAGTGCTTTCCTCCTTCTGCTTTAGTCTCTTTTTAAAATTTTTATTTTTGTTTTAAAAGTTATTTATTTCAGAGAGAGAGCAAGTGGGCATGGTGGGGAGGGTCAGAGGGAGAGAAAATCTCAAGCGAAGATTGCGCTCAGCATGGAGCCCAGCTCAGGGAATCATGTTGCTTTCCTTCATGCTTCTGCTGGGACCCTGATACACTGATGATTCTCCACAATTTATCCCCACTTTTCTCTTAGATTTTTCCATTCATGAAAGACAGAGAGAGGCAGAGACATAGGCAGAGGGAGAAGCAGGCCCCTTGCAGAGAGCCTGATGCAGGACTCTATCCCGGGACCCTAGGATCATGCCCTGAGCTGCAGGCAGACCTCAACTGCTGAACCACTCAGGTGTCCCTATACCCACTTTTCTAATCTTTGCCAACCAGAGCCTGTATTTCTTTGCAAACGAAGGCTCACAGTTTCCACTTGGATGTGCCTTGGTCACCTCAGGATCAGCATTCCCAAAACCAAATTTTTTCTTCCTCCCAATTTTTCTTCTACATCTTGCCCCTTTTGGGGGACTAGCATTACCATTTCCCTATTCACCCAACATAACTCAAGTCATTTTTGGTGTTTCTTCTACCTAACTCCACTCTTTACGTTATTTAATCCGTTTCTCAAATTCTTGCCCTCTTCTTTCTCTCCTCTTATTCCACTCTAGCACAGACTTTCACCATCAGTGTCCTGGACAACTGAGAGCCTCCTGGCGTGTCCCTTTGCTTCCAGTCTTTCCTAATCCAGTACATGGATTATGATAATCCATAAGCATTAAAACTGTTTCCTCTCATCAAATATTAAGGTAGAATTCAATGGGAAAACTCATTGCAATAACATTTTTGGTAGGGAAAAAAAAACCCCAGTACTGTTAGGTTAAAAAACTGCATAAAACCTAATCTGTTTTCCACATGACTTATGGGCAGAGGAGTATTTGTAAAGTGAAAATATGTTCCATCACTTCCCTGCTTAAGACTCCTTACTGTTATATTGTCTTCAGACTCAAGGTTAAGGAGAACAAGGGTCTTACCTTCTACTCCTTTCTTATCTTCCCACATTTTTCTGCTAATTTGTGTTTAACTTCCAGAGATCACTCTCCTCTTTAATAATTCTGTGCTTCGTACATTCTGCTTTCCTGCCCAGAATGGCTTCTGCCCACCTGTTCTTTGCCTGTCAGATGTCTATTCCTCCTTCATTAATTTGCTCCTCTCTACCTTTCTATGCTCGTATCTCCAACACTCTCTTTAAAGTGAGCCCTTCCCTGGGACGCCTGGGTGGCTCAGTGGTTGAGCATCTATCTGCCTTTGGCTCAGGTCATGATCCCGGGGTCCTGGGAAATAAATAAATAAATAAATAAATAAACAAACAAACAAACAAACAAACATAAATCCTCATCAGGATCCCCACAGGGAGCCTTCTTCTCCCTCGGCCTGTGTCTCTTATGAACAAATAAATAAAATCTTAAAAAAAAAAAAAAAGTGAGCCCTTCCCAAACATCTTCCAATCCTTTGAAATTACTCTTTCCTACTTGAGGGCTTTTATACATGCAATTCTGCCTTGAATACTCTTTCCCTGTTTAGTTTGCCTGACACTTAGCCTTCAAAATTCAGTTCAGATGTCACCCCCTGTATGCTTGACTTCCGAGCTATCCTCTGAGCTTAGATGATAGCGTATTTTACCATTATCAAAGCACTGTACTGTATATATTAAATATAGTTTCTATTTGATTTTTACTGCAATCTATTAATTAGGGCACTACTAGCTATTGTAGGAGATAAGCTCCTACATCTAAGTAGCTAAATGCAGTAGAGGTTTATTTCTGGCCCCCAAAGAAGTCCAAAAGAGACCTTTCTAATTGGTGACTACCCTGAGCACGAGACGTGGTCTCAAGTTCTATCTGGTGGCTTAGTTGGTTTCAATACATGTTTACTTTGAAAAAGGGGAAGGAAGTGTTATGGGCTAGGCCTGCTACTGTCACACACGACTTATGTCCATAAGCCATTGGGCTCAAACACATGGCCACACCTAGAAAGGTTGGGAAAAGTAGTCTAGCTGTGTTCCTAGGAAGAACAGCAAATGACCTGGTGAGCAGTCATCTAGTCTGTGCTAGAGCTGGACACTGCTTTGTATCTATCACTGGTGTTGATCATAATATATAGTTCTTGAATGAATGTGTAAATGTGAGATAATAGGTCTTAAAAATCTCAGCACTGAGGAGACTATTCTAATAATCCATAAAATAGCCCCTAGGGAATCTGGACAGATTCAGAGAAGGACAGAAGAGATTCTTAAGGAATTGGAAATGAGGTCTCTGTGGAACAGTTGAAAGTTTTGGGTTGTTCTTCATGAAATAAAATAGCCTAAGAAAAAAAATTCCTCATACTTTTCTAAGTTATCAAAATCTTAAAAAGTACTCCAGATATTATACTTATTCCACCACCAAACTTGGTTGGTTGGTTGTTAAAGGGTTTTCAGAGGTGTACGTAGGTATAACTAGGGTTCCTAACAAGAAACAGTGCCTATAGTGATCTTTTAAAAATTTGTAGGTTGGATGAGATTTGCTGATATTGCTAAAGTAACATCATTTACTTATGATGTGTAAATCTTTTTAAAAAATATTTATTTGAGAGAGAGAGAGCACACTCCAAGTGGAGGGGCAGATGGAGAAGAGAGGGTTGCAAGCAGAGCCCACAGCCCTATGTGGGATTCCATCTCAGGACCCTGATCACTTCCTGAGCCGAAACCAGGAGTTGGATGCTAAACCAACTGTGCCACCCAGATGCCCCATGATATGTAAATCTGAAGAAACATTTTGTCCATAGATCTTTAGAAATGCTAGGTGGTGAGATATTTATCTTTTTGTTTGTTGTAATTGTAGAGAAGAATGTTAACTTTTCAGATTAAAAAATAAAATCTGAAACAGGATTTACCCTCTTGATGCTACATTATAATTAGTTTTTCTCTTTTACTGTGTGCAATAAAAGATAAGAAAAGTTGGGCATAATGAACTAGGGTAGAATTTCTATGTGATTCTTGCTAGCAGTTCTCAGGTTAGAGTAAGAGGGGGAAAAAGATGAAGAGAGTGCTTGATATCATGGTTGGTCTAAAGTTCTGAGGAGGAGGTTTTATTTTATTTATTTGTTTGTTTATTTATTTATTTTTAAAGATTTTATTTATTCATGAGAGACACAGAGAGAGAGAAAGAGATAGAGAGGCAGAGACACAGGCAGAGGGAGAAGCAGACTCCAGGCAGGGGGTCTGACCCCAGGACTCGATCCCAGACCCAGATCACGCCCTGAGCTGAAGACAGATGCTCAACCGCTGAGCCACCCAGGAGTACCCGTATTTCCTTCTTTTAATAAAGAGCCCAGTAATACTGCTTTAGTTTATGTCACAAGTAAAATATATGTGAATAAGCTGTATAATTGGAAATAGCATAGTATGGATACTGGGGAAAACATTGGGATGAGAATCAGGACACCTGGGTCCTCCCAGGCCTGGCACAAGCAATATCATCCTAACAAATATAAAACTAAAATGAAAACTATCATGGTTATGAATCCTGTGTACCTGAAGATGAGACATTGCAGGAATTTTCTATGTGAGCACTAGAGCCGAGTGATTAAAAGTGGGGCCGTGGAATCAAATGAACTTGAATTTGCTTTGTGACCCTCACATATGAATGTGTGTGTCTTTGGGAAAGCTACCTGGTCTGTCTAAGCTTTAGGAAATGAGGATAATGTAATGAAACGACCCAGTGCGTTGCAGATGGTTAGTTTGAGAGTAAGATGAAATAATTGATAAAAACTTTTAGCCAGGGATCCCTGGGTGGCGCAGCGGTTTGGCGCCTGCCTTTGGCCCAGGGCGCGACCTGGAGACCCAGGATCGAATCCCACATCGGGCTCCCGGTGCATGGAGCCTGCTTCTCCCTCTGCCTGTGTCTCTGCCTCTCTCTCTCTCTGATGACTATCATAAAATAAATAAAATTAAAAAAAAAAAAAAAAACTTTTAGCCAGTGCCTGGCCCTTGCTGACCTAAGATTATTATATGTGCATTAAAAAATTCTGCATTCATCTAGTCGCTAATGCTAATTTGTAGACCAATAATTGGTCATGAAACAATCTCCATGAATACTTAGCTTTGAACAACTTCAAGAACATGGCATAGCGTGTATACTTTATACAACACAGGTTACTTGATTCTACTTTCATAAAGAAAAAATAAAACTGTTACACTGAGAAAACGGGTTATTTATAGTTGAATAATATATTTTGCATTAATTAGAATTGCTAAACATGAGAATGGCTTATTTTGTCCCAAGCTAACTTTACAGACATTCAGAAATTTCTTGTTAGTATACAGTTGTTTCTTTCACTGTCTCCATTTTTAAAGATCTCAAATTTTATATGTAACTTGATAAAATAAGAGAATTATAGGCACAGGAAATCCTTAGTAAATCAGGCTAGGCTAAATTGGGGAACTGTTCACACACATGTGATTTGCTAATAATGCAAAAATTAAATATTTCAGTTACAACCAAACACTTCAGGCATAAAGTCGATTTTATCAACCACAACCACTGACCAGAGAAAAACCTAAATAGTTAAATTTACTTATATTTCCACGGATAGTCATAATATTAAAAAATAAGAGTTTAAAATCATAGATCCTTTGTAACAATTAGAAGTACATGAAGTATATTTACTTCAAAATGCAAGAGAGTGATAAAAGTTTGTCAGGGACTATGGTGTAAAACTCCTTTATATATGTGTCATAAGAAAGGCTCAAAAAAAAATCTTGTAATAGGCTAGTGTTAACTCTTAAAATGTTTACTGTAAAGAATTTCTTACCTTACAAGGTAGTGGGCAGACTATAAGGGGTGAGGTGGAGAGAAATTAGTATTGATTCTAGCCTCATGTACACATAGATCATTCACTCAATATATTTTCAATCACCTATGGAAGATACCGTGCTTGGTACAGAGATTAGATTAGATCAGATTGACTGTAACACGATATTTATAGAATGTTATACAAACATAGGAAACAAGATAGATACAGTCACAGAGAACAAGATAGATAGTCCCTCCCTTCGTGGAACTTAAACTCTCCTTTAAAAAGGAGAGACCTATATGAAACAATAAATCCTGGTATAGTTGGAATTGTGACAAATACTAGGAAGATGTACAGAACACTGATAGAGTACAATCAAGGGAGACTGTCTTGGTTTGGAGGCATCAGGGAACATCTTTACATGAAGTGCCACTAAGCAAAGCCCTGAAGGATGAGTTGGAATTAGCTAAGAGAAAGCTGAGGCCGGGGCAGAGCACAGTGAGGTATGTGTGCAGCAGAGGAATTTCTTTGTTCAGAGACCCAGAGAAAGCAGGTATAGCTGGAAACAGGCTATAGAGTTAGACAGGGTCCATGATAAGATTTTGGGCTTTATCCTAATAATGGCGTAGAAGAGACAGGAACAGGAAAGTTAATTGTCTTTGTATTTTAAAATCTTTCCCCCCTCTGGCTGCACTTAGGAGGAGAATGGTTTCAAGGGGCAAGTTGTTGGGGAGACAAGGCCTTTTACATTGGTCCACAGTGAATGATGGTGGAAGCTTGACCGGGGCATGCAGGGGGCATAGAGAACAGTGGATGGACTTAGCTTCCTTCTGAATCCTGGAAATTTCCCTTACTTTCCTATGAAATCGGCTATGGATTCTAAAGGGAATTTACTGTATTTTACTACTGTTTTTGTTTTTAGAGCACTTAGGCCACAAGTCTACTAAGTCTTCTCCTTTATATGGCTTTGAAGAAAGGATTTCACATTTTATAAAAGAGAATCTAGACCTAGGGAAATGGTGACGACTCTGATTCCTCTAGCCAGCCAGCGAGCAGCAGAGCGGAGGGAGAATCGAAGTTGTTTTCTCTGCCGTGTCATAGTAAGCTACATCTCTCCTGTTACACAGTAACAGGGAGGGGAAATGAATCCACTTCCTTTTAAGGCCTGTACATAGTGTGCCTTGGTCAGGTGAGCTTACAACGACTCAGTCCAGGGCTTCATAAAAATAACCCAAACCTATGTTGGAGCACTTTTTGCTGAGACCTCATAGCGCAGTGAGAACTTTGAGGCTAGAAAGGCATAACTCTTATGTATGGTCTATTATTTTAAGTTCATGACACATCTAGACCTTTATTCCTTATCTGCAATGCTTTCCCAGTTCAATGAAGAGTACCTAATTTTTAAAGGTCAGGTTAGAGTGCAACTGAAGCTGATCCAACCAGAGAAGTGTTTCTTCAAATCAAACATTACATAAAATTAATTTCAAAGAGAGTAATAAGCATTTTTATGTTACATGTAAATACTGTCAAGCCAGCTTGAAGCTGCTGCTTAAAATTTAGTGTGCGTAACAGATGGACCACTTTAAATAAATACACTCCATGTATTGTATTTAGTATCAGTAGTTACTTTCCTGTCTGTGCCCAAGTGGTCCTTACGAATGCCCTCTGCTGTGTGCCTCAGTGTGCTGGCCATCTCTATTTAGGACAGAAATCATCAAGACTTGGACAGGAGCAGAGGTGGAAAAAAGGGAATCCTTTTCCTCTTTAGAAGGGAAGTTAAAGTTATGTTAAAAATAGGAAAGGGAGAGCATCTGATGGATCAAGGAGTTAGAGGAAGAGGAAGGGAAGAGAGAATGGATGGAGATAGGAAGCAGGAGATTGTAGAGAGAATAAGATGCATCTCATTATGTCCTTTCTTTTCCCCACATCTTCATTGTCTTCTCACTTAGAAACACATTCAAATTAGCTTAAGTGGAAAACAGGAATTTATTGGAAGGACACAAGAAATATTTGACATGAAACACAGTTTAGATCACAGGAAGGACCAGCATCCATAGCAGCACATTAACAGGTTCCAAGAAAATTCTCTCCCTCTGGTTTTCTTATTTTGCTACTTCTCCCTCCCTCTTTTATTTTCCTGGCTCTTCCTCCCTACCCCCAACACATAGATCCTCCTCTCTTCTCTGTGTTCTTCATTCTTTTTCTATGCATGTGGGCCCTCTGCCTGTACATTCTCTTGACATGACTGGTTCTCTGGAGCCCCTGAAAAATCTCTTCATTTCAAATATGCACCTCTGCATATGCACCTCTGTCCCCCAGTTGCAAACTCCCAAGTTAAAATAGCTGGTTGGTCTGGCTTAGGTCCGGTATCCTTCCATGGTTCCATCAGTTCTGGCATAATTGCCAAAGTAACTATTCTTTTTGGACGTGTGATGAGCTACCAGGTGGTAGAGAAGGAGAACTGTGGGCTAACAGCCCCCTTAATATGTATATACATATACATATTAATATGTATTCCCTGGTAACCCAGCTCCGAGCTTTCAGCCATTGTCCTCAGTTTCCTGCTCTAATCACAAGAGTCTTCAACCTCTTATAATAGAATTTCTCACAGTATTGTTTAGATCATTTGCATCAAATGCATTAACAAAAACAACAAAAATGCAGATTGTCAGGCACTTATGGCCCTTACCCATTCCAGATACCTTGTGTATCAAATGTACTTTGGAAGTGGGCAGGAAAAATTCACTGTTATAAGACCCTTTCTCTTGGAAAACATGCCATGTATTTCAGGTAACACATAGTCTAACTTCTGGAATAAACATTGCAAATAATAAAACCTAGTGATAAAAATATATACCACTTTGAACGTTAAAAGGATATTCATTTTCAAATTTCAGAAAGGAAGGAGACGATACTATCCTGAAAAAATTAACATGCAGAATGTTCTTTGCCATGGTATTTGCTAAGTGCATCTGCAATAACAGTAGGTCTTTAAGGAACCCAGGAAATCTGCATTAGTTCAGTCACATTTCTGCCTCTTCCGTATCCATCTTGATGACTCTCTATTTTGAGTTTATTTTCTATTCAATTTCAGTGCTATTCAGATACTCCTGACATCCCTTTCTCATTACAACTATGCACTAGATCTTATCATCAAATGCCACTGTTGCCCTGTGAAAGTCATCCACGACAAACTTGGGCTAATCCTTCTTACTGACTGACTGATCATTAATACACATTCTTCTTAGACTAGATCCTCTCCCTCTCTGTTCTGTGAGCCTGTGTTTTTCAAATTTGAGTACATACATCCCTGGAGATACCATTTTATATCAGCAGCCATAAGATAAAGGTATTGCTTCTTAACTGAAACATTCATTTAACTGAAGATTTAATAACTGGAAAACAGCCTAAAATATTTTTGTCTTAAACATGGGTATATTACAGAGAAAGATAAAAAACATCACTTTAAATTTTAAGAACAAAGGTGAGCCTTCAAAAAATTTGTGCCATGTTCCCGATTCCCAATTTGGGGCACATATTTACCTCAAAAATATTTTATTAATTTAGCTGATCTTAGAACACATATATTCAACAAGTTGGTATTTTCAAAGATCAGCCTAAACAGTGAGAAAGCTTATAGAAAAATGCAGAGTAGTCCCAGCTGTCATCTTCCCTCTCTAATTCTTTTTTTTTTTTTTTTAATTTTTTATTTATTTATGATAGTCACAGAGAGAGAGAGAGAGGCAGAGACACAGGCAGAGGGAGAAGCAGGCTCCATGCACCGGGAGCCTGATGTGGGATTCGATCCTGAGTCTCCAGGATCGCGCCCTGGGCCAAAGGCAGGCGCCAAACCGCTGCGCCACCCAGGGATCCCTTCCCTCTCTAATTCTTACTGAGCCCCAAGGGTCTCTGGTTTTCAAGGGGCTAGGTGGGAGCCAAAGGAAAACGTTTTCATTTTCAAGTAAGTGTATCTTTCAGTAGAATTTCAACAAAGTAAATATCCTCTGGAGCTGGTTTCATAAGAGGTTCCTCTTATGAAGACTGGCTCTAACCAGTTCTTGGGAAATGTGCTTACAGACAGGGATTGCCCAACTGATTTCTGTAGACAAGAAAGTACATAGGGCAATAGAGGTCATGCCAATGAATGTATACTCTATAGACATCTTTATGAACAGACTAATCCACTCAACAGTGCCACATATTTGTTACCAGGATTTAGATAATACTCTCCAAAGAGCATAAAGCATTCTTCATAAAAACTTAAGGGTAAACAATGTTGTTCATTCTTTTCCTGCTGGCAGAATGAAAATGACCTCTGTGGGAGTTATGACCATATAGATAGCTAGAGGAGACAGCTGCCCACACAGTTTAATTTGAGGGAAGCCATAAGGTTCTGACTGTTGGAAAATATTTTCCCCTTTGATTTCCCAGAACATAGCCTTCCCCATATGCTTGGCCTCCATTCCCAGCATTAGTTACCAATGAATTAGACACTAAGTAAAGCAGTTATCTCTGTAAAGTCACTGTGAAAACATACACTTAAGTGACCTGGGAGGAACATTGTTTTTTTCCCCCTCATTTATACAATAATATCTATTTACTCCCTGATCTAGGTTAATTTACCTAGATTAATTGTCAGCTTGGAAAATAAGTACTGGGATTCTGATAACATAAGACATAAAATGGTAAGTTCTTAATGAGAGTTGAGGTATGGGTTTCATGGGCTATTGCCCAGAATCAGCAGACCTGGTTGGAGCCCAGCAGAGGGCACCCTAGGAAACCAGCACAGGGAGACTAGATCCATAATAGCAGAGACAGATTTATTAGGCCCAACCTTTTTTCTCCCTTGTAATTTTTCTAAGCTGGTGCTCATCACCACAAAGCCAGTCAGGCAATTCAAGGTTAACTGGTCATAAGTAGACTGGTCAGAAGGCAGCAATTACTTCTGAATTCTATAAAGTGCTAAAACAGCGACAGTCTTCATCTTCATCTTTACAATCACCATCACCATCACCACTACCACCAACACCACCACCACCACCTCCTCCACCTCCTCCACCTCCTCCGCTTCCTCCTCCTCCATCACTCCTATGGGGCCATATGTAACTTCTCAATTGCCTCTGGTAGAATCAACCATTTTCATTCCTCTTGTAGATAATAGAAGGTTGCTGGCAGCCACAGAAAACCAAAAAATCGTTAGAAAGGCACAGAGGGGAATCAGGACTGATGAACCACATTCACAGGGCAGTTTTACATAACATCCTCACTGATTGCTCCATAATGTAGATTGCTAGAAAGGCTACCCAATTTCTTCTCTTTGAGATTTGTTTGCTCACATACCTGTAAGGTTGTTTTTTTGTTTTGTTTTGTTTTTTAGATTTATTTCTTTATTCATGAGAGACATAGAGAGAGGCAGAACACAAGCAGAGGGAGGAGCAGGCTCCCCAAGGGGAGCCTGATGTGGGACTCAATCCCAGGACCCCAGGATCATGACCCAAGCTGAAGGCAGACGCTCAACCATTGAGCCACCCAGGCTTCCCTGTAAGGTTTTTTTTTTTTTTTTTTTCTTATAGAAATTGACAGATGAAGCCAGATTGGTTTTTAGAGTCGGAAGATACCGTATTCATTCAGCATACAAAATTGTTTCTAAGTATGGACTTCACTTTATTTTTTTAATTTTTAAAGATTTTAGTTTTTTCTTCATGAGAGACACGGGGGGAGGGGAGGCAGAGAGACAGGCAGAAGGAGAAGCAGGCTCCATGCAGGGAGCACGATGTGGGATTCGATCCTGGCTCTCCAGGATCAGGCCCTGGGCTGAGGGTGGCGCTGAACTGCTGAGCCACTTGGGCTGCCCTGGAATTCACTTTAGATTCACAGAGATGAACCCAAAATAGAATTAGTATGTACTTGCACTATGCCAATGAGTAGAGAATGAACTTGGAAAAATTATAAAAACAAATTAATAATCAAATCCAATATGTGGAGCAGAACATGAGGATCCAACATAATTTATATTAGCCCATAACCATTTTCCTTGCCATCCCTGCCCCCTAAATGAAAAAAGAAAGAAACTTTAACAGTGACCCTATTTTGTGACAAAAATTAATATAAAAGTATTAAGCTCTGATGAGAAAAGAGGATATAGGGATCATCAAGGCCTAGACTTGTCCCTTTTCTAATACCTTTAGTTGTCAATCTTCCTCCACTACTCTTTAAAAAGCCTATGAGTGCAGAATCAAAGTGCTTGGATTTGGTAAATGTCTTACAGATATTGGTTTAATGAACATTCCCTCTGGTTGAGATAGAATTTGGGGTGATAGCCCAATTAGAGGTACTAAGAGGAAGTCTAGTCAGGCTGATGGAACTTGGTGCCCAATATGTGTACTTACTGGTGACAGCTAGCAGTGATGTGCAGGAAGAAGTTCTGGAATGTGCCAACGGTCGGGTAGCAGAGGCAGGAAAACAAGAAATCTAGAAGGGGCAGCATATAGTATAGGTGCATAGAAAAATAAGATCAGGACAGTCTATCAGTGGGTAGCATAACACCAACATGGGGCTGGTGTCAAGTAAAGATTATAGTCATTGAGAAGGCATCCACACTCAGAATATAAGGTTATCAAGATAGGACTGTAGATACTTATAAAAATAGAAGCTTCCAAAGCTAGGGTCAATGGAAAAGAAGGTTTGGTTTCGATAACAAAGAAAGCAAGAGTAGCAGCTCAACAATAGGTTGGTCCATTTTACAGATGAACAAGATGAAGCTTAGTGAGAATAAAATGCCCAAGGCCATAAAGCTAAGTACCCAATACAGGTTTTTTATTTTTTATTTTTTTATAAGAGTTTTTATGTATTCATGAAAGAGAGAGAGAGGCAGAGACCCAGGCAGAGGGAGAAGCAGGCTTCATGCAGGGAGCCTGATGTGGGACTCCATCCCGGGATTCCGGGATCAGGCCCTGAGCCAAAGGCAGACACTCAACCGCTGAGCCACCCAGGCATCCCCCCAATACAGGTTTAAAAATAAACCCTATCTGGGGTGCCTGGGTGGCTCAGTCAGTTAAGCAGCAGACTCTTGACCTCAGCTCAGGTCTTGATTTCTGTATTGTGAATTCAAGCCTGGCATGGGGCTTGAGCTAAACAACAAATCCCTACCTAAGTCCAATGCTAATTCTTCTTCTTTTTTCTTACTTTGGCCCGCACCTCTAGAAGATCAGTTATTGGAAAACTAGTAAGTCATCCTGGCTTTGTAACTTGATTTTGACTTCTGAGAGCACTGAACTAGAACTCTTCTTGTCCATAGATGATTCCAGAGCCGAGGATGGAGTTGAGTCTTTATTGGTGGTTCTCAACGATGCCTTTGTAGTGTTTAAAAAATACCAATGCCTGGGTTCCACCACCAGAGATGATAATTTAATTGATCTGAGGTGTGATCTGTGCATTAGGATTTCTAAAAAACCTTCCAAGTAATTCTAATGTGTTGCCAAGCTGAAAGCTACTGGCCATAAGCAAAGGTCAAGAGGTGTCAGCTGTTTGTACAGGACAGCTATGGTGGCCAAACTTCCATATTTCAATGTAATAGGAAAAATACTAAAGACTCATGTGCTTACGACTTTTTCTTGGACAAGTGGACCATAACCTACTCTTTGCTTTTCCAGTTTAACCTCTTAAAAAATATGCCAAAAGTAAACAGGTGTACAATTAACTTTGCAAGTCAAATGGTACTGTGTTCTTAGATTCTAAGTGCTAGTTATGTGTGACCAAAGGCAAGGTTTTGAACTGGATCTCCCAAATTGCTCATTACTACTCTATGCTTGGTTAAAACTCTTACATCATCCCACAATGGAATGTGACCCAAGTCAAGAAGAAAACAAAAACATTTGCATTGCTTTCATGATTAGTAATGGGATTAGAGAGGGTTTGAGGTGTCTCAAAACAACTTGTACTTTTCCCAACCTATTTGAAACCTGATTCATGTTACAGTTACTAACCCTGATGCTCCCAAATGATATAGCGGATGTGTAATTTTTGGATGGGTTCATTCTAGATGTGCAGTTTGTTTGGACTGAATCCAAATCCTGTAACTCATTATTTAAGGTACATTCTGAATGCAACAAATACAACAAAGTCTCTACCTTCAACCTCCATGATCAGAATGCTTGTCCACAGTTTCCCAATAGAAAACAAATTACAGGGGCAGCCTGGGTGGCTCAGCGGTTTAGTGCCACCTTCAGCCCAGGGCCGGATCCTGGAGACCCAGGATCGAGTCCCGCAACGGGCTGCCTGCATGAAGCCTGCTTCTCCTTCTCTCTCTGCCTGTGTCTCTGTCTCTCTTTCCCTCTCTGTGTGTCTGTCATGAATAAATAAATAAAATCTTAAAAAAAAAAAAAAAGAAAACAAATTACACAACAAGTGTAATTGTGTTACACAACAGTTGTGTACGGTGACAGTAAATCCTGGTTTGCCCAGGACAATCCTGGTTTACTCCTGTTGTTCCAGCATCATTATTAATAGAACCCCATCTCTCAAAAATGTTTCAGGTTGGGTGATAAATCATCTGGCACCCTACATACAGCTCTCTCGGTGTACTTTCCCTCTACAACTCTTAACAGGGAAACCTCATGATTGGAATGGGATCCCTTTATATTTTAGAATACTCTTGTAGCTGTTAAGGAAAATAAAGTCACTGAAATATATCCATCAGGTGACCAACTTTTCTTCTTTAAAAGCACAATAACAAAGATTATTAACGTGTTTTTCTGATTAACTCCAGTAACACAGAAAAATAACTGCACTTTCTGCCTTAAGACCTGTGTTCATTATCTTTCTGCTGATAACTAACCATGTAGTCCTGAACAAAAAGTCTATCGTGATCCAAGTTTTCTCCTTTGCAAAAAAGAGTGGATTGAGTTAAGTAGTCTGTCATTTTTATGAGTGGCAGTTCTTGATTTAAGATTGCTACTTTCTTTAAGCATTTTATTTAACCAACATTTTGCTGATTATATACTTGCACTGTCTGTGTAAAGCTAAGCTCATTAATATCTACGATCAAATCTATTTAATGTACTTTATTCGGTATCTGCTTTATCATCATAATTCAACATTGATAATTATTTTAAAAATCTTTATTCTACCAATATTTATTTAATATTTACCATCTATAAAACTGTATCCATGTGGATGCTCTATGACATTTTTACAGTTACATTTCACTTATTTGGCTATTCACTGTGGCATTATCTATGAAATATTAAGGCTACTTTGGAAAATACATGAAGAGCTATTTAAATATATATATGTTTTATTAACAAAGAGAGAGTGGGGTGGAAGAAAGGAGAGGAACAGAGGCTGAGGGAGAGAGAGAATCTCAAGCAGGCTCCACACCCAGCACAGATCCCTACGTGGGACTCGATCTTACGGCTCTGAGATCATGAGCTGAAGTCAAGAGTCCTACACTTAACGGACCGAGCCACCCAAGTGCCCCATAGAGAGCTATTTTAAGCACTTAAACGTTACTGCCAGTTATAGGTATACCTTAAAAAAAAAAAAAAAGTCTATTAAAAAAAAAACTTTTTAAAAAAGATTTTATTTATTTATTTATTTGACAGTGAGCAAGCAGAAGCGGGGGTGGGGGGGTGGCAGGCAGAGGGAGAGGGAGAAGCAGGCTCCCCACTGAGAGAGAGCCCAATGTAGGGCTTGATACCCGGACTCTGGGATCACCACCTGAGCTGAAGGCAGATGCTTGACGGACTGAGTCACCCAGGTGCCCCTATAGGTGTACTTTTTAATAACAAATGCAAAGTTTTGTGCTTAAGCTTAAAACAAAATGACAGGATTTATTCATCCCCTTATTCAGTAAGTGTGTATTAAGTATCTGCTATGTCCTTAGAACTGAGTAACGTTCTCAGAATACAAAGTGAAATAAAACAGTCTCTCAAGTAGTTCACAGCTTAGTATACCTGTACCACAGTTCAAGAGAAGTTTAAGAGAAGGGTGGCCAAATGAGATTTTGAAAGGGACACCATTAATAATTACACTAGCCCAAAAGGCATATAATTTGGGACTATCCTAGGCAGTGCAGTCTGTGGTCACTCTATACAGGAAAAAGTATAAAGTGGCTTACTGCATCCAATTACCTCCCTATCCAAGGATTGGTATTCTGACCAAATTGGACCGCTTAAAGAAAGAAGGGTCATGGTTGGGGCGCCCAGGTGGCTCAGTTGGTTAAGCATCTGACTCTTGGTTTTGTCTTGAGTTGTGATCTTGGGGTCATGGGATCAAACCTCATGTCGGGCTCCTTGCTCAGTGGGGAATTTGCTTCTCTCCCTCTCCCTCTGCCCCTACCCCCATTCTCTCTCTCTCTAAAACGAGTAAACAAATCTAAAAAAAAAAAAAAATTGTCACAGTTAACAAAATGATAGGCTATATTACATGGTACAATCATATTTTATTTACTACCCCCCCCAACATTCTTTTATAGAAACATATTTTTATGATACCCTAGTAAAGAAAAAACAAAAAACAAAGATAAGTGAGAAAATGTCTTGAGGAAGCGTCCAAGACAGTGAAGGTCATGGAAAATGTGTCATTTGACAAATGGCTGAGGAAACCAGAATCCTGGATGGAAGGCATGCTTTGCATGATATCCGACCTCAAATACTTGAAAGAGCATCATTTTTAAGTAGGAAGGGGCAAATGTTGTACTCCAGAGAGCAGAATATAGACAGATTCATGTTTTTAAAATGCAAGGAAGCAAATTTTAAATCAAGGAAGAATTTTAACACTTCCTGGCAAAGAATGCATTGCCAAATGAGAAAGAAAACATACTGACACAAGCAGTGTGCAAGTCAAAATTGGGTAAGTCAGTGGTGTCTACGAGGAGCTTGATGTTCCTCCACGTGGTGCTGAGAATTCAAGGTCTTCTGGAAAAATGGCTGTTATTTCTTTCTGGCCAGCTCCCCACTCCTCATTTTGTTAACAGTCTGCCAGTGTTCTTTGTTGAGCCTACTCTTTTCCACTTCTCTGGGGTTTGAAGTCATACTCAGGCTCTAGCGGTGAGAATGTAGTTCTGATAGAGATATTCAGTGTCTTTCATATTCTTGGCCAAGAATGGCACATGGGTCATGCTAGGCAAATCTGAATCAGTCCTCACAGGGTTTTTGTTTGTTTGCTCTTGTTTTGTTTTTTAAAGTAGACTACACGCAGCATGGAGCCCAATGCAGGGTTTGCACTCTTGACCCTGAGATTAAGGACTGAGCCGAGATCAAGAGTCAGACACTTACCCGACTGAGCCATACAGGGGCCCCCAGTCCTAATAGTTTTTTAGAAACTGGTGGGTACAATTCTTTTTTTGACAGGATTGCTGAAAGACATGGTGTAGGCCCAGAAATTCTGGCAGCTGTCTTGCTAGCAGTAGGGGAGGGCTTGCCTGAGAATAGAACCAGTACAGAGGAAAGTATAGCCAAGAATGGAGAAAGGTAGGGTGCCTGGGTGGCTCAGTCTATTAAGCGTTTGCTTTTGGCTTGGTTGTGATTCTGGAGTCCTGGATCAAGCCCTGCATTGGACTTCCTGCTCAGCAGGGAGTCTGTTTCTCCCTTTGCCCCTCACCCCACTTGTATTCTCTCTCTCTCACACTCTCGGTCTCAAATAAAAAAAAAAAAAAATATATATATATATATATATTTTTTTTTTTTTTTTATTTTAATGGAGAGATGTAGATTGGGTCTTGGTGCTTTTTGGGCCCCTACATCTAGCAATGCCTAAAGCCAGACTAACTGGATCTTTCAATCTTGTGTGCCAACACATTCCCTTTTTAAAATTTAAGCCAGTTGAATTGAGTTTCTGTTATTTGAAACAAAGAATCCTGAATGATGTAGATCTGTTCCAGCAAAACTTGAGTGTATAATCAGGTACTCCATAAATCTAGCTTGGCAAATTTCTAGTAATTTCTAGTAGGTTTTTTTTTCTTAATAGCATTTCTAGTACTGCTTTGTTGGCTTAGATATAGTTACTTACTATACATGCTTGGAAATTATAAAACTTCATTGCTTTAAAAACTGTATTTTACATGTATTTATTATTATTATTATTTAAAGATTTTATTTATTTATGAGAGACACAGAGAGAGGCAGAGACATAGGCAGAGGGAGAAGGAGGCTCCACGCAGGGAGCCTGATGTGGGACTCGATCCTGGGACTCCAGGATCACGCCCTGAGCTGAAGGCAGGCGTTATACCGCTGAGCCACCTGGGCTGCCCTATTTTACATTGATTTAGATAGTTGTTTTTCCTATTTCATTTGAATCGATGGGGCTTTTTAAATGGTAGTTGACACATAATGTTACATTAGTTTCAGGTGTACAACACAGAGACTTGGTAAGTCTGTACCTTATGCTATGCTCCCCACAAGTGTAGCTGCCATCTCTCACCATACAACACTGTTACAATACCATTGACTATATTCCCTTTGTTGAACCTTTTATTGAAATCAGAGGTTTTGTTCTACAGTATATACTTTATCTCAACTTGATGATTGTCAGCCTGGTGCTCCTAAAATTATCGATGAAGGCGTATGTTATTTTCAGTGTTTTATTTATTTAATTTTTAAAGATTTTCTTTATTTATGAGAGAGAGAGAGCGAGAGCGCGCACTCACGTGAGCAAGGAGGAGAAGCAGAGGGAGAGGGAGAAGCAGGCTTTCATCTGAGCAGAGAGCCAGACATGGAGCTCAATCCCAGGATCTCGGGAACATGACCTGAGCCGAAGGCAGAGGCTTAACCAACTGAGCCACCCAGGTGCCCCAAAAAGTATTTTTTAAAAAAGGATTCACAACATTGGCAAAATATTGGTGTATTAGGTGGGGTTCTTGATTTCTAACAATTCTAGCTAGAGTTAAACAGAAAAGGAGTTTTTATACAAGGATATTGGATAGTTTACAAACATACTGGGAGGGCTGAAGAGTACAATTTCAGGCTAAGAATCCAAAGGAAAAGCTCCAAACTAAGTCAGCCTTGGTTTTCACAAGGAACTAATTGCTGTCACTGTCTTGGGCAGTTGGTCGGTTGGTCTGTCTGTCTCTGTCTCTCTCTGTCTCTCTCTCACACACACACACACACACACACACACACACACACACACACACGACTCCTGTTCTTGGTTTCTTGCATCACTAACTCCTCGGTCAAAAGTTTAGCTCTGAACATAAGTCTGATGAAATTGTTCTGTCTTCAAGGCAAGCTGCTAAGTACCTAGTGTTCTCAGTCTCTATAACAATAGGCTCTCTGCCCCACATTAAGACTTCTAAGTGGAGAATTCCCAAATATAGAAAGGGGCTTGATTGCTATGTAGCCAGAATGAATCACAGATGTCCACTATAAGCCAAGCCTTTGGCAGATCAACATCAACTTACAAGCTTCTCTTCATACTTAAAGTTCCAGACAAATAACACTTGCTCTTAATGTAAAGTAACTATTCTTCCCCATATAAAGGGAATGAGCTGAAGTCTTTTCCAGATTGCAATCCAGGCTTTCTGGAAGATGTCCAATTCTGGAGTTGTTCCATGGTCTTGTCTCAATATTCTATGAACTATGCACTAATATTTAAAAGTTAACCACTACTAAAATACCCTATATAAATCATTGGAGAAATAGAGGAAAATATAGGAAAACTTGATAGAATATATAAATATACATGGAAAGAAAATATGGATAGATGCTACAGTTCATATTTTTGCAACTCATCTTTGTGCTATATTTGTGTTGTTTGACTTGCCTCCTCCATTAATTTCACCTTTCTTTTATCCTCAGCCAAGGGTTGTCTATACCTTTATCCCTGAGAAAGCTGACCCCTTGCCCATATTTCCTATATTGTGTTGTTTTGGATTTCCTTCAACCTTTAACATTGGAAATGGCAGTATTAAGAGTACCTCAGGAGACCATTGGATTTCCATTAACACTTCTTTTTTTTAATCTCATTGTGTAATAAGAACACTATTTCCCATTACAGCTAGCATCAATCATTCCTGTCATACCATAATCCTCTTTTTGACTATTTATCTGTGGTTTCAGAATCGAAAATGTAGAAGTGGCCATCTCAACTTCCAATTCAATTAAACTAGTCTTCACTTGATGCCCTGTGGAAGTACCCCTCCCTTGCCTACTGAGAGCCCCCTATAGCAGTGAAGCCTAAAAGAACTGGATTAGGATGCAGAATTTTTGTGAGTGAGGCATAGTTGAATTTGTTTGAGGTATTACTCCCAGTTCTGCCCTTTGCTTACTAGATTCACACATTCTGGCTGTGGAATTTTCAGTACCATAAATGGTTTCAGAACTGTGATGGTTCAGAGCACATACCATATCTTAGATTAGCACCCCATCTTCATGGAGTGTTGTCTCCAAACTGACATTCAAAAATTTTGTAAGGTCAGATGCCACTGGATAATGGAAATATATGGTAAAGCCAGTGATTCCATAAACATGAATCCATTTTCTTCACCATAAAAAAATTTCTTGACCAGAAGTTATGTTGTGTTGGGGTGCCTGGATGGTGCAGTCAGTTAAGCATCTGACTCGTAGTCTCGGCTGAGGTCATGATCATAGGGTTGTGAGATTGAGCCCCACCTTAGGCTATATGCTCAGTGCAGAGTCTGCTTGGGACTCTCCCTCTCCTTCTGCCTCTCCCATCCTGCGTGCTCTCTCTCTCTCTCTCTTAAATAAATAAGTAAATCTTAAAAAAGTTGCATTGTGTAATACTTCATATAGAGAATATGAGTGTAATTCTGGCAGAAATATGGTGGGCAAATACAAATACAGAATAATCAATTAATAATAATAATAATAATAATCATTATCCCCAAGTAATTGCACTCTCCATTAAAGAAGGAGTCCAATATAATCAATGGGCCACCGGGAGGCTTGCGGGTCTCCAGACAGTATGGAAACTTAAATGATGGTGGTTCAAGCCTAGCTGGGGACAATATCATCCTAGAATGTATTTAGTGTTTTTTTTGTTTTTTTTTTTTCTCAGAGCTAGTTCTGGTTTGGGTGTTTTGGGAAGATTTCCTTGGTTTCTTAGGCTAACTTTTGGTTCTTCAGCTCTCCCAGTGATTCTGTGACTTACCCTATATACTACTGTATTGTCTAATTCAGTAGTATTATTTCACGTGTTTATAACTAAGTAGTAAGTAACCTTGAAATAGATGCTTTTATGAAAGGTGGTTATCAATCAACATTCCTCAAATTGAATATTCATAGAATTGTTTACTCCAAAGCACCAAATAGCTAGCTGTCTGATAGGTATCTGACTCTTAACATGTCCAAAATATAATTCTTGATTTTTCCACCTTTCCTCCCTGAGTCCTATCTTCATTAGTTTATGATGCTTCAGCCTCCCTGTTTGCTCAGACCTAACATCATGCTCTTTTCTTCCTTACTTTCTCTCATCATTTATAGACCCACATCCAGCAAGTTCTTCCTACAGCTTTGCTTTCAAAATTTGATCTGAATCCACATATCACCCTAATTTCCCCTTCATCAGGGCCTTTATCTTCTCTTATCTGGACCACTGCCTTAGACTTACAACTAATTTCTCTGTTTTCACTCTTTCCCCATATGGTCTATTCAGCACACAGCAGCCACAGTGATGTTTAAAAAATTTAAGTGAGACCATATAATTTCTCTTATGAACTGAATGTGACCCTCCCCCCTCCCCCCACCAAAATTTGTGTTGAAGTTTTAAAATCTTGTATGGCTATATTTGAAGATGGGCCTCTGAGTAGTACTTAAGGTTAAATGAAGTCCTAAGGATAGGGCCATGATCTGATGTGATTAGTATTTTTATAAAAAGAGATACCATTAACAACAAAATGCCTGGAAAAGAAATAAAATGATTCCATTTAAAATAGCATCAAAAATAATAAAATAATTAGGGAAAAGTTTAACCTACGGGGTGAAGGATCTGTACACTAAAAACCCTTAAGACTCTAATAAAAGAAATTGAAGAGGACACAAACAAATGGAAGGCTATCCTGTGTTCATGGATTGGTTATTGTGAAAGTGTCCATACTACCTGAAGCCGTCTATAGATTTAATGCAATCCCTGTCAAAATTTCAATGGCATTTTTCACAGAAATGGAAAATTCTAAAATCCCTATGAAACCACAAAAGACCCCAAAAAGCCAAAGCAATCCTGAGAAAGAACAAAGCTAGAGGCATCATACTTTCTCATTCCAAAGTATACTAGAAAGCTATAATAAAACAATACAGTACTATCCAAAAAACAGATGCATAGACCAATGTATCAGGATCAAGAACTCAGAAATAAACCCTTGCATATATAGTCAACAAATATTTTACAGGAGAACCAAGAATACTCAATGGAGAGAAGATAGTGTCTTATATAAGTGTCTGTCTATGGATGATTGGACAAAGAAGATGTGGTATGTGTATGTGCACATGCACACATACACAGAGACACATGCACTTTGAAATATTATTCAGCCATGAGAAGGAAGGAAATCCTGACATTTGCAGCAGCATGGATGGACCTTGAGGGCACCATGCTAAGTGAGATAAGCCAGACAAAGACAAATATTGTATGATCTCATTAATATGTGGAATCTAAAAAAAGCTGAATGGATAGAAAGAGTAGAATGGTAGTTGTCAGGGGCTGGGGGGTCTGAAAAAAAGGGAAGATGTCAGTCAAAGGGTACAAGCTACTAATTAGAAGATAAGTAAACTCTGGGGACCTAATGTATAGCATAGAGGCTATAGTTAACAACACTATTATGTATTTGAAAATTACTATGAGGGTAGATCTTAAATGTTCTCATCACACACATACAAATGGTAATTATATGAACTAATGGAGGTGTTAATTAACCCTATTTTGGTAATAATTTTGCAGTATATAAGTATATCAAATTATGTTGTATACCTTAAAAACTCACACAGTACCATATGTCAATTATATTCTAAAAGCTGGAAAAAGATACCAGAACTTGCTTGCCCTTGCACAGGCTCTCTTGCTCTTTCCCCTTTGCAAGCACAAATTGATGAAATGCTCTGTGACGATGTAGTGAGAAGGTGACTGGCTGCAAGCCAGGAGGAGAATCCTCACCAGAAACTGGCCACATTGGCACCCTGACTTCAAACTTCTAGCCTCAGAACTGAGAAGCTGCATTTCTGTTGTTAAAGCCACACAGTCTATATAGTATTTTGCTAAGGAAGCCTGAGCTGACTAATTCAACTCCCCACTTAAACATGTAGAATGAAATCCAGAATTCTCACTAGTACTTAAAAGATCCAACATTATCCTAACTTGCCTGCCAGCAGCTTCTCCCACATTTACTTAGCACCAAGTACCCTGGCTCTTCTCGGTGTTCTGGAAACACATCGTGCACTGTGCATTCCCATTTCAGGGACTGCGCACCTGCTTTCCCTCTGGTTGAGTCGGCTTCCCGAGGCCTTTTCATGGCTCAGCCCTTTGCTTCATTCTGATCTCTGACACCCCCTTGGCACCTCCCACTCCTGCCCCATCACTCTGTCCTCACACAGTTTTCTTCTTTGTAATGCTTATCCCCGCCTAAAATTATATATTTGTCATTTTACTTGTTTTTCTTAAATATCTTCCCTGTGGGGCACCTGGGTGGCTCAGCTTCTGAGCTGAGCCTTCAGCTCAGGTCATGATCCCAGGATTCTGGGATGGAGCCCCACATTGGGCTCCCTGCTCAGAAAAAAAATCTTCCCCACTGATAGATGAACTCTATGTGGGCAAGAATCTAGTATGTCTTGTGTACCATTGTGTTCTAGACACATTCTTTTTTAAAATTCTAGTTTTCTAAACATTGGTTTTAAAAAGCCATGTGCAGTTTGAAAAAAAAAAGTTTAAAGTTTGCACATGAAACACAGGCAAAGTTTTAAAAACTATGCACGAAATGAAATAATAGCTTTCTAGGAAGAATCGATAACATTTAAGTTTAAACAATTTGTTAAATATTCAATACTGCTAAGTAACACATACCATGACTTTGCCAGAAATACATAGAAAGGGAAAGCCCTCAGCTTACTATTTATGATAGAAACACCTAAAAAATTCTACTTAATGGACTATAAAAAAATAGATGTTTAAATATAGTTGCCTTGACCAACTTATCCTGTTGTCATAGCTTTAACCCATTGGCCTCATCCCAGGAATTTTTGTTTCTGTGATGAAGCTACTGTAAAGAAAAGAAATGGCATGCGCCTATGATGCCTTTAGGTTGACAGTATAATTAAGATTAGCAGCTGGAGACAAAACCACTGCTAGAGACTTCTGAACTTTAGTAAATTCTCCCACCTACACTCCTAGCAGTGATAGCACAGCTGCTGTGAGCAATGCTGCAAGGCATTTTGCTCACACACACAGTTTAGCCAAGAGTGGGTGGCTTCAAGCTACCAGGAAGACAGGTTTAAATTGGCAACGTCATTTTCCTGATTTGACCCCATGACTGAAGCATCTTGCTTTGGGATTTGGGTCAGTCAATCAGCACATATTTATCCAGTGCTTACTTTGTGTCCAGAACACTGTTAACTCAGCTGGATAATACAGGCAAAGGCAGAAAGAAGCAAGAGGAAAAAAGGCAAAATAAGAAAAAGTGAGATTTAAGAAGTTCTGTTACACTGAAGAAAGTTTGAGTACTTAGGAGATAAACATATAAGTTTACAGATACATCAGGTAAGGAATCATGTACAGCTGTAATTTTTTCAAAAAGATTTTATTTATTCATGAGAGATACACAGAGAGGCAGAGACATAGGCAGAGGGAGAAACAGGCTCCCTGCCAGGAGCCTGATGCAGGACTTGATCCTAGGACCCTGGGATCACAACCTGAGCCAAAGGCAGACATTCAACCACTGAGCCACCCAGATGCCCCTGTACAGTTATAATCTATTAATTTAAACCAAATGTGTATATCAAATGTATGCTAAATATATTGGGGATATATATATATATATATATATATATATATATTAAATTTTTTATTTATTTATGATAGTCACAGAGAGAGAGAGAGAGAGAGAGAGAGAGGCAGAGACATAGGCAGAGGGAGAAGCAGGCTCCATGCACCAGGAGCCCGACGTGGGATTCGATCCCGGGTCTCCAGGATCACGCCCTGGGCCAAAGGCAGGCGCTAAACCGCTGCGCCACCCAGGGATCCCCAAGGTATATATTTTTTAAAACCTGTTGTTTCCCAGTGAGAACTATAGGGGTTGCATGGCTGTTTAATGATATTAAATTCTGTATATCACCCCTCCACTAAAAGTTCTCATCTTTTCAAAATTAAACAGTTATTTGAAAATGTTTAAGAATTCAAACCTCTCAGTTGAGGTACAGTCAAGCATTACCAGGTAGCACCCAGAATTCTAGTGATTCCTAAAATGCACTCCAATGGCAGAGAGAAGGCAGTGTCAAGGCCGACGTCAGAGAAGAATCCATCTATCATGGAGAGGATCTCACCTGCTGTCCCAGCTGCTTTCACATGCTTGACTTTCAAGCCTCCTCCTCTAGTCTTGCACCCTTATTTCTGGTCCAGGAGAGCCTAGACCAGGCCATGTGCACATAACTGCAGAAATGCCACAGCCTTGAGTATTTTATGTGTGGAGCAAGTCCTAACTAGGAACCCTTGACATATGAAACCACTATGGTTTTGCACCATAAGATATATCAGTAGAGTGACTTAAGATTAAGTTTTCATATCTTCTGGCCTCTCAGCAGTGACCATGTCTCCCAGAGAATTGGAGTAAACAGATGTTTAACCAGCTGATGACTCATTTTTCTTATCTCAAGACTTTGCCTCTTCACTGAAAGTTACTTTTTTTGGTTCAGAAGTAGGTCCCTTATTCCCCCTGGTAATAATTTGTTTTATGGATTGTGTCCTTAAAAAAAACCCTACACTTCAGTATCATCCTTCTTCCCCCTACAAAACAGATTTTATCTCACTACTGTAAAAAATATAAATGAAATACCTTTCCCCAACTCCACCCTCCCTTCATAGCAGGCTACCCTGTTTCTCTACCTCTGCCGTCGTTCCAGAAAAGAATGGGCATCAATCTGCTTGCTTTTCTTTATGTCCCATTTTCTCTTCAGTCTGGCTTCTTTCCTTTTAGCTCAGTTTCTCGCATGTCTCTGGTAAAACTCATCAAAGACTTTTCCTGTTTCCAAATCCCTTGGTCCTTTGAGTTCTCACCTTACCAAAATTAGCTGTTATGTTTCTGCTGTGAACACTTCCTTCTTCACTGTCACGTTCCCTTGTTGCCAGAACATTTCTGTGACCACTCCTTTATCTTCTTTACGAGTGCCTCCTATTTAAATGTTGGCATTTCTTTTGTTTTTTTATTACTCTACAGTATTTTCCTAGGAGACAGTATGTGTGCAGAACTCCCTAGATCTGTATATCCTTCCCTGCCTTTTATATATGTAGCCTATATTCTTCACCACATAGCGGTTGCCTCTTCACTATCTCCATCTTGCAGCCCCAGCTCACTCAAGCTCAAAATGTCATAAGCAGATATCCTTTCTCCCAAAACTTCATCCTCAGTCTCTTCACCTTATTTTAATAAATATCACTGCTGTTTCTATGCCAAATGGTTTCTTGCCTCTCACTCTCTTTCTTTTTTTAATCTGTTGTCTTCCCTCTGTTGAGATTACACTGCTGTCTTGTCTGCCTAGGAATAATCACCCATCTTCAAATTTGAGAATTGCCTCTGTCAGGAAGCATTACCAGCCTGGCCTAGAAAAAGTAACCACTGACGGCTGCCTCCTAACCCTTAAAGAGATATCTAGGATAGTATGTGTAGTACTGCATTGTGAAGGAGAAGCATGTTGCAGGAAGAGGGAAGAGCACGGGGGAAGAAAGCCCTAAGATAAAGGAATGTGGGGCTTTTGAGTGACCACAAGGGCTCAGTGTGGCTGGAGCAGTAAGTTAGAGGGGCAATGGCATAAAAGACAATTGAAAAAGTCTTTTTAAAATATTTTATTATTTGAGAGAGAGAGAGAGAGAACACAAGCAGAAGGAGCAGCAGAGGGAGAGGGAGAAGCAGGACCCCTGCTGAGCAGAAAGCCCAATGTAGGGCTCGATCCCAGAGTCCCCAGGGTCCCCGGGATCATGACCTGAGCTGAAGGCAGTTGCTTAACCAGCTGAGCCACCCAGGCACCATGAAGAAGTTAAAGTCTTAATCAGGCAGGACATTGGCTATAGTAAAAATGTTTACATTGTATCCTAACTACCACAGAAAGCCAAGAATTTATCTAAGGCTGGAAGTGGCAAGATCCAAATTAGGTCTTAAAATGATCTATCTGTAAGGCTTCAGTGTAAATAGATTTTAGGCAAGCAGGATTATTAAAGAGGAAACTAGTTAGAAAGTCACTACAGTAATTCAGCTGAAAAACAATAGTCACTCAGTCTGGGATGGTAATAGGGATGATAGAGAACAGTCCAACATTTTAAACAAATTCTCTCTTACTAGCAGACAAATGAGACTATGTTGCTCGATTAAACTAATAATCTGTTTCAGGATGTTCCATGGTCATTACTGGCTGCATCCTGTGACCATCTGGAGACCAGAATGACCAGCCAAACCTTGTGTCTTTGCACACACACAAAAACAACTTTTACAAAATTCACTGGCATGTTCCTGAAAGTTTGCTGTGTTCTTTGAACTCTTCTGACCTTGGGAAAATGCTTTGCCCACAGAAAACTTTTCAGCCAATTGAGTTTGGACTCTTCTTATAGGTCACATGGACTCATGTATTAAAAATACCATTTTGTACATTTCTATTTCCTTTGTTGGTTCAAGATTCTGAACTTCTCTCAGAGCTAACAAAGAATAAAGTGAAATCAAGGAAGAAAATGAATTTGAGGGACCAAAATATCTGGTCTAACTCTGAATTCAAAGCTTGTAGCCTTAGTTGCAAAGATGTTTCATTTATTAAATCAGTTATGCAATGTTCATTCCATAAATATTTATTGAGAACTGATTATGATCTCAGATTCATGCTAGATGTTATGGATGACAAAGCCATTGCCCTCCAAGGAACTCACTATCAGACTATCAAAGACTTTTTGTTAATAATTCACTAATTTCCTGCCCCTTCCCCGATAACTCAATTTTTAAAAAATATGAAAAAGAGAAGTATAGTGTTAGTTACTACTACTGTCTTTATATAATCGAAGCCAAATGAAAAACCCAGATTATTTTTTAATGGTTTTTAAAACCATATACTGTAAATCTGGATAATTGAATTCATCTGAGTTGGCTGTTCCTACTGTCCAACCCATATCTGTTAAATAGGTACTGATTTTTCTCTTGTTTCTATAGTGGATCTATGATGATTTCTTGGGTTGCCTGGGTGGCTCAGTCAGTAGGGCATCAGACTCCTGATTTCGTCTCAAGTAATGATCTTGGCTGAGGTCATGATCTCAGGGTCCTGGAATTGAGCCCCACATTGGGCTTTGTGCTCAGCAGGGAGTCTGATTGAGATTCTCTCTCTCTCCCCCTCTCCCCATCCCCCAGGTCTCCCTCTTCCTCTCTTTCTCTCTCTTGAAAATAAATAAATCTTTAAAATAAATAAATGGAAATAAAAATGATTTCCTCTTTCTCTCAAGTAAATAATAAATGAAACCTTTAAAAAATGTATTTTAGGTCAGCTCCCGTGGTGCAGCGGTTTAGCGCCGCCTGCAGCCTGGGGTGTGATCCTGGAGGCCTGGGATCGAGTCACACGTCAGGCTCCCTGCATGGAGCCTGCTTCTCCCTCTGCCTGTGTCTCTGCCTCTCTCTCTCTCTCTCTCTCTGAACAAATAAATAAAATCTTAAATATACATATGTAAACAAATAATAATATATATGTAATATATATATAATATAACAAATAATAATATATATATTTTAAGGGACACCTGGGTGGCTAAGCAGTTGAGCATCTGCAGGTTGTGATCCTGGAGATTCCTGATTGAGTCCTGCATCAGGCTCCCTGCAGGGAGCCTGCCTCTCCCTCTGCCTGTGTCTGTCTCTCTCTCTGTCTCTTTCATGAATAAATAAATAAAAATCTTAAAAAAAATACATAAAAAATAAAAAATATATTTTAAAAGCAATTCTTATTAAGCATGTGGATCTCCAAAATGGGGAAGGAAAACCATCTTATTTCATTGCACTATTGAGAAGCGGCTTCTCTGGGGTTTTTAGCAATGACTGAGTTTACTCCTTAAAATCAGGTTATTTAATGGCAACCTCATTTGACTTTGAGGGAAGTTACCATTTCTTATTAAACTACTAGCAAAGTATTTTCTTAATTATTTATAGTAGGTTATAACATCTGAAACACACTTTTAATGGTTATTAAACTAGGT
The DNA here is from genome assembly GCF_003254725.2 of Canis lupus dingo. Lineage (NCBI taxonomy): Eukaryota > Metazoa > Chordata > Mammalia > Carnivora > Canidae > Canis > Canis lupus. The sequence goes on along the minus strand of NC_064245.1, from coordinate 17,708,530 downwards.
ACAAATGAGTAACGTTTTTTCATGCCAGGTTTGTATGTGCATCGTCTCTCTTTCTGATTTTAATGGTTAGTGCATCCTCTCTGTTGTTTTTTTTTTTTTTAAGATTTTATTTATTTATTCATGAGAGACACAGAAAGAGAGAGGCAGAGACATAAGCAGAGGGAGAAGCAGGCTCCATGCAGGGAGCCCGATGCGGGACTCGATCCCGGGACTCCAGGGTCATGCCCTGGGCCGAATGCAGGCGCTAAACCACTGAGCCACCCAGGGATCCACTTGTCTCTGTTTCTGATTTTAATGGTAACTGTGAAATTTCGAGTAGAATCCTGAAAACTTTCAGTCCTTGGATCTACTGTACCAATCAATTCATTAGTTTATTCAGCAAAGATTCATTATCTGTCATGTGCCAATCAGAGATAGACATAGCAGTGGAGATAAAGTCATGAACAAACAAAACACACTTGCCTTCATCCACATTGCAGTGGATGGATATAGATAGTATAAGAACAGTGAGAAAGGTATATAGTGTGATATATAGAGTACATGGAGAAAAACTAATCCAAGAAAGGCAATGTGGCATATTGATTAATAACAAAATGTTAGTTCCGAGAATAGGCCCACTTATCATCTGGATATCATAGTGGCTTCACATATTTGAATATACATATGTTTATTACTTGTAAATAATTATAAGTAGGATGCCCTATAGATTCATATAATCAAAATAGCTGGTTCTATATTTTGTATGTCATTAAGTTACCTATCGAAGGTGAGCTATAATAACAATGAGTTTTTCTTTGTAAAGTTCACTGTGGAACTCAATTGGGTCAAATTAAAACATCTTAGAACTTTGTTTCCTTTGCTCTAAAGTAGAAACTGGCTTAAATTGGCTGTACAAAGCAAATATAATATAATTATTATATAAATGACATAATAAACCGATCCCTTCCTATGTATGTACATTTACTTTCCAGAGTACACCAACTTAAACACTACATTTGAAAGTCTTTTAACCCTTCCTGTCAAGTTTGGCTGAGGTTCTAGGGAAGACTCTTTTTGTTTCAAATTGGAATAACCTGGAGCAGACCAGAACTAAGGTACTTGATTAGATATTCATTTGATTGTATTATATATCCCTTTTATAAATACACTAGATTCCTCAGGACTTCCCATAACTTAAAATTCCTAGTAGGCTGCTTCCAATTTCCAAAACTAATTGCTCTCACAAAAGATGAAAATACTCTTCAAATACACAACATGTTGAGTAATATTTTCCAATTCTAATCTGACTAGCAACTAAAATTCCATTGCCTTTCTACAATCCATTTTCCTTTCCTCCCCTGCTTCCCCAAATAGTGATGTGCTAGTAAAGGTTTAATGGCTGGCTCTTCAGGGTAAAAAGACCTGACTCACAGTGTATTCCTATTTCTGTGATACAAATACTCCTACCATAGCTGATTTTGAACTATTAATATGACATCATTGAAAGTGGAGTTGCAAAGACTTGCTCATAGTTGGCTCTCATGAATCAGGCTGGGCCAGCTCTAGCATACCACTGACAAAACACACCTCTGTATCCACTGGAAGGCACATAGAACTTGACCTGTTAAAAGTTTTTTGTTTAACCGTTTTTAGACAGCTTTTTGGGTTATAGTTGAGAATATTGGACATAGGATATGTGAATCTGGAATCTAGTTTATAAACAAGACGACTGCCAAGATGCAGTCTTCCTTAGTATCAACAGTAATGGTTATTAATGATAATTTTATACCTCAGAGGAAAGAACTAAAGATAAGATTTATTTGAATTACAAAAAAAAAAGATTTATTTGAATTACAAATTCCTGATGTTTAAATTTCTACTCCCCCATCCATTCTTAATTGATTAAAAAAAACATTGTTTTCATTGAGAGGTAAAGGCTTTATGAAATTTTGTTCTTGGCATCCCTGTACTGATATACTAGCCAGTTGACTATCAGCTGGCCAGCACATGATTAACATAAAAAGTATTATAAACATAGCAATCTTTAATTATAATGACATTGGGTTGTTTTCATTGTTGAAGGACAAAGTGTGTTTGTCTTGAAGATAACTCAAACTGAGCTATTTTGAAACTTAATACAACACCCCCAATAACAAGTGCTAACAGAAATAGCAACATTTTAAACTTCCAAAATATTACATAATGCATTTAAGTTCCATTTCATGCTTGTAAATTACGCATGAAATCACAAAATTTTTTGTCATTGCACAGATATGCATGACCTTCAGATTGTAGTCTCTGTACATGCCTGGGAGATAATAAATGCTTGGCTGTGGCCTTGGAGCAAGCATCACTGATAGCAGCATGCAAACACAAGCAACACATACAGAATGTTGCATGTGCTGAACTGGCAATGAAGAAATTATTCAGAACACATTTGTTAAGCAATTATCACCTTTAATTAGAAATATACAAGATATTTTCATTTCGACTATTAATTACTTGAACTATGAATTGGAGGTAGACCAAAACCCAATATTTGTAGTGTTCTATCACATTTTTAGATAGGCATTAAACTGTTTATTTCCATCTATACATCTCCTATAAAATTACCTGAAAAATGGGGGAAAAATCTTTATTCTTTATTGTATTTTTTAACAATTTTTTTAAAATTTATTTGAGAGAGAGTGAGTGAGAAAGAACATGGGAGGGGGGAAGGGGCAGAGAGAGAAGCAATTCCCCCCCTCCCTCCTCGGCCCTACCCTGCCCAGCCAACCAGGGAGCCCAATGCGGGGCTTGATCCCAAGACTCTGAAATCATGACCTGAGCTGAAGGCAGATGCTTAAATGATTGAGCCACCCAGGCACTCCAAAAGTTCTTTGTTTAATTATACTGGCACATCACCCCCAACATTTGTAGATGATTTTCTTGTAGAGTAGCCAAAATTTTCATCAAAGTCACTAGTTTAAAACTCACTGGTTTTATATCAAAGGAAACTGAGCTTAATGGTAATAATAATAATACTTTTCATTTTAAATATGTTTACTCTAGTGATTCTGGGATTATTAAAATTATCACCATTTTATACAGGGAAAGGAAGAAAGCTTGGGACATGTGATTAATTAGAACTGAAATGCAGAATTTTTTCTTGCTTTTTTTTTTTTTTTTTTTTTATGCTATAAAGTCACAGCGTTTTGTAAGCACTTGCTGGAAAACCGCATTTATTTCAGATCCTATTTTCTAGAGCCTTCCCCCAACCTTAAGGGTAGAATATGAAATGTCCATGGAATGCTCTTCTCCTTTTATCTTCTTAAATGTTGATATTTTGAAGGTTCCTGCTTTTTACATTACATTTGATTTCTAGTAGAACTCTTACTTTTCTCCATGTGTTTCTTACAGTTGGCCTTTTGCGTTTTCATGTAAATGATACTTGTACACAATATCAAGTTATACACATACAGACACACATGAATTGAAGATGGATACAGAAAAGTGTGCTAGGGAAGGGGAATAGGAAGAGAATTTGGGTGATTTTGTCAGGTATGTGATGTGTTAGGCACATGGCCAGGAGATCACACCTACAAATTTGTGTTCCTCCGCTAAGTTGTATCAAGCAAAAAAAAGAAAAACAAAAAATTAATGCTCCCTTTTCATCTAATAAGTCCAACTCTTCTATTAGGTTGTTTTCTGTAGCAGCTAACTACAGTCGTATGCCTCCAAAGATGGTGATTCTGTTCCTTACCGCTTGGGAGTCATTGAAAAAGCAACTAACAAAAAAAAAAAAAAAAAAAAAAAGAAAAAGCAACTAACATTAGAGTTAGGATTTTCTCATTTGGTGGAAAAATCCATGCTATGCACCATGCAATTTTAAGGCTGTAAGGTAGGGGAATGCAGTTGAATAACATTGGCTGGGAAAAGGAACAATACACTTTGCTTTTTAATTCTTTCTGATGGGACATTAGACTCTAAATGACCAAATTTCCAGAGATTTCCACTTTAGGGACTGTCAATCAGGAGCAGCATTGAGGAGCTAAATGTGTGCATGTCTGGACTCCACGGCTGCTAAAAATGTTCCAGCTGCCAAACGGGGAGTGAATGTTTCGTCAGCGTGCAGCTGAGGGGTAAATGAGGACAGCCAGGCTGGGTACACTGCCATAGTTGCCTGTGTATGTTCACCTCATGCCATAGGCTTCCTTTCCCACCAGTCAGCAGCATCTTTCTCTCCTTTATGCTTAATAAGTAGTCATACATTTAAATTTAAATGTAACTTCTTTATGTATTTTTGTGTGTATTTAGATGTTTTATGTGTCCTTTTGAGATAAGCCTGTTAAAGTTAGAGATCATTTCCGGTTTCCTTACAACTCATGATCTGATTGACGAAAACGTGAACTATGGAAGAGGGCCATGTTGCAGAACAAGGCATTAGTAAATTTTCTCAACCCTGGGAAGAAGTGCATGGCAGACCATGATCGAATTCTAGAGGGTCTGTACAGCTTTAGATTTAGTGACTTAATATATAAAAGATAAACTTGAGGATCCATTTGGTATATAAATTCCTTTTTTTTTTAAAGATTTATTTATTTATTTATTCATGAGAGACACAGAGAGAGAGAGAGAGAGAGAGAGAGAGAGATGCAGAGACACAGGCAGAGGGAGAAGCAGGCTCCATGCAGGGAGGCTAACATGGGACTCGATCCCAGGTCTCCAGGATCACACCCCGGGCGGAAGGTGGCGCTAAACTGCCGAGCCACCAGGGCTGCCCTGGTATAGAAATTCTTAAGACCCTCACTCGACAACAGCAAAAATCTCCCAATGCGATAACTAAGAAAAAAAGGAAATAAGAAAGAAACTTGGCTCCCTTTGCATTAACTCTGGATGAGGGTAGGAAATCTTGATAATATTTAACCTCAAGCTAGCTGTCAACCTGAGTTTAGAGTTAGAATTGATACTCTGTATATGGCTCAAAATGCCCAAACTAAACATTTCCATTAACGTGGTCCTAGGTTGGGAGTGTTCCTGGGTAGAATGGATAGAACAAAATGTAGGTGTTTTAAATCCAGGTCTCAGAGAGTTCTCACAAATAAATTTCCAAGGAACAGGAATACAGAATGAAAAATCTCAAAAACCTAGAACAAAACAATCCACTACGAGTAGGAGAAACAAAAACAAGAAAACAGTATCATCACCACAACAAAAATCAAAGGCCATCGATACTGAAATTATAGGTCATGGGATATATGACATGTTTAATAGGATATCAGCATGTTTAATATGCTTAAAAAACTAAATAGAAATTCTAGAAATTAGAAACTCTACATATAATTTAAAAGCAGTTTATAAACACAGCTGAAGAGTGAATTAGTAGGCTAGATGATTAAAGTAATTTTCCAGAATTCTGCAAAGTGATATGTACATTAAAACTGCTGGTAGAAGATATAAATATTTATATTTAATATATATAACACATAAATTAAATATATAAATATATATATTTAAGTGTAGCTGAATATATGCTGGGACTGTAAAAGATACAAATCTTCACATTCAGGGATGTAAAGAGTTCCAAGCAAGATAAATGAAATCCATTCCTAAACTTGTCAAACTGTAGAACATCAAGAGCAAAAATAAAGGTTTGTTAACAAGAACAAAAGAATGGGAAGTCTAACTAGGAATCTGAAACTAGATGGATTTACCAGAATTTGAAAAGCTTCCTACTCTAAAATGACATTATGAGAAAGTATAAAAAGTAACCCAGTCTATACCTCAAAACCCACGAACAGCTCAGCAGTGGCAGTATCTGATAATTTTGGAAGTGGGAATAAAGGTGGAGCTAAAAAAGGAGGATTGACTCGATGTTGAAGAATTAGAGACTCCTATAGCTAGGGGGTTGGCATTTTTCTCCTTCAGCAGGGCACTGGAGGTCTGTTCCCCAGAGAGGGTACCCAGTGTTTCTGGACTACAGGTCTCAGGGCACAGTTGAGGGCAGAGCTGACTATCACGATAAAAACTGAACCAGTTAAATGAAATGTTGACATACTGACTATGGAGATACCGCTGTTCCTCCTCCAGCCTCCTGGCTTTGAAACATTAGCAATCAGGTTTTACTGGCAAGGAAGGATAAAGAAAGAATCTCTCCTGGGGAATCTTCCAGCTTTCTCACAAGCACCCATAGGCACAGATACCAGGATTTGATGAGTGAAATGGTTTAACCCAAAACACCTTGAGGTATGCTTGCGGTCGGTAAGCCCCACGCACGCACATGGAACTCCAAGCATCTGTTGAATGCCTCATTCTTAAATGAGATCAAGCAGCCAGGGATCACTGTGCAATGTTGAGGAATATCAAAAAGACGTCAAACAAACAGAAAAAAGCATTTCAAGAAAACAGACCATATGAAGAGGAGAAAAAATTTTTTAAGGTTATTTTATATATTCAGAGTGATAAGATCGCGCAGCTGTAAAGGTAAAGGAAAAATAAAAAGCTTTATTAAAAGGACAGGAAAATGGAACTGCATAAGAAAAACCACCCAGGTTTTCCCTCCAAAGCCTTTCTCCTTTACTACTCACACAGAGCACTTCTGTGTCATTTCTGACTCTTCTGGTCATGAGATGTATACAGATTTTTCCCCAAACCAAATAATTTTCCATGACACCAGCTGGGTGCCCTGCAATTTGACTCCATTCTGACATCATCTACCTTGAGATAGTATTAGACTCGGCAGGTAAGGGGTCAGCCCCGCAGGACTGCCCCCCACTTCAGCTGCTAACCACAAATAGTAGGTCCCCAAGGTACCCACAACTTTTTTCAGATTTGGCTATAAATCGGAAGTTCCCATGCCCCCCCCCCCCCCCCCCCCCCCCAGGTTAAGGATACAGATGAAGAGCCAGACGAAGAGATAACGTAGAGGGAGGTCTGGGACAGTTTTTTTTTTTTTTTTTTTTTTTTTTTTAAATTTATGATAGGCACACAGTGAGAGAGAGAGAGGCAGAGACACAGGCAGAGGGAGAAGCAGGCTCCATGCACCGGGAGCCCGACGTGGGATTCGATCCCGGGTCTCCAGGATCGCGCCCTGGGCCAAAGGCAGGCACCAAACCGCTGCGCCACCCAGGGATCCCGGTCTGGGACAGTTTTGAGGGCAAGAGCTTCTGTCCCTGTGGAATTTTGCAATATGTCACCTTCTGGTGTGGATGTATTCATCAGCCTAGACACATATCCCACCATATTATTGGGATTTTATGGAGGCTTCCTCATGTAAACATCAATTATTAACTGCATTTCTAGTTTCCTTCTCATCTCTAGAAAAGTGGGAGTAGGGCTGAAAATGTCAAGCTTATAATCATAGCTTAGTTTTTCTGGTGACCAACTCCCATCCAGGAGCCCACTTGGAGCCACCTCATTAGAACAAAGGATGCTCCTGGTGCTCTTGTCAATTTCCTAAGCAGTTCTCTGCCAAGAACCAGAGGCGGAGAGATCAATATACTATCTCACAGGAGCCACTGAAAATTGTAAACATAATAGATATTAGAAGGGCCTAAATTTAGAATTAAGAAAATCTCCCAAAAGTTGAGCATAAAGGCAAAGAGATAAAAAATAAGAGAAAATAAAAGAAAGTTAAGACACCAGCCCATCATATCCAAAATTCAAGGAAAAGTAGGGAGTGTAGACAAACAGCAAAAAAGTAATATAATAGTATTTCATAGAGCAGAAGATCAGGAATTTCCAGATTGAAAAGGCTCAGAGAGTTTTCAACACATGGATAAAAATAAACCCACAACAAGATACATCATTGTAAAATTTCAAAACACTGGGGCAAAGAGCCTCTGATTGTAGAGGGTGAAAAGCAGGTTTAACACACAAAGACTAGAGAAGCAGAATGGCATTAGATGTCTGAACAGCAACACTGGAATCCAAACAGGAATGGAACAGTGCCTTCAAAATTCTGAGGTAAAATTATTTCAGCTTAGAACTCTGTATTCAAACTCTCAACATTAGAGAGGCAAACACAGATGGCTGTTAAGGAGTAATGCTTTATTTTTCAGGTTTGCTGGACAGTATATAAGTATTTGTTTTATTATTCTGAAAGTCATACAGGTATATTCTATATACTATTTAAACTGTTACACAATTAAAAAAAAACAAAATTAGTAGGGCAAAATGTTAGAAGTTGAATGATGGGACATGATGTTCTATACCTTTTGCATACTTAATGTATATGATGATAAAATATTTTAAGAAAAAATTTTAAAGAGTAAAGTTTGGGAGGGAAGGTGGGATAGCAGGAGAGAATGAGTGCTAGCACACTAATACAACATTCTCTTTCTCCGGAATTGTAAGAAGTGTTCTCCACGGGGGGCTCCGTTCTGTACCAGGTTCTTTTTTTACCAGTTCTGTACTTAGAGTTCTAAGCAGATGTCCTCAAGGAGTAGTTTCTTCGACTTACAAACACCACCACATGAGTCTTTCTGTCAAATTAGAGAGGCCTCTTGGCTTGTATGTATGCCCTACAAGATGCAGCTTGGTGTCTGTCTTTTTCAGGTATTATTGGAAGTAGGCAGCCTGTCACAACCTTGCTGATCCTGTCTTATGGTTTATTACCTGGTGTAGGCTTTGGGTTCAGACCAGCTGGGCTCTTACATCTAGTAGTATTGCCTTCAGTAAGTTTCTGTCTTCTTTTTCAATCTCCTCATCACTGTACTGGGAATAATGATAGTGTCTAACTCGTAGGGGTTTTGTGAGACTTACTGTTAACTCTTGTCATTATCATTATTTGCAAATGGCAAGGTCATATTGTCATAAACTAAAAGTGATGATTATAGTCCTCTAACACTGATAAATAAATGCATAATGAACATATTTACTTGTAAGCTTAGATATAAATATGGCCACACTGCAAAGAGATTAGTGAAAGAATCATAAAACAAATATAAATACAGTGACACTAAAGATTGGTGGAAAGCACTATTAAGAGGCTATGTAAATTATGGAGCTGTTCATTTTATTTATATTTTTATCTATACACAGAACATTTCATGAATTTGCAGGTCATCCTTGTGCAGGGGTCATGCTAATCTTCTCTGTGTTGTTTCAATTTTATTATTTGTGCTGTGGAAATGAGCACCTGTTCCTTACTTTTGAAATTCTGCTGGTACTTTTTTGTTGTTGTTGTTTTGTTTTTTGTTGTTTTTTTTTTTTCCAGTCAACATTCTTGATCCTATTGTAGTGCAAAAAATTTGACATACAGCTAAGGACTTTTAATTGGCTAAAAGATATTTATTATCAAAAAAGAAGGGAGGATCCCTGGGTGGCGCAGCAGTTTGGCACCTGCCTTTGGCCCAGGGCGCGATCCTGGAGACCCGGGATCGAATCCCACATCGGGCTCCCGGTGCATGGAGCCTGCTTCTCCCTCTGCCTGTGTCTCTGCCTCTCTCTCTCTCTCTCTGTGACTATCATAAATAAATAAAAATTAAAAAAAATAAAAAAAAGAAGGGAAAATGATTGTCTTGCCTCCTTAGGCATGACCAAAATTGTGGGTAAACTGGATGGCTCTGTTGGTTGAGTGTTGGACTCTTGATTTCAGCTCAGGTCATGCTCTCTCAGGGTCCTGAGAGTGAGCCTGGGTTGGGCTCTGGCACACTGGGCATGGAGCCTGCTTAAGATTCTCTCTCCCTCTGCTCCTAAAAGGAAAAAAAAGAAAAAAGAAAAAAGAAGAAAAGAAAAGAAACCAAAATTGTTTGGCTAAAATCTCACACAGTGGGTAGAGTAGTATAAATACTAATTCATATAGTCACTGGTTGCCTCACTTAATAGGTTCTGGAGGTCATAGTACTCATCAAAAATTATATTAAATCCTACATTTAAAAGATCAGTTGAATGGAATAAAAACATGTTTGTGGGGCCCCTGGGTGGCTCAGTTGGTTGAGTGTCTGACTCATGCTAAACATGGAGCCTACTTAAAAACAAGAATAAAACATATTTGTGAAATTAAAAGATGCCACAAATTCACTTTTGTCTTAACTTTATTAATTTCTACTACTTGAATATCAGTACAAAATCTCTGAATTAATCTAAAATCATAATGCTATTATTCCCTGGACAATTTTAAACTTGAAAACTTGATTTATATAATGTTTCCTCAGCCCAGAGTTATCACTTACTCTTGTCCTTTCCAGCCTATAAAATTCTAGGACTTTTTGAGTTCGAACTATGTTATATAGTTACAGAAGAAGATGTAAAATGCATTAAAATTGTTCTCAGCCTGTTTTGTTTGCTGAGACTGCCTTATTCTCAATCCCTGAGACTCAGATAAAACTTGACTCCACCCCTAGCTAAAGTGGTGACTCAGGAGAACAGGAAGAGTAGCACATCCTCTTGAGCAAGAGATTGATTCTCTTAGTAGAGTTGTTGAGAAAAAGGTCCCCTTTATCTGCTGAGGTTTTTCTGCACTGCCAGTTTGGAGGTGCTTAGAGCCTGCTTGCTCGAAGGGTTTGCCTGAGAATGAGGGTAACTCAGAAGCAAGCACAGCAGATTGGAGGAGGGGACTGTTTCTTAAAGACAATGTTGACTCTATCTGAAATGGGTCAAACCATGAACTTCCTTATTTTGCAAGTAAAGAAACAAAAAGAGAAGGTTATACAGGAAAGAAAAATTATAAAATACTACATGGCTCAGCTGTGAACAGTTTTATGTTTACGTTGTCACAACAATGTAAATATTGAATATGATTTAAGCAAAACTACAATATAATTATAGGATGTGGATGTGAGGATGAGAAGAGTGATAGATATGAAGGGGTAGTGGCAAAACAACACTAAATCCACATCTCCCATGTTAGGAGGTCAAAAAATGCCTAATTCTGCAAAATCAAGAAGGAGTATAAACATATTACCCAGAAATATGGCCCCAAATTACCCTTCCCTCTGCCCCGCCCCCCCCCAAAAAAAAAAACACTGAAATATTCAGAAATCTTTGCTCTGGGCACTTTTTAGTCCCTTTTAATTTGGAAACTCATATCTTTCAATGCAAAATGTTCTTGATTTACTTATTTGATAATTTTCTTTTATCCATTTCCTCTTGTCTCCCTTTCTACAGTTACTCAGATGGGGCCTCCTGGACTGTTCCTTTAGTCCTCTGATTTCTAAATCTTCTGTCTTGTTATCCTCTCATTGTCTTTTTTTGCTCTACTGAAAGAGAGATCTCTGTGACAGAAACATTTCCTCAATTATTTTTTTATTTTTAAGATTTTATTTATTTATTCATGAGAGACACACAGAGAGAGAGGCAGAGACATAGGTAGAGGAAGAAGCAGGCCCCTCCAGGGAGTCTGACATGGGACTTGATCCTGGGCAGGATCACGCCCTGGGCAAAGGTGGCGTTAAACTGCTGGGCCACGAGGGCTGCCCCTCAACTATTTTTTTTAAAGATGTGTTTATTTATTTTAGAGAAAGCATGTGTGCACAAGAAGGGAGAGGTGCAGAGGGAGAGGGAGAGAGAGAGAGAGAATCTCAAGCAGACTATACTGATTGTGGAGCCTGACGCTGTTCCAGCTGAATCCAAGAGTCAGGTGCTTCACTGAGCCACCCAGGCACCCCTCAACTTAACTATATTTCAGCCCTTTTATTATTTTTTTCAAAAAATGTCTGCTCTCATATTTTGAATTTTTAGGAGCTCTTTTTTTGTTCTCTTTAGATAGATGATAATCATGCTGTTCTCATGCTGTGGATACAGTATACTCTCTCATCTCTTTGGGATATGAAAGATAGCATTTCTGTTTTCTCCCCTCCCCTATGTTCATCTCTTCAGTGTTGGCTTCTATCTCCTTGTTTCCATCTTTGTCGTTCACACAGAGGCTCTCCTCAGATACCCAATGACCTTTGGTTTTCTAAGAGTGGAGGGATTAGACAGCTATGGGGAGCTCTGGGTACCTCTAGGCGTAGTATGTTGATGGGGGACTTTGCTCTTGGTTGGTGTTTTGGGTGGTCTGTTTCACTGAAAGAACCCTGGTGTCAGGATTTTTAGGTTTTCTAGAATCACACTCCCTAGAGGTGACTTCGCCATTCCTAGGCCTAAGGAGTAGAGGTTGGAAGCAGGCATTACAGGAACCAAGTGCAGGAAGACAAAATAGTTGCTCTTAGAATTCCATAAGTCAAAGGTCACTTGAATTCCACTGTTTTTTACCCCCCTAGCTTTGATTTTGCCTAGTACCCTGTTGTCAAAGACGTTCTCTAGAATAAACCTGCCATTATCTATCTACCTGCATAATAGATCCATCATTCAGATTAGGGGAAGAGTTCTGGGGAGGTGTCTAATTATTCCCTATAAACACTTTGCCCTCACTCTCCTGCTGATAGCCTCACAGTCCAAAAGTACCCATTGCCAAAAATTTGGAGGCTTTAGGAAATCTGAACTGTAAATTAGTTTCTTGACTTTTCCCACAGTTGCTTTCTAAAGTTTAATAGGTAGTTAATACTCCTGTGTCTGCTGTTTACTTTCTAAAATTTTCTTGTATTCTCTTCTGCTCTCCGTTCTTATGAGTTTGTTCTTTTTAAACAGCTTATCTCTCATTTTGATGAGATTATAGAAAGGAAGAAAACATGAATACAAGTATTTTGCCCTTTATTTTTACTTCGAAGTCTAATCCTCATTTGTCATTATTTTAGCTATTACAGCAAGCACTCTAAAGCTATGGGTATTAGGTATATGAAATATCTGAAGACAGTTATCTTTTAAAATGGTGACGGTTGAGCATATTTAGGCAAAACCATGGATATTCCTGTTTGGCTCTCATAATTTTACGCAATTGTTATTAACTTTTATATTATGCAATTTTTAAACTGAATCAGAAAAAGCTATTCTCCCATCTTCAAGGTTCTAAAACTGAATTATTCCCCATATTTTGACTTCAGTAGATAATTTCACTAATGCAGGCTACTTTATTTTTATATCTATTTTCACCAAAATACTTTTCTCTATGTTTAGTAAATTGCTTTTTCATGGCATATAAACAATGAGCAAACTCAAAACTATTTTCCTTACAGATCACATTCTATTATCAATGATGAAAGTATAGTTTAGTTGCACTTTCACGTACATCTCAACAATACAAATGCAACTTTATAGAATTTATGAAATTATTCTAAATAGTAAGCAGCGAGACATGAAATCTAGGTTAATACTTATGGTTATTTTCTTTTTTCAAGATTTAATTATTTTTATGACAGAGAGAGTGCAAGCCAGAGAGCACAAGCAAGAGGAATGGCAGCAGGAGAAGGAGAAGCAGGCTCCCCACTGAGTAGGGAGCCCAATGTGGGGCTCTATCCCAGGACCCTGAGATCATGACCTGAGCTGAAGCCAGACGCTTAACTGACTGAACCTCTCAGGTGCCCCATTATATTTACATTTTTGGGTTTCTTTCTGTGTCTGGCACAGAAAATTGTACCTTGAATTTGAATTGAATTTTATTTACCTTCAATAAATAATTATTGAAGTGCTGTTGATACTCAGTATAATGACCTTGAGTCAAAGTTACATACAAGAAATCTGAGGTGCCTGGATGGCCTAGTCAGTTAGGTGTTAGACTCTTGATTTCTGCTCAGGTGTGGTCTCAGGGTTATGAGATAGAGCCCCACCTGGGGCTCTGCGAGTGCAGAGTCTGCTTGAGATTCTCTCCCTCTCCCTCTGCCTCTCCTGCCCCCATTTACTCTCTCTCTCTAAAATGAATAAGTAAATAAAATCTTTAAAAAAAAAGGAATTATGTACAAGAAATCTAATAGACTAATAATAGTCTTTAGGTAATTATTATCAAAAACTTGACACCAGAAAAATGATTGACATTCTTCCTTCTAAAGACCATCAAGAGATGGGCACCTGGCCGGCTCAATCGGTGGAGCAAGTGACTTGTGAGTTTGAGCCCCCCATTGGGTGTAGAGATTACTTAAAAATAAAATCTTTTTTCTTTTTAACTGTTTTTCTTTTTTTTTAATTTTAAAGATTTTTATTTATTTATTCATGAGACACACACACACACACACACACACACACACAGGCAGAGACACAGGCAGAGGGAGAAGCAGGCTTCACACAGGGAGCCCGACGTGGGACTCGATCCCAGGTCTCCAGGATCAGGCCCTGAGCTGAAGGCGGTGCTAAACCACTGAGCCGCCCGGGCTGCCCTTAAAAATAAAATCTTAAAAAAAAAAAAAATCAAGAGAAAGAAGTTTAGACTGGGTAAATTTTAAGTTCTTTCCTAAAGCTTAATTGCTTCATTTAAATGCTTGGCTCTTTGATACTTTGGAAATCTTCGATGTGCACTTGCATATTCATTATCTCATGTGTTTCTTGCCAGCACCAGGAGGCAGAACCAGTATTATTTTTCTTTTCTGAAGGTAAAGAGTTCTCAGAGGTCACCTAATTGGTCAAGGCTTCTTCCACATTGAGGTGTTTCAAACAGGTATATAGAATCTTCATTCACTGAACACAATAAAGACACGGTTTACAGGAAACATTTTCAGTATGTACATGGTATTGTACATACCATGTGATTCTGACAGATTTTAGTTCTCTTAAGCACTGGGTGTTATTCTGTATGTTGGTAAATTGAACACCAATAAAAATAAATTTATTATAAAAAAAAAAGAATATCAAGGTACACCTAAAGCTTTTATCTACCACTGTGAAACAAAATTGTCACTAAGAACTAGATTATAAGTCCTTTGAAAGCAAAGAACATTTCATTTTCTCTCTCATATCTCTTCATCAGCCTAGACCACTGATGGACTAAAAATAGATGTTCAGTGTCCTTGTTGGTTGAATAATTGACAGCAGTTTCCAAATGGGCTTATCTGTTCCAATTTAAAATGGTTTTTATTAAAATTTACTACATGGGTAATGTTAATTTATGTTACTTCAATGAGTCAGATCTATAATTTACATTTTTCTGCTGGTTAGTAAGTTTTCCAAAGTTGTTTAGCAAAATAAACATGATATGCAGTGAACCACAGAAATCAGAAAAGTCACTAACAAACTTTACTTTGTTTATTATTTTATCAGTTTCCTCTATCTATTCTGATGTTCCAGAAATATATCAATCTTAATTATGTTTGTTTTTGAATCTTGGATTTTATTTGGAAGAGGTGATCATTCTCACTAACAATTTATTCTGCCTTCAACTTATATTAGTATAAAATGTGCATTTGGAGTCTCTCCATCAGGAAACACAGCAAACATCTCACCAGAAAAACAGCCCAGAAACAAATATGCTTGGGGCTCACTGATCTGTAAATACAAAATTAATCATGTTCTGCTACTTATTCTACTCTCATGTGATTTTTAGCTTGTGCACGATACTTGAATATTTATAACTTTGTCTATAAAACAGAAATAGTACCTCCTGAACAATTACAGGGAATAATCAAGAAGATAAATTTTAATACTAAAATATGTGTGTGTATAGATGTAATGAGTCATGATTGATTAAAAAAGATGATCAAGCATCAAATTGTATGTGGGATATTATTGGTCACTCTAAAGAATTAAAATTACAGCCTTAGAAATAGTTCTTCTTTAATTCTCCTCAAAATTAGGGAGAATGCTTTCTGTTTAAAATTTTAAACTATGAAGTCTTAAATATTTAATATTTAATGAAAAACAAGTACGTCATATCAAGTAAACAATAAGAGTCTTGCTAGCCGTCTTAGAGTTTGGTAAACAGGCTCCCAGAATTACTGAACAATCTAGTTCTTAATCTTTCCAAATACACACAGCTGTTGTGTTTAAGAGTGACGAGTTACCAATATGGCCTCTTTACTGGTGCTTGCTCTAGACATATGCAAAATATTTACAGTGTAATAAAAGAATCCACACAACCCAAATGCTTTGCTAGAGTTAAATTCTATAGCCCTCTCTTTTTTATTTTAGGGGAAATGTAATTATCATTTGGTTAGAATCAGAGAAGTAAAAACTACAGTTCCCAAACCTGCCTTGTTTAAATGTGTTTATAAATATTCTTTCTTTGTAAATTTGGAAACCATCTCTTTCAACCCTCTACCTGCAATATACGCATATATTTGAACAGATTTTGCTATTGAAAAAATATACAGAAAGGAAGTCTACACAGCTATAGCAGCATTAGATGTTTCAAAATACTTAGAGTAGCTGATAAAGATAATCAAGTTTTCTTAGAAATTGGTTCTTCTAAGTTCTTTATGCTTTATTGAGCTTTCATTTGGTGGGCCCTGTGAAATCTGCTAACACCTTGTAGGATATTTTAGTTATCTATTGGTGTTTCCAGATGTATATCTTGGGTATTAAAGGTATAGGTATAGGTATTTAATGAAAATAGGCAGAAAAGATTGACAGTCCTGAGTAGGCGTCAGCAATCGATCAAAAAGTTCATCTCAGTCAGACTTAGAACCAGCAGACTGATCCTAGTCTCCAGTGCATTAGATTTGGCCCAAAGGGGCCATATATTTATCTGGACTTAAAGTTTATAACCTATGGAATAGTAGGATGAATAGTTGTTCGTCTCATATCTGATAGGATTGATGTGATTTTTGTTTTCCAGACCTTGAGAGAAGTATTTTTATATGCCCCAAATTCTAAAGTGTTCATAAATTGGCATTATAATCTATGTATTACATTTTCCCCATAATGCTAAATTTTTTCATGCAGACACATTGAGCTGTTTAGATTGAAGATATTTTAGGGTGGCTGAAATAGTTTGGTATTGCCACTGACCATGAGTTTCAACTTAGTGTCTTACTATTTTTTAACCACACAAACTGCATTTTTTTCTCCCTTTTTCTTCTTTTTCCTGTACTTAAAGGAAATAAGGATTTAGAATTAGATTGACCTAAGTTGATTTGACTCCTCTTTTATCACGACACTTTCAATCCATTGAGAATATTGCCAGCTCTACCTTTAGAGTAGGTCCAGAATGCCATCACTTTTCTCCAGCTTTACTACTATAATACTAATCTAGTCTTCCATCTGGGCAATTATAGTAACATCCTAACTGGTCTACCTACTTTCCTGATTGCTTCCTACAGTTTATTTCCACATCAAAGTGATCATTCTAAAAGATAAGATAAATTGTGTCCCTTTACTTTATTTTTTTTAAAGATTATTTATTTATGTATTCACAATAGAGAGGCAGAGACACAGGCAGAGGGAGAAGCAGGCTCCATGCAAGGAGCCCGACATGAGACTTGATCCTGAGTCTCCAGGATCACGCCCTGGGCCGAAGGCAGGTGCTGAACCGCTGAGCCACCCAGGGATCCCCAAACTGTGTCCCTTTAATGCTCAAAATCCTTCAGTGACTTCCCATTTCATTCATTCCAAAGTTCATTGGCCTCTAAGGCCCTATATGAGTGACCTCTTTTCCTATTTTCCTTCTCTCACTCAATTGCAGATACCTTGGCCTCTTTGATATTCTTCAGACACACCAAGGAATACCCTTTTGCATGTGCTATTCTTTTTGCCTTCTGAATTCTGTTCCCCTAGATATTCTCACGGGATTTTCCTTTACTTCCTTCAGACTTCGGCTCAAATGTTTTCTTTTCTAGGAAACCTTTTCTTATTATCTTCTTAAGTAGCAACATAATATCTGCTTGCCATTTTTTTTTAAACTTCTCTGTAGCACTTATTCCCAATGAATGTATTATACAGTGGACCCTTGAACAGCATAGATTTGAACTATGTGAGTCCACTCGTGGATTTTTTTTCAGTAAGTATAGTATTATACATATAGTTTCTCTTCCTTATGATTTTCTTAATAGTTTCTTTTCTCTAGTTTAATATAAGAGTTCAGTATATAATATATATAAAAATAGGTATTAATTGACTATTTATGTTATTGGTAAGGATTCTGGTAGACCATAGGTTACTAGTAAAGTTTTGGAGGGGGAGCCAAAGGTTATAATCAGATTTTCTTTTTTTTTTTTTTTTTTAAATTTTTATTTTATTTTTTTAATTTATGATAGTCACAGAGAGAGAGAGAGAGAGAGAGAGAAGAGGCAGAGACATAGGCAGAGGGAGAAGCAGGTTCCATGCACCGGGAGCCCGATGTGGGATTCGATCCCGGGTCTCC
The DNA here is from genome assembly GCF_003254725.2 of Canis lupus dingo. Taxonomy (NCBI): domain Eukaryota; kingdom Metazoa; phylum Chordata; class Mammalia; order Carnivora; family Canidae; genus Canis; species Canis lupus. The sequence goes on along the minus strand of NC_064245.1, from coordinate 17,690,469 downwards.
AGGATCGCGCCCTGAGCCAAACGCAGGTGCTAAACCGCTGCGCCACCCAGGGATCCCATAATCAGATTTTCAACTGCATTGGGGGTTGGAGCTTTTAACTCCCCATATTATTCAAGGGTCAGATGTATTACTAGTGGGAATTGAAGATGATACAACCATTCTGGAAAGTAGCTTGTAATTTTTTGAAAGCTAATCATACAACCTAGGCATTTGCTTTTAGATATTTTCCCAGGAGAAATGAATAGTGCACAAAAACCTATTCACAATCATCCATGGCAGCTTTACTCATAACAACCCCTAACTGGATACTATGTAAATGTCCGTCAACAAGCAAATGGATAAACAGATGATGTTGTATCAAAAAAATGGAATAGTATGGGGGGGGGGTGTAAGGGGGAGAACTAATTATAGATACATATAACACTGATGAACCTCAAAAAGTTTACATTAAGTACCAGACCCCAAAAGAATACACTCTTTAAAAAAAAAAAAAAAAAAGAATACACTCTTTATAGAATATTCTTGAAAAAGTACAACAATCTATCATGATAGAAGGCAGATCAGTTGCCTGAGGTTGAGAGTGGAGGCAGAATGGACTGAAAAATTAGGGAGGCTTTGGTTGGGGCAGGGTGCTCTATATCTTGTAGTGTTGGAATATGCACTAAGTATACATTTGTTAAGATTGTACACTTAGAATGGGTGTATTTTATTATATATAATTCAATAGAGGGTTTATGTTTTCAAAGATGTTATTTATTTTTGAGAGAGAACGTGAATAGATGGAGAGGGTTAAAAGATGGCTTCATAAGAAAAAGAATGTAACTCATGGCTGAAAATATTTTTTTAAATTAAAAATCTTAGAAAAGGGTGAGTGTCTTAGGGCACACCATTGAAAAACCCGATATTTTTCTTTAGACCCAACTGCACTATGTGTTACAATTCAGTATGTCTGGTGAAAGCATCCTGGTTAGCATGATAAGAAAGCTTAAGAAGTCACCATGAAATCAAAACTCAATGATTTTTGTTAAGCTTATGAGCTAGTGCAGAAGCTCTGACCTTCCTGAACATAAAGTAGTGTCCTAGAGAAGCCATCATCACAAAAAAATAAAACCCAAGGGGCTGGGGAGGTGGTGAAAAGGGGGGTGGTGCTAATACCAATCTGGCTTCTTTGCTGGGGACTCTTGTTATCTTGTTCTGTATTTATCTAGTGCTGTATTTAGAAAAGACTAAATCAAAACTATGAAATTAAAACGTGATGAGTGATTAAAAGCTGTAAGAGAAAAATAACTTGTTGTATACAAGGGAATCCCTTCTCTCCCCTTAAGGCTGTCAGCAAATTTCTCACTAGATACTTTTTAGGCCCGAAAGGAGTGGCATAATATATTCAGGTGCTGAAAGGAATAAATTCCAACCAAGAATACTTTACCCAGCAAGGTTATCATTTAGAACTGAAAGGGAGATAAAGAGTTTTTCAGACAAACAAAAGCTAAAGGAGTTCATCACCAGTAAACAAGCATAAATAGAAATGTTAAAGGGAATTCTTTAAGCTGAAAGGATAGGGTACTCATCTGCAACAAGAAAAGTATGAAAGTAAAAATCTCACTGATAAAGGCAAATATATTGAAAAGATACTAGATTAATCATTTATAAAGCTAGTATGAAGGTTAAAAGAAAATAGTAAAAAAATAACCATAACCACAATAATTACTTAAGGGATATACGAAATAAAAAGATCGTATACATAAAATTGGGGGTGCACGCAGTAAAAAATGCAGTTTTAAAATGTGTTCAGATGTAAAAAACGGGAACCTTTGTGAACTCTTGATGGAAATGTAAATTGTTACAGTCATTATGGAATACAATATGGAGGTTCCTTGAAATACTAAAAGTAGAACTACCATATGATTGAGTAATTCCAATTCTGGGTATTTATCTAAAGAACAAAAACACCAATTTAATAAAATGTCTGCACCCCTATGTTCATTGCAGCATTATTTGCAATTGTCAGTATATAGAAACAACCTCATTGTGTTTCAGTGGATTAATGGAAAAAGAGGATGTGGTATACATATATACAGTGGAATACTGTCATTAAAAAAGTGAAATTTGGCCATTTGTGACAACATGGATGGACCTTGAATGTATCATGCTAAGTGAAATAAGTCAAACAAAGACCTGTACATTATGATTTCACCTATATCTGGAACATAAAAAAGCAGAAAACCAAAATAAACTTCATACAGAAAACAGATTGGGAAGGGTATGAACAAAATGGGTTCATCATCCCAGGGGATGATGAGTTATCAACTTCCAGTTATAAATAAGTCATGGGGATGTAATGCACAGCATGGTGACTATAGTCCATAATGTGTTGCATATTTGAAAAATGCTGAAAAGATCCAGCAAGTTTTCATCATAAGAAAAAAAACTTACATAATTATGGTAACTAGACTTATTGTAGTGATCATCTTAAAAGATACATAAATATTGTATCATTATGCTATACCCCTGAAATTAATATAATGGTGTATGTCAATTATACTTCAAATAAAAAACATTAAAAAAAAAACCATGATGAGTGACAGTTGTGAGAGACAACAGCTGTGGCATTAGATTTTCATCTTGTCAGGCCTGAGATCTGTATTTCAGGTCACTTTTTTCCATTGGCACTGATCCTGAAGGACAACAGTTGTCCTTCTGTTAGCTATTTGCTAACCCACCTGTTGCCTCCATGAGCTAAAGTTTAAGAAGGTTGCAATGGGAAGTGAGCCATTTCAGCGATCTTGGTTGCTTAGGGCATTCATATAGCATTTACGTTCAGAAGTTTAAGCAAAACATTATCTGGTGTTATCAGCAATATTAGTAGTATATGCTGTTATTACCACTCTAGGTAAAAAAAAAAAAAAAAAAAAAAACTTCAAATTATAACACATGGTTCAAATGCATGCCAACAAATAATACAAATACAGATAGAATAGATATAAATTTTATATAAATATAAAATAACTTTTTTCAGTTATATAAAAAATACAGTTTTTGAAATAGGTATACCTATTATATAGTTGAATACTAAGGAATTTCAAGGCAAAAGAGAATTTATCTAATTTTTCCTTCTTGATAAATAGCATAATTTAATAGTCATGAATCCATCCTCTACAAAATAAAGTTACTAGTAAATGATTAAACATCAGTAATTGGATACCTCCATACAATAGAATATTATGAGCAATGAAAAGGAAAAAACTCATGATACATGCAAGAAAATAGATAAATCTTATATGCATTATGCTAAATGAAAAAAGCCAAATTCAAAAGGCTACATACTCCCTGATAACATTTATATGGCAATCTGAAAGAGGGAAAAATAAATAGAAAGGATTAACAGATCAGTCATTGCCAGAGGTTTGGGGAAGATTAGGCTCTGACTTCAAATGAGTATGAAGGGAATTTGAGGAGTGATTAAATTATTTTATCTGATTGTGGTTATATGACTTAAGTGTCAAAATTTACAGAATTTTGCACTAAAAAGTCTAAAAATTACTGTATATAAATTATACCTTAATTTTAAGAAAGAAAAAGTCAGTGTTTTCATAGAACTATTTCCCTCCCAAATAGGTGTCTTAATGTGAAGGAGGTAGTATTGGTCATCACAGATTTAAAAGTCCTCATTAGGGATCCCTGGGTGGCACAGCGGTTTAGCGCCTGCCTTTGGCCCAGGGCGTGATCCTGGAGACCGAGGATCAAGTCCCACATCGGGCTCCTGGTGCATGGAGCCTGCTTCTCCCTCTGCCTGTGTCTCTGCCTCTCTCTCTCTCTATGTGTGACTATCATAAATAAATAAAAATTAAAAAATAAAAAATAAAAGTCCTCATTAGACTCTAAATGTACCAAATGAGTCATCAGGCTGTACTATTCATGGAAATTGAACTGTGTGAACAGCAATATTTTAGTAAGAATATAAACTGTACAAAGAGTTGTAGATGTTATTGCAAGGCGTTTTTTTCTCCACTTTTGTCTTCAGATTTGTTAAGCATAAGAGGTATTGTATATTTGAATTTTGCTCTTTTACACTTGGAAAATTAAGACACTTGTCTGAAAGACCAGGAATTCTCTGCTAATAGTAACTCACATTTGGTTTTGGAATGCTCCATGCATGTTTTTTCTATGCATATTTTTTAATACCTTCATAAATGGTCAAAAGTGGATAGATTGTTTAGCTTGTGCATATTAATACTAGTTCTCCAGTCTAAGAATGTATTTATATATCTATTTATTTATTATTTTATTGTACTCTAACATCATTCTTACTGGTAATTTTTCTACATAAGGAGCTCTTTAGTAATATTTATAGAGTTGGCATTTAGTACAGTATCTGGAAGAAGAAATCAAGAAGGAAGTACTCTTTATCAGTTTCCTTTTTATGCTAATTTCACTATCATTTTTGGAGTCACTCAGGGTTAAAACCTAGTTATTGTTTATTCCATCCTCTTTCTTCTCCCCATATCCAGGCATTTGCCAAGTCATGAGGCTCCTACCTCTGCTTTGTCTTGTAAAGTTACTTCTTCCCCATGTCACTGGTAACTTCTTGGTGGTGCCCCATACTGGTTGTGTACATGAGCCAGGGAAGGTATTAGAAAAGGAAATACAGATATTTAGACCCATCCTAGAGGTGCTGAATCAGGATCCCTCAGTAGAATCCAGGGATCTGTAGTTTTTTTTTTTTTTAATTTTTTTTTATTTTTATGATAGTCACGGGGGGGAGGGGCAGAGACATAGGCAGAGGGAGAAGCAGGCTCCATGCACCAGGAGCCCAACGTGGGATTCGATCCCAGGTCTCCAGGATCGCGCCCTGGGCCAAAGGCAGGCGCCAAACCGCTGCGCCACCCAGGGATCACGGGATCTGTATTTTTTGACACTGTCCTAGCAAAATGCAGAAAGCTGCCTAATTGCAGTACCTAGATAACATCTGTTCTCAGAAACTGAGAGATTAAGAGATGGTAATGTGAGAAGTGAAATGAACACATCCATGTAAATTAAAGGTGCTAGAGAGAATACTGAGCCACAGGGGACCATGTTCTCCCCTGTCCCTCCTCCTGGCCCCCTAGTTCAAAACATCTGATAATTAGCTTTTTGCCCCAATTCAAAACAAAAACACAAGATTTTCATCCAGAGTCACTGAAAACACTGGGGGAACCAACCTATGGCAACCTAGTAGCACAAGGGGTTGTTGATGCCCTAAAATAAAATTATTCTGGAATTTACCCAGAAGCATATGTATCCTAAATTGATGCCCCTTTCTAAATATAAAAACACAACCAAGATCCCTAGACATTTGAAAAACCTGCAAAATAAATTAAATGCATCAGGAAATACATATAATCATGGCATAAGAAAATACAAATAATTCAGGGAACAGAAAAAAATTTTTTTAAAGATTTTACTTATTTATGAGAGACACAGAGAGAGACAGAGACGTGGGCAGAGGGAGAAGCAGGCTCCTCACAGAGAGCCCAATTTGGGACTCGATCCCCAGACCCGAGGATCTCACGCCCTGAGCCAAAGGCTCAACTATTGAGCCACCCAGGTGTCCCAGAACAAAAAAAAATTTTTTTAGAAAGTCCTAATAAGCGGCAGCCCTGGTGGCCCAGTGGTTTAGTGGGCCTGGAGACATGTAATCATAACTATACTACATTCTCTGCCATGAAAAATATTCATATAGTCTTAGTAATGCCAATGTTTATTTTTTATCAGTGTTAAATCTTAGACAAACCCCAGAATAGTTGGGATATATAAATGTTATCAGTCCCAATAAGGTAAGAAAGGAAAGATACAGATGACAGAATTTAACAGATACAAAGAGAAAAAAGTGAGGAGAATGGCAAGGAGCATGTGTGCCCTTCTAACAAAGTAGATACTTATATTGTCTGTCACAGATTTTTAAAAAAGTCTTCTGGTCTCCGGGGTGGCTCAGTTGGTTAAGTGTCTGCCCTTGGCTCAAGTCATGATCTCAGGGTGCCTGGGTCGAGCCCTATGTCCTACTCCCTGCTCAGAGAGGAGTCTACTTCTCCCTCTCCCTTTGCCCCTCCCCCCTGCTTGTGCTCTTTCTCTCTCAAGTAAATAAATCTTTTTAAAAAAAATCTTCTGAGACTTAAATATTTTATTTAAAGTCATAGGTGATATCAGAGACCTAAATCTTTACCTATGAAAGATACAGGAAATCAATGGCAATATATACTTCCAGGCACACAATATGTCCTCGATAATGTTACTTCTTATCTCGATCAAAAACTCTTTAAGAGGGGCACCTGGGGGGCAGTCCTGGTGGCTCAGCGGTTTAGAGCAGCCTTTGGCCCGGGGCGTGATCCTGGAGACCTGGGATCGAGTCCCACGTCAGGCTCCCTGCATGGAGCCTGCTTCTCCCTCTGCCTGTGTCTCTGCCTCTCTCTCCTTCTGTGTCTCTCATGAATAAATAAATAAATAATCTTTAAAAAAAAAAAAAAAAAAAAGAGGGGCACCTGGGTGGTGCAGTTGGTTGAGCGTCAGACTTTTGGTTTTGGCTCAAGTTCTGATCTCAGGTTTGTGAAACTGAGCCCTGAAGGTGTGGAGTCTGCTTAGGACTATCTGCATCTCCCTCTACCCCTTCCCCACCCCCCCTCCCCAGGGTCATGTGGGTGAGTACGCTAGCTCTGCTCTCTCTCTCTCTCAAATAGATAAAACTTTTTTTTTTTTTATGATTTATTTATTTATTCATGAGAGAGAGAGAGAGAGACAGGCAGGCAGAGGGAGAAGCAGGCCCCATGCCGGGAGCCCGACGTGGGACTCGATCCAGGGACTCCAGGATCGCGCCCTGGGCCAAAGGCAGGTGCTAAACCGCTGAGCCACCCAGGGATCCCCTCAAATAGATCAATCTTAAAAAAACCCACAAACATCAAAGAGGGGTGCCTGGGTGGCTCAGTCAGTTAAGCATCTGTCTTCAGCTCAGGTTGTGATCCCAGCATCCTGGGCTGGACTCTGCCTTGGGCTCCCAGCCCAGCAGCGAGTGTGCTTCTCCTTCTACCTCTCCCCCTGCTCATGCCTGTTCTCTCTCTTTCAGATAAATAGAATCTTTTTTAAAAACCAGTAGAGAGGGATCCCTGGGTGGCTCAGCGGTTTGGCACCTGCCTTTGGCCCAGGGCGCGATCCTGGAGTCCCTGGATCGAGTCCCACGTCGGGCTCCCGGCATGGGGCCTGCTTCTCCCTCTGCCTGTGTCTCTGCCTCTCTCTCTCTCTCTCTCTATCATAAATAAAAAAATTAAAAAAAAAAAAAACAGTAGAGAGGGATCCCTGGGTGGCACAGCGGTTTGGCGCCTGCCTTTGGCCCAGGGCACGATCCTGGAGACCCGGGATCGAATCCCACATCGGGCTCCCGGTGCATGGAGCCTGCTTCTCCCTCTGCCTGTGTCTCTGTGCCTCTCTCTCTCTCTCTCTGTGACTATCATAAATAAAAAATTTTTAAAAAAATTAAGAAAAAAAAAAACAGTAGAGAATTACATATAAGGGGTACCTAGGTGACTCAGTCAGTTAAGTGTCTGACTCTTGATTTTGGCTCAGATCATGATCTCACGGTCATGGGATGGAGCCCCTGGTCAGGCTCCTTGCTTAGCGGGGAATCTTCCTGTGTGCCCATGAACCCTTCTCAAGTAAGTAAACTTTCAAAAAAAAAAAAAAGTTACATTTAAGTACGAAGACCTCACTATGACATTCATGATTCACTATAGTAACTTCAAAACAGCTACTTTGTTGTGTTTACTCCTCCTTATATGCTCCCTACTCCAGCCAAATGAAACCGTACCCACCATACTACTACTGGCATAAGATAAAATTAAGGAAATTAATGTGAAGGGGGAAGGAGGAGAATAAGGAGTATGGATTTTGATAAGATGATGTATCTTGATCAAATTAAATTTTATCAGTAGAGTTCAAAAAAACATCTCTTAGTCTTGGCCAGTACAAAGGCCTTAGGCTAATCTTTGCTTGAGAAGGAAAGATCACATTTAGTCTGGCATAACAGAGACTCTTTTTGCCAACTAGCCCCCTGGTAAAATAGCTCTAATTAGAAACTTTGGAGTACTTTTCTTTAATCTCCTTAATATTGCAAATATCATGAAAACCACAATGAGGAATTGGAGGCAACATAAAGAAGATTATTGGTGTCTACAAGCAGCATAACAAGAGTGATTCTCTCTTTTGCGCCCCCTGGCAATTTGGGTGGTTCAGAAGGGAAGAATGACTCAGCTTGAAATATAGGGCAATAAATGAGAGCTGGTAAAATCAATTGGGGAAAAAAAACCCTGAAAAGATCTTTGTTATATTTCAAGAGTTGTATTTGTTATGGATGCAGACAACATTCAGATTGTTTTAGTGGGGTGGCTGTGGGCAATATGTGCTCTCCCCAGCAATAATTTCATAACAGTTAGGCTCATTTATTGTAAGCAATAGAAACCAACTGGGGCAAACTCTTGGCCCCATTAAGATAATTAACAATAAATTACAATAACAAGAAATAGTCTAAAATAGCAAGTTAAAAATAAACATGAAACATATTAAGCTTTAAAACAAATTAAAAACACTTGGAAAGACACTGGGTCACTCTGAGAACAAAAGAAGTTAAACAACTGGGACTTGGGGAGCACAGCAGCTAGGGTTACTAGCTATTCTCAGTGGACAGACTGCCACATCTGTTCAGTGTCTTCGAGCACGAGGACTGAAATGACTCTGCTTCAGCCGCTTTCTGCCTTTTTGGGACTCAACCAGATTGAGATGTGCAGGACAGATATTAAAGAGTCACGTGTTTCACCCTTGGGAGGAAGGGGGAAGAGAAAGTGCGGGATGTCCTACACTGAAGTGTTAGGGAGGATGATGAGAACTTTCTTAACTAAGGGAAAGAGGGAGAAAGAATCCTGGGCCAGCAGAACAGATGCCCACTACGAACAGTCAGGAGCCTATCTCAGAGCTGCCCCTCTGGTCCTACTCTTATCTTTCCCTGACGTTGGAAGGATTCCCTTCATTTTCTTACCCTGATCCTAAGAGATTTTCCATTTGCCTGTCAATGTGGTCCTAGTTTGGGATCCCTGGGTGGCGCAGCGGTTTGGCACCTGCCTTTGGCCCAGGGCATGATCCTGGAGACCTGGGATCGAATCCCACATCGGGCTCCCAGTGCATGGAGCCTGCCTCTCCCTCTGCCTGTGTCTCTGCCTCTCTCCCTTTCTCTCTCTGTGACTATCATAAATAAATAAAAAATTAAAAAAAAAATGTGGTCCTAGTTTTAGCTATAATTACTTTTTTATTTATTTTTGGGCTTACTTTTATGGTCAGACTAATTTCATTATGAATTTTGTCTTATCCAGTACCATAGGTAGAACACGTCTCTATGGATACCTTGACTTTGGGCTGTTGGCCTCCAGAACTCTGGAGGAACACATTTCTGTTGTTCTAAGCCACCCAGTTTGTGGTACTCTGCTAAGGCAGCCCCAGGAAACTAATTCACCCTCACCTCTTACTTCCTCGTTTTTAACCATCAGCCTTAGATTGTTACCATTACTACAAACTGGTACTTGCAATATTTTATTATACACGCAAATCACTTGGAGATCTTGCTAACCTGTTGATTCGGTTGTGGTATAGTTCTGGTGGCACCTGAGAGTCTGCATTTCTTACAAGTTTCCAGGTGATGTCCATGCTGCTGGCCCAAAGGCCGCACTTGGAGAAGCAAGACTATATGTAAGAGGGTCAACAATGGGAGGTGCTTGTCAGAGATGTGTCACATCTAGGCTTTTTGCCACAATGCTAACAGGGATAAAATGGGGAAACTTACCCAGTGAGATGAAAAGACCATGAGTAAACAAATAAAATATCCCAGGGAAGAAGAATAGGAAAATTTTCAAAATATACTCCCTCCCAGATTATTCTCTAATCTCCAACCTCTCCCACAGCCCCCCTCAAAAAAAAAAAAAAAAAAAAAAAGTTTTAGAACACAAAGATTTCAAGTTTCCTTTCTAGAGATATACATTTATCAATATAATACCAAGTTGATATCTTATGTGGTCATTTTTCATTTTATTTTTTAAGTTGAGATCTCAGGTTGTCTTTTTTTTTTTTTATTTGTTTATTCATGAGAGACACACACAGAGAGAGAGATTAAGTTGAGATTTCAAAAGGAAACAGTGCGAACAGAGATGAATGGGCACCATAAGGGAGCAGCACAGGCCAATTATCTTGAAGTTAATGAAGTTTCTCTTGTACTTGGGAAGCGTGATCACTTGGTCCAGAGACTAACTTTCAGGGCTTTCCAAATGGTCTGTTCTTAGGTATCGCCTTCAGAGATAGTGTCTCTTTAGGTATGAGGTCTGGTCCGGGAATTGGTGTTTAAAGTCTCTGTGGATAATTCTGTTGTAAAGCAGGTTTAGGAAGTAACCGGCCTGAAATAAAACTGACTGTGTAGGTACTACATTTTATTTTGTAGCCAAATGTCTAATTAAAAAAACAAAACAAAACAAAACTGTCTCTATTAACATACGTTAAACAATATTGCATATAAAACCAGTTTTAGAAATAGGGTTGCCCAGTATCAGAACTTCAAAATCAATCTTAGGACAAAGTGCTGTGCATTATGAGGATGTTTCTTGGTGTCTTCACAGAGTAATGTGTCACAGGGTCCTCCTCTGGCTAGTAGTTTTGGAACTTTAAGTGTAGGCAGGCGACTCTGTGGACTGCTTATTAATAGGGTCTATTTCTGGGCCTCCCCACAGGCATTCTGAGGCTGTAGTTTGGAGTGGGGTCTGAGAACCTGCACTGCGGCCACGTGGCCCCAGTCACTCTCCAGGCAAGTGGGCACAGGCTGCAGCTGCAGAAGTCGTGCTGTCCCATTGTTCTCCACGTGGAGTCCGAGAGAGGAAGAAGTAAGGATGACTGCTCGAGAATCTGCATTCTAACAGCCTGTCCCAGGACCTTTCAAAGGGTAGTGACAGCCTGAAAATGAGCCTGGCATCCAACCAGCAACTGCGGTGGCAGATGCCAACGCCTTTATGAAGTGTTCCCCGGTTTTACAGTAAGTCACTTAAGCCCGCGCATCGTGCCAAGTTCCAACCTGATTTGCGTCACTGCACTTGTGGGTTTGTGCCAAGACAAGTCACCAAACATATTGAAAAGATAACCTAAGAAAACGGGGGATAAAAATAAGATGCAGGCCTGGGACGACAGAAGCAAAGCCGGAGCGGAGGTCATCTCTAAGTCACCGTGGAAGGACGACTTTAGGGATCTGTCCCAACAAGCCTCTGATGGAAGCATTTGATTAGTGGGGCCAGGGAGCGCCCGAGGCCAGAGCAGCCGGCCCGTCGCCGCCCCCCCTCGCCCCCCGTCGGGATTCAAGGCGCGTCCGGGGGCCGCTCCTTCCCGCTCGGCCGCCGGCGGCGGGGCTGCTGGCGCGCAGGCGGGCCCGGGGGTGGGGGGTGGGGGGAGGGGGGCGGGGAGGGCGGACGGGGCAGCCCCGGCGGCGGCGGGAGCCGTGACTCGGCGCTGAGTCACGCCGGGCGCTACGTGCCGGCCGAGGCGGCCCCGACCCGGCCCGACCCGACCCGACCCGCCGCCGCGAAGTCAGCCGAGCCCGCGGCTTCCTGGAAGCCCTGCCCGCGCCCGCAGCGGCGGCTCCCCCGCCCCTGGGCCCCGCGGGCGCTCCCGGGCCTGCGAGTGCTCGCCGGGGCCGTGCCGCCCGGTGACTGCGGGGGAGGCTGCGGGGAGACTGCGGGGGTGACTGCAGGGAGACTGCGGGGAGACTGCGGGGGGACTGCGGAGGAGACTGCGGGGAGACTGCGGGGGGACTGCGGGGGAGACTGCGGGGGTGACTGCGGGGTGACGGGGGGAGACTGCGGGGAGACTGCGGGGGAGACTGCGGGGTGACTGCGGAGGAGACTGCGGGGTGACTGCGGGGGAGACTGCGAGGAGACTGCGGGGAGACCGCGGGAGACTGCGGGGTGACTGCGGAGGAGACTGCGGGGGAGACTACGGGGTGACTGCGGGGGACTGCGGGGGAGACTGCGAGGAGACTGCGGGGAGACTGCGGGGGAGACTGCGGAGGAGACTGCGGGGAGACTGCGGGAGACTGCGGGGAGACTGCGGAGGAGACTGCGGGGTGACTGCGGGGGAGACTGCGGAGGAGACTGCGGGGAGACTGCGGGGTGACTGCGGGGGTGACTGCAGAGGAGACTGCGGGGAGACTGCGGGAGACTGCGGGGAGACTGCGGAGGAGACTGCTGGGTGACTGCGGGGGAGACTGCGGAGGAGACTGCGGGGAGACTGCGGGAGACTGCGGGGAGACTGCGGGGTGACTGCGGGGGAGACTGCGGAGGAGACTGCGGGGAGACTGCGGGAGACTGCGGGGAGACTGCGGAGGAGACTGCGGGGTGACTGCGGGGGAGACTGCGGGGTGACTGCGGGGGAGACTGCGGAGGAGACTGCGGGGTGACTGCGGGAGACTGCGGGGGTGACTGCAGGGGAGACTGCGGGGGTGACTGCGGAGGAGACTGCGGGGTGACTGCGGAGGAGACTGCGGGGTGACTGCAGGGAGACTGCGGAGGAGACTGCGGGGAGACTGCGGGGGTGACTGCGGGAGACTGCGGGGAGACTGCGGGGTGACTGCGGGGGTGACTGCAGAGGAGACTGCGGGGAGACTGCGGGAGACTGCGGGGAGACTGCGGAGGAGACTGCGGGGTGACTGCGGGGGAGACTGCGGGGTGACTGCGGGGGAGACTGCGGAGGAGACTGCGGGGTGACTGCGGGAGACTGCGGGGGTGACTGCAGGGGAGACTGCGGGGGTGACTGCGGAGGAGACTGCGGGGTGACTGCAGGGAGACTGCGGAGGAGACTGCGGGGAGACTGCGGGGGTGACTGCGGGGAGACTGCGGGGGTGACTGCCGGGTGACTGCAGAGGAGATTGCGGGGTGACTGCGGGAGAGACTGCGGGGGTGACTGCGGGGAGACTGCGGGGGTGACTGCGGGGGAGACTGCGGAGGAGACTGCGGAGGAGACTGCGGGGGAGACTGCGGAGGAGACTGCGGGGAGACCGCGGGAGACTGCGGGGTGACTGCGGAGGAGACTGCGGGGGAGACTACGGGGTGACTGCGGGGGACTGCGGGGGAGACTGCGAGGAGACTGCGGGGAGACTGCGGGGGAGACTGCGGAGGAGACTGCGGGGAGACTGCGGGAGACTGCGGGGAGACTGCGGAGGAGACTGCGGGGTGACTGCGGGGGAGACTGCGGAGGAGACTGCGGGGAGACTGCGGGGTGACTGCGGGGGTGACTGCAGAGGAGACTGCGGGGAGACTGCGGGAGACTGCGGGGAGACTGCGGAGGAGACTGCGGGGTGACTGCGGGGGAGACTGCGGAGGAGACTGCGGGGAGACTGCGGGGTGACTGCGGGGGTGACTGCAGAGGAGACTGCGGGGAGACTGCGGGAGACTGCGGGGAGACTGCGGAGGAGACTGCGGGGTGACTGCGGGGGAGACTGCGGAGGAGACTGCGGGGAGACTGCGGGAGACTGCGGGGAGACTGCGGGGTGACTGCGGGGGTGACTGCAGAGGAGACTGCGGGGAGACTGCGGGAGACTGCGGGGAGACTGCGGAGGAGACTGCGGGGTGACTGCGGGGGAGACTGCGGAGGAGACTGCGGGGAGACTGCGGGAGACTGCGGGGAGACTGCGGGGTGACTGCGGGGGTGACTGCAGAGGAGACTGCGGGGAGACTGCGGGAGACTGCGGGGAGACTGCGGAGGAGACTGCGGGGTGACTGCGGGGGAGACTGCGGGGTGACTGCGGGGGAGACTGCGGAGGAGACTGCGGGGTGACTGCGGGAGACTGCGGGGGTGACTGCAGGGGAGACTGCGGGGGTGACTGCGGAGGAGACTGCGGGGTGACTGCGGAGGAGACTGCGGGGTGACTGCAGGGAGACTGCGGAGGAGACTGCGGGGAGACTGCGGGGGTGACTGCGGGAGACTGCGGGGAGACTGCGGGGTGACTGCGGGGGTGACTGCAGAGGAGACTGTGGGGAGACTGCGGGAGACTGCGGGGAGACTGCGGAGGAGACTGCGGGGTGACTGCGGGGGAGACTGCGGGGTGACTGCGGGGGAGACTGCGGAGGAGACTGCGGGGTGACTGCGGGAGACTGCGGGGGTGACTGCAGGGGAGACTGCGGGGGTGACTGCGGAGGAGACTGCGGGGTGACTGCAGGGAGACTGCGGAGGAGACTGCGGGGAGACTGCGGGGGTGACTGCGGGGAGACTGCGGGGGTGACTGCCGGGTGACTGCAGAGGAGATTGCGGGGTGACTGCGGGAGAGACTGCGGGGGTGACTGCGGGGAGACTGCGGGGGTGACTGCGGGGGAGACTGCGGAGGAGACTGCGGGGGTGACTGCGGAGGAGACTGCGGGGGTGACTGCGGAGGGGAGACTGTGGGGAGACTGCCGGGTGACCGCGGGGGTGACTGCGGAGGGGAGACTGCGGGGGTGACTGCGGAGGGGAGACTGCGGGGGTGACTGCGGAGGAGACTGCGGGGGTGTCTGCGGGGTGACTGTGAGTGATTCCTGGTGACTGCTGGCTGACTGCGGGGCTCTGCGCCGCGAGAGGCTTTTTTTTCTTTTTTGTGTTTGCCAGGCTTTTCTTTTCTTTTTTTTTTTTTTTTTTTTTTTCGTGTTTGTGAGGCTTTTTGTTTCTTTTTTCTTTTTTTAAGATTTTGTTTATTTATTCAGGAGAGACACAGAGAGGCAGAGACACAGGCAGAGGGAGAAGCAGGCTCCATGCAGGGAGCCTGATGGTGGGACTCGATCCCGGGACTCTGGTATCCCGCCCTGGGCAAACAGCAGATGCTCAACCGCTGAGCCACCCAGGGGTCCCTCTTTTTTTCTTTCTTGTTTGTGAGATTTTTCATTTATTTTTTTCTTTTCTTTCTTTTTTCCTGGCAGGGGAGTGACACGCAGATCTTTTTATAGTTTCCAGTATTTTAAATGAAGCACAGGAAGAATGGATTAATGAAACATGTGTTGAAAATTATGCATCAAATTGTCACACACACATGATTATAAATGTGACCACAGTGGTAGCTTTGAATGCTGGGTAACTGGGGGAAAGCCGTATTAACTGTTCTGATTTGCCCCTTGTTTTAGCAACAAGACAAAACAAATCTCCAGGTTTTTGTGATTGTGTCCAGTCACCTTTTCTAACACGTAAATTATTCTAAAGACTGCAAACATATTTGATAATAATTTGGTATGGGTTACCAAAGGACAGGGGAGCCATGTCGTTGTGGGCCTTGTGCCTTCACTAATAGCAGGTTGTCCTGAGGTACAAATGATACTTTGTCAGTCTTACAAAATATTAATGGTAATGCTTACATCTTTGCTGAAAGGCGAAGGCAGGTATTGTCAGTAAGTGTAGCTAGTTAGTGAGATAGTCCTGGTCTGGGTGGGGTAGTTCTGATTTTGAGGCTGATTTCCAAGACAGAGTCAGACTGAGTCTATAGAAGTTGTGCCAGCTGTTGCCAGTCATTCTGCTTCTTTGGGAGAATTGCATCCTTCTTTATTCCTGTGTGTGTGTGTCTGTGTGTGTGTGTGTGTGTGTGTGTGTGGCGATGCAAGACATTCAAGAGTTGTATTTTGACAGCTTTTCTTGCAAAGAAGGAGACTGAAGTAATTAGAGGTTGCACTGACTCACCAAGGTTACAGAGAAGTATTGCTGCCCAATTTTCTTATAAGAAGGGAAAAGCTACCAATCATATAAAATAAGGAAACCTGAAAATAGATGCTGAGGGGCCAGGAAAGCAAAAATGAGTTCTATGGACCAGAGATGGAATCTAATATACTCAAACTATTTGTAACCAGAAACATACTTATGTGCAACCCTTTAACAAAAGGACAGGTCAAAATATTTCTGTATAAAATATTTAAAAGCGGGATCCCTGGGTGGCGCAGCGGTTTGGTGCCTGCCTTTGGCCCAGGGCGCGATCCGGGAGACCCTGGATCGAATCCCACGTCAGGCTCCTGGTGCATGGAGCCTGCTTCTCCCTCTGCCTGTGTCTCTGTCTCTCTCTCTCTCTCTCTGTGTGTGTGTGACTATCATAAATAAATAAAAGTTTAAAAAAATATATATTTAAAAGCTTAACTAAATGTGTATATCATTTGATGTTAAAAAAATGTGCTTGATTCTGATTTGCTTTATTAGCTGATCCATATTGAGACTGCTTTGGCGCTTACAGGTTCAAAGTTGAGTTTGAAACTCAAGTTCACTTTACAAGTATGAGCTTGGGCAAGTTTCTTAGCCTCACTAGGCCTCAGTTTCCTCCTCTGTGAAATGGAGATTATAATTACTGTTTCATGGGCTTGTAGGCAGGATTAGAAGAGATGATGCCTATAAAAGGTTTAGCATAATGCTACGCACATTTGAAAAAAAATCCCTCAGTAAATGAAATCTTGTGTCTTGTCACTGTTATTGAACTTGATTGATTGGTTAGGTCACAAGGATGTATTGTTTTGTCCAGATCACAGCACTAATAAAAGGTTTGGGAATATATGTTATTAGTACATTGGTTCAATGACCTTGGGTAAGATTGTAAAACTTCTGGGCGAGTATTTAATTGTCTTTGATTATGAGAGGAAAGCTGGGAGAGAAATAAGGGAAGTTGAAATCAAGGGAATGCTTATAATCACCAGTTGTCCAGAAAAGTGGTAAGTGATGTAGAATAGCCAGGCAAGAGCCCTTTCCTTTTGTCCTCAGCGGGAAAAACTTAAGAATAGAATAGCAGTCACTAGACAGAATATAACATTTGCCCTTTAAATTATAGAGCAGTTCCCTTGCCATGTAGTAATTCATTAGATTTTGGAGACAGAAATGTGTTACTTTCCAGGTATAAACCCAATGAGCTTAGCTATGGATGGAGGTTAGTGACCAGTCTCCCAACAACCTCTCCAAGCAGCTCTGAGTCTCCTCCTCATTCGAGGTAACAGTCAATCTCTTGCAATAATGGAATATTTCTTTTAGAATTACCCTTCAAGTGCTGTAAACACCTGTAGTCTCCCATTTACAGAATCGAGAGTGATGCCATCCCTAAAGCAGCTGCATTCTGTGAGACATTTGCTATAATGATTTTCCATTTATTTCCTTTTATAAATTCATCCACTAATTTCTGAAATTTTCACTATTGGATTCTGGAGACTGAAAAGTGAACAAGGTGGACAAGACCTGATCATAGAGGTTATACCCTGGTAGGGAAAACAAACATTTAGTAAGTCAAACAACAGACAAATTCACTAAGTATTAAAAATTCTTAAGAAATTGGGGATCCCTGGGTGGCTCAGCGGTTTAGCGCCTGCCTTCAGCCCAGGGCTCGATCCTGGAGGCTCCGGATCGAGTCCCGCATCCGGCTCCCTGCATGGAGCCTGCTTCTCCCTCTGCCTGTGTCTCTGCCTCTGTGTGTGTGTGTCTCTCATGGATAAATAAATAAAATCTTTAAAAAACTAAAAAATAAAAATTCTTAAGAAATTGATAAGTACTGGAAAGGAAAAATCCTAAAGCACTATCTTAGAGACTAGCAGAGAGAATTTGTTTACAGAGTCAGATCAAAGAAAGCCTCTCTTGAGTAGGTAACATTTCAGCTGAAGTTTGAAAGGAAAGAAGGTAGCAGGAAGTGGGGAGAGGGGGGAGGAGTGTTTCAAACAGAGGGCACAGCAAACCCATAGACCTTCAGCTGGGAAGCACCTTGGCTGGTTCAAGGAACTGCAAGTGACTAAGGAAATGGGTAACATGATGTGAGGTCAGAGTGGTAAGGAAACCATATCCTGGGGAGCCTTAAAGGCCATTACAGTTTGGATTATATGCTCAGTAAAATTGGGAGTCCTTGAAAGGTTTTCAGCAGGGGGTTCCCTGATATGATTTGCATTGCTAGAAGACTGCTGTGTGGGGAATGTATGGGGGCACCTGTAGTGCAGTGGGTAATGAAGGCTGATACCGGGGCTGGTGGCTAGCAGTGGAAATAAAGAGAAGGGGGAGGTAGAGGAGCCAGAATGGGCTGATAGATTGGAGTGAGAGTCAAGAGCAAGTGAGCTCAGAGATGACCTCTCCTTTTCTGGGGGTTGAACTTTGGAGATTCACAAGTCCTTGGTGTTTTCCTGGCCAGTATGTATGTATGTATGTATGTATGTATGTATGTATGTATTTATTTATTTATTTATTTATTTTAATTTTTATTTATTTATGATAGTCACAGAGAGAGAGAGAGAGAGAGGCAGAGACACAGGCAGAGGGAGAAGCAGGCTCCATGCACCGGGAGCCCGATGTGGGATTCGATCCCAGGTCTCCAGGATCGCGCCCTGGGCCAAAGGCAGGCGCCAAACTGCTGCGCCCCCCAGGGATCCCCTGGCCAGTATTTTAAGTGAGGAGTTCAGACTCATGTGTGAACATAAGTACACACACATGCACACTTGGGAAAACACCCACTGCTACTTGTGAAAACAGAACACGCTGAGAGGACTAAGGTCCATATAAGAAATGAGTGAACAAGTGCTTTTCGGTGAGTGCCCCGTACTTAAAGGTGTTCTTTTCTACCTCACTACTTTTATACAGGCTGTTGAAAGGAACATCACACCCTGCCCTCTACTCTTTGTGTATTCTAATCCAGCTTAATCTTAATGCACAGGTAAAGTCCCATTTTCTCTATGAAGCCACCATTGACACCCAGGTGGATCTCACTGTCTGTAGGACCTTGTGACATACATTCATGGCCCATTCTTAGGACACGTCAACTTTGGCCAAGTCATGTAGCTATCCCCATAGTTTACAAGTCTCATAAATGTCTCCAACTCAGCTGTAAACCCTCTTGAGACCAGACACAGATTCTCATAAGCCCATTATGACACCCACAATACCTGGCAGCGTGCCCTCAACATAGAAGGGCCTCAACAAACAGCAGTGTAATTACTGGCATTTTTACATGGACAGTAACTTGATCACCTAGTTTAATAGTCCATATATTTAGTAAATAGGAGATTAGGTCACAGAGAGATAGTACTCTCACCAGATCAGAGAACTCATAAAAGCTTTGGGACTATGCATCACACACCTGTGGGTTCAGTGACCTTGGACACGATCCGTAATGTCTGGGCCTCCATTTCTCATATAAAAAAATGAAGAGGAAAAAAAAAAAAAAAATGAAGAGGTTTATGCCTCATGATCCCAAAAGTTCTTTCAGGATTTCTTTTTAAAAACCAGAGTCACTGAATATTGTTAAGAACCAGACACTGAACTGAGGAAGCACTGTTGCTATCCTTTTAACTTTTGTAACAACTTCATGAGGTGAGGTGGTGTTATAAGGAAATTTAGATATAAGAAGTTTAAGTAACTTGCCCAAGGATACTCACTAACAAGCAGCAGAATAGAATTGGATTAGAATGCAGGCCTGTCCAACTGCAACTCCCAAGATCTTAATCGTATCGCTGTCTGCCTCATTTCTACACCCTTCATTTTATAGACAGGTGGTGAATTATAGATATTTTACCCAGAACCTGGATGTCTAGGAGTTGGTAGAGGTAGATCTGGATTCCAACACCAGCTCTCTTTTCTTTATGATATGCTGTAAGTGTCTATTTTATCAAAGATTATTCAGGATGGGACTGTTCTGGTCTATTTCGATGAGTATGTTGGTACTGGAAAGAATTCAGCAATGAATATAGTCAATTGTATTTGCCGAATAAAGAAATGAGTTTATTTACTTGTTTAGAAAGCTTTTGCGAAGTACCTCTGTGCTTCACCAATTCTAAGCGGAAGTCAATGAAAAGGCAGGTATCAACAAATATAGAATCATTATGCTGTACACCTGAAACTAATGTAACACTATATGTCAACTATATCTAAAACAACACATACACCACAAATGGCTTCCTTATTTTACCATGCTAAAACTTAGCAGGGGATTACCCATGAACATGGGGTTGGAATAGATAGTTCTCTGACTTAGAGATCTATGATAGTCCACAGAGTAACAGACTTTGAAGTTCTTTTCCTGTTAAAAAGTATGCATCTTTAAAAGTTGAATGCAGAAAGATTAAACCTAACAAGAACATGAAAACCTCTGCCATTGTGTTTAGGAATATGATGATACAAAGCTTCATTAAGGCTTATTTATTCCTTAATTATTAAAAACTTTCTGGCTGTAATGCTCCAAAACCCCCACATATATTGGTCTCATGTACCTAAGAGAAACAATAAACACCATGGGGCCAATTCTGATGCATAATACCACCTGTTGGGAGACTTCTGAGATGGGAGGGGTTACTTTTGACAGTGGTACCACTCCTCTGCTGCTCTTTTTCTTTTTGAGAATTAATACTTCACACAGTGTGACTACTGTTCTCATCCTCTAGAAATTACCCTGTTCTTGGCTACTGTTGACAACTCATTACCTCCTTAACTACTTTGCTGATGTAAGGAGGAAAAATAACTTTCTTTTACACTTCTAAGTTCTCAGCTGGGGTTTGGGTAACAAAAGAGTAACAAAGAAGAGAAAAATCATATTCATTTATGAGAGGTTTCATGTGACTTGGGAGCCCTCCTAAGGAAATGAGGACATGATGATGTTACTTAGACCCTAGTGATTTTTAGGATAGATGTAACAAAAGGTGGAAGGTCATGGGGAAATGTGATAGGCTCAGAAGGGAGTATGAGCTTTTTGTTACCACACAAATTGGGGGAAACAGCAAGAGATGTTTATTCAGATTCCTCTCAACATCTTGAAAATAAGGATGCATCCTTATTCCTCCGGGGATGAGAAGGTCACCCCTCACATAAGGGTGTTATGACCTGCCTTAGGGGAGGGTCGGAGAGTCCTTGCTACTTGTGCTGTTTCTCAAATTGATTATGCCACAGTGTCCTATTTCAGGGTACCATGTCCTGAACTCCTGTCAATATTTAAGACCAATAGCCTACAATTTTGGAGACCACAATAAGTTTCACAATAAAATGGCCCAAAAAAGGGGGCGGGGAGCAAGTATCTGATAAAAATTCCATTAACATAATTGTGGAAATACACTTGGGAGCCAAGAGGTGGCAGTTTTTATAATATATGAACCACTCTTTGTATGCAGTTTACTGAGAAAAGTCGATGAATATAAAGTATATTCCTTCTTAATCAGACTGACACAGAAAAATGACACAGTTTACTTCATTTCTATTTCCAAAAAATAAACATGACTCCTTGCCTTAATTCAAATTGTGATTTGGGGCACCTGAGTGGCTTTTTGATTGAGCCTTTGGCTCAGGTCATGATCCCTGGATTCTGGGATTGAGTCCCACATCAGGCTCCCTGTGGGGAGCCTGCTTCTCCCTCTGCTTATGTCTCTGCCTCTCACTCTGTGTCTCTTATGAATAAATAAATAAAATCTTAAAAAACGAAAGATTGTGATTTGAATCATCACAGAACCCACTTTTCCTAGAATCTCTGAATGTATAGCCCACAAAATGCATAACGAAATGGCCATGGACCCCCACCTGAAGGAATTTATAATGTACTTCGGACACAAAGTCAGGAGAGGAATTCTAGGTCTTACTATGACTGTCCTCGATTATACTCTGTTCTTTGAATATACCCCCATGAAATGATATTGCTGGGTGCACTATAAGGCCACACACGTGGACTCCACTCAGTAGTCTTCTTATCTCCCAGATCTGAAGTCAGGGAGGCCTGCATTAATATGAAGGCCTTCCCAAAGCGTCCTCTCTGAGAAAGGAAGAATACAGAAGGGCTGGATCTACACAGAAGGGTGATGGTGGTGATGATCTCAACACCCATCCCAAATCAGAATATTCCTAGATCTACTCTGGGATTTTCCACAGCCAGACTTAAGCCAAAAGCTGGCACTCATCCCAGTAGACCAGGGCATGCTTTTAAGTCTCCTAGCAAGTCCATGGACCCCTAGGAAACTTGAATACTAGGCAAAAAACAATATTTCCTGCTGTTTCAAATGTCAGTGAGTTGCCTTTAGAGTTAAAAGTGACAGTTTGCAACTTTGTATGTGTTTATTCCACAAATGTACACAACATATGTTTTTCTAAGTGTGACTGGAGAATGAGTCATCAACATTTCTAGTTGAGTTCTGAAGAATACAGGAACTTCTGGATACTCTGATAATATGTTCATATGCCAAGGGACATTTGTTCTTATTAATAATTATAAGAAACCACAGTTCTGCTAATCGAGTATTTGCCAAATGTTGATGTATGTACAACTTCTCCACAATATAATTAGATGAAGTAAAACATCTGTGGGTGAGGGGAGGCCTAATTCAGCTGACATCTGGCCAACTTGCATTGGCAAGCTTTTATCTGGCCAAAGCCTATGCCTCTATACTGCACATTTGGTAGGATAGAACCTACTCTCTAAGGGAAATGGTTTGTTGCAGGATCTAGGAAAAAGACTCAGGGACCAAAGTGAGTGAATGATGGGTCTGTCTTAAAAAATCTAGGGACTCGGGATCCCTGGGTGGCGCAGCGGTTTAGCACCTGCCTTTGACCCAGGGCGCGATCCTGGAGAACCGGGATCGAATCCCACGTCGGGCTCCCTGTGTGGATCCTGCTTCTCCCTCTGCCTATGTCTCTGCCTCTCTTTCTCTCTCTCTCTCTCTCTCTGTGACTATCATAAATTAAAAAAAAAAAAAAAAATCTAGGGACTCAAGATGAAAATGCTGTTATCCACTGTTTGTATTAATATAGGTAATAGTGACAGGAAACAGACTCACCATATGAATAAAACCAGTGCTGGTTAGTGAAAATCACAGCACGTGCGTAGTCTTGGTTCTTCAACAGTGTAATCTCTAGCTTTAGATAATACTCCTTTGAGGTGAACTGGCACAGTATCATTATCCCCCTCTTAAAGATAAGTTAACGGGGGCAGCCCCAGTGGCCCAGCGGTTTGGTGCAGCCTTGGGCCTGGAGTGTGACCCTGGAGGCCCGGGATCGAGTCCCACGTCAGGCTCCCTGCATGGAGCCTGCTTCTCCCTCTGCCTGTGTCTCTGCTTCTCTCTCTCTCTCTGTGTCTGTCATGAATAAATAAATAAAATATTAAAAAAAAAAAGATAAGTTAACAGAGTCAGGAGATTCGATGCTTTATTTGAGGCCACCCAAAAAACCAGTGAAGACTTCATTATGCCTCTTCTGCCCAATTCAGCATGGGCTAGTAGCCCCTAGATGGCTGTGCTGTTTTATTACATGTGTTGCTTTATTACTGGGGACAGGGTTTTCTGCAGGCTTTGCACTTTGATAGCTTACTGGGTAGAATTAGGATTGCCCACTCACCCTTGAATAAGAGAGGGAGGATGCTTAGGCCAGAGGTGTGGTGAGGCATCTTGGATACTTTGTCTAGTGAAATCTCTCAGATCAGATGGAAGCCCCAGAGATATTGAAGATACTGCTACCACATTACATATATTGAAATATAGTTATAGAAGGGCTATTGCGTTAATAAAACCTCTACAAGGTTGAATCTTCTAGAGGAGAGTCCGGATGTTATGCATGAGGTAATGCTCGTTAGTGGGTGTCAGGGTGAGGCTCAAGGGTGCTGTGCCTCTGATGAGCTTGGCAAAGAGGAAACCAAATGTAAACCTTTGGCCACCAAACTTCTGCCAGAATGAAGGGGAAAGGGGGTGGGGGGCAGGGGAGTAGATGTTCCCTCTAAATCTAAAGTTTAGACTTCCATCTTGGCTCAAAAGGAATTTTACTTCAGATTTCTCCAAATCTAGAGGCACATAGAACAAACGGAACAAACGGAAAATTAAATAAACATAAATACATAAAAGGGGGTTAACCTCGAATACTGACATTAAAGACCTATATATGAATGTCCCCTTAGCCTCGAAGCATTTATAGTCTTAGTAGCTCGATGTGCTATGCTTTATGTACAACGGTAATGAAGTCTTGCCAAGCAAAAGTTCAGACTCCTAGTCAAGATGAACATATGCATAATAATTATTAGTGTTACCATGATCATGGTAAATAGCATTTATTAATGGCTTACCATATGCCAGGTCTTAGGGTAACCTTTGTATCTCATTTAATCCTTAGAACAAGCCTACAAGACACTATTATTCCTTATTCACTGAAGCAAAATCTTGGATCAAGAAATTTGTTCCAAGTCATCCAGCTATTAAAGTGCATAATAGGACAAGATTTAAGCCCAGGTCTATTTGCCTCCAGGGTCTATGATGTTATAAAAAAGGCAGATACAAATGCTTGTTCAGTCGTGCCTGTACGTCTGTGTATAGATAGCAGGCATCAAAATTCGGACACGGGCTCAGATATGCCCGTATGTAGCTCTGTTTCTCCATCTCTGATCTTAGTCTGGCTCAAGGGCCCTGTTTCCACTGCCCGTGAAAAACTGCATTTTGCTAATTAAAAACTCATGTTATTATTATTATTAATTATTATTATTTTTGTAATTCTCACTTAATATAGGATTGCTCTTTCTCTGTCTTTTCCCTTCTCCCTTTTAGCAATGAGCTAGCAAAGGGAGATAGAGAGTGGGGCATACGTATCACCCTGACGTCAGGTCGGAGTGGCACATGTTGTCTCTGTCATCCTCCATCCCTGTGGGCCTCGAGGTAGAGCCCAGGCTGCTTGGCCCTGCTGGCCTCTGCTGCTGCTGCTCACGGTTCATAATCTGTAGATGTCATGCTCCGACGTTCTCTATACTCCTTATCCTACCCCAGGCTTTGGGTCCCCTGGCTATTCTCTGCTACCCCAGCTCTTCTGTTGAGAACTGTGGGGTCAGAACTGTGGGCACTGTCCTTCTCTACGTGGGGGGTTGTGCGGGGGAGGCTCCCTTCAGGTCCATGTACCCAGCTCCTCCTGAGAATGGAGGCAATACTCTCCACAGTCTCCACCTCTACTCTTCCTAAGCCCTATGGGGTTTCTATTGCCCCCACTCAGGGACAGCACATAGACTGACCAGTTCTCCCTTTGGATCTCTCCCTTCTTCCCGCTGGAGAAACACCAGATGTTTTACCCATTCTGTGGCTTAAAAGAGAAACTCTCTGGGGTTCTGGTTCCTTCAGGCCCCCCCCCCCTTTTTTTTAAGATTTTGTATTTATTTATTCATAGAAAGAGAGAGAGAGAGAGAGGCGGAGACACAGGCAGAGGGAGAAGCAGCATCCACACAG
Source organism: Canis lupus dingo (assembly GCF_003254725.2). NCBI lineage: Eukaryota > Metazoa > Chordata > Mammalia > Carnivora > Canidae > Canis > Canis lupus. The sequence goes on along the minus strand of NC_064245.1, from coordinate 17,665,249 downwards.
GGAGCCCGACGTGGGACTCGATCCCCGGTCTCTAGGATCAGGCCCCGGGCTGTAGGCTGTGCTAAACTGCTGCGCCACCAGGGCTGCTCCCAGGCTCTAAGTCTTAAGAAGCTTAAAACATCCTTTCTTCTCATACAAGTATTTGCCTTTCAATGCAATTCTATTTACTTTAGCCTTCCAAAAAGTTACCCAGTACTTTAATTTATTTCTTTAGTCTATAACCTTCCTACTCCAAGGCATTCCCTTCCACTAACCTACAGGTTGATGTGGGCAAAGGAGAAATGCAAGAAAGAAAAACATCAGTAATTATCTCAAAATAGTAACACATTTCTGTACAGAGATAAATGAGTGTGAACAGAAAGTCTTTGTCTTCTGTGAGAGTGGTGCCTTAACCCTAACTTCCCTGTACGTATGTGTCTTTTAGTCACTTCTCAACAATATTCATCATATGTTACCTGATAATGAAATGAGACAATCACGTAAGGGGATACTATACTTTCAGAGTTTGCAGTTATACTTTCCTTAACAGAGAAGCAATTAGGAGGTGTGAAAAGCACTGTATTTTCTGTCTATGTGTAAGTTAACAGCTGATGAGACTGCCGTTTCGCACATATATCATCATACTTGCTTCTTGTGCTAAAAGCAGCACAGAAGTGAACCACAAATTGTAGCCACTGGCAAGTTTCATACCAATTTCATTGTATTCAAATCACTGACATTTTCAGCTAAATCATATATTGCAAACTCACTCATATATTTCCTACTAGCTGGTTAAAATCATTCTGCTCCCGGACTGGGTGAGGCTCTGAAACACCAGCACCTGAGTCTTGGCCGTGTGACTTGTACCTGAAAACCAGATGTTCTCTGTGTCGGTGGCCACGCCTCTGCAGCATGGCCCAGGCCCCAGATGCCACACCAGAAAGCTCTCTCTGTCATGAGGTCACACAGAGTCAGCTCATGGAGCGAGGCTGGGAGGGAGAAGAGAAAGGCACATTCATCTACACCCCCTCCAACTGCCAGGTGCACACACATTTTCAGCAGATAAAGAGAACATCGAGAGACCTTTTTTTTTTTTTTTTTTTTTTTAGATTTTATTTATTTATTAATGAGAGACACAGAGAGAGAGGCAGAGACACAGGCAGAGGGAAAAGAGGCTCCATGCTGCCCATTTTTGTAAAAACAAAACAAACCTCCAGAAGGCTCAAACTCTTGGAAACACTTAACATATATGTTTGCAGGTGTTTAGAGAAAGGTCCACAAGGGACACATTGTGTCAGAAGCACAGGTCTGAAGGTGTTTCTTCCTTCTAATGCAGTCAGCTTTGGAGACCACTCTTGTGGAAGTATTTGGTGATGCAAAAGGAGCAAGGGGGAAACATGAGCTCTTTACTCTTCAGGGACATGAAGCAAAGCATAAAGGATAAAGGATCCCGTGCACTGTGGGGAAGGAAGGAGGTTTGCAATCTAGAGGCCACAGCCTAACTCTTCTCAGATCCATGCCTACCCCGGCTGAGATAATAGACTCAGCACGAAGTCACATCTTGATTCTGTCCCAACAGTGTCTCTGCCCAGGCGCCCAGAAATGCAGTATATTCATGAAGTGAAGGATGTGTGGCAAGTCCTGCTCTGCAGTTGGGACATGGCCCTGGCACACATCTTGCTGACATGTGCCACTCCTGGAATGCTGGGCCACTACACCCTCAAACTAACTTCTGGCTGAACTGGGGGTGTCCTGGTTCCAGCCGAGAAGAGGCTTCAGTCCCGGTTTTCACACTTGAACTTTTGTTTCAGGAGCAAAAGCCAAAAAATGCAACCTACCCTGAGCAACAGCCAGGATGTTGATACTGCCAGGCAATTCCTGGCTCAGTGGACCACCACCTCCTACTTTTTGGACCAAGAGGATACACCAGAGACCAACCTCCCGTGATTCAGGCCTTGCTGACACATCACTGATCCAGCCAGATTTCTTCCTTTGCTTGAATTACTACCTGGTAATGAATTGCACACTTTGCAAATGTTAATGCTCTCAAACTAGCAAGATATGGAAGAAATATATGCAAGATTTATTTAAAAATGATGGCCCTGGGAATTAGAAGAGTTTATGGGGAGGGGGGAGATTTTATTTTTAGTACCATTTCTGCTCTAACAAGCTTCAACTTTATATAATAACTTGCTACTGACATGTGATTCATCATATCATCACAATTCTAGCGTGGTGTATTCTTTTTCTATACAGAAATGTTAAATGCATAGGACTTAAAATACAGCTGTATGGGAGAATACTTCTTAATCTATATGGAAAAGTTGGCTAGGACTTGAATGAAATAAACGTGTTGGTACCCATTAATACGATGTGGGGGGATCCCTGGGTGGCTCAGCGGTTTAGTACCGCCTTCAGCACAGGGCGTGATCCTGGAGTCACAGGATCGAGTCCCACGTCGGGCTCCCTGCATGGAGCCTGCTTCTCCCTCTGCCTGTATCTCTGCCTCTTTCTCTCTGTGTCTCTCATGAATAAATAAATTAAAAATCTTAAAAAAAAATATGATGTGGGATAGTAAAGGTGAAAAAAATCCAAAAATATTGGAAGAATTACACAGTGAGACTCTGCAATTATGTGAAGATTGTCTCAGGCTTCTGGATCTGGCAACTAAACAATTTACATTATATTGCCATATAATCTATTCATGCCACTTTATATTTTAATTGCTAAATTTCCTTTAAAAAATAAACTCATGTTAGGGCACCTGGCTGGCTCAGGTGGAAGAGCATGTGACTTGATCTTGGGGTTGTGGGTGCAAGCTGCACGTTGGGTGTAGAGGTTACAAAAATAAATAAACACACAAACAAAGTCATGTTTTCATTTGCTTTTAACCTTTTTTAAAAATCAAGAGTCACAGAAAAGCTAACTGGTTATTATTTACCAAATAAATGCTTAATAGAGAAAGTCAAAGCATCTCCAGAGTCCAAACCAAGGGCATATTTTATTTGACCCACCTGCCTCCAAGGCTGTCCTTTCCAGACAATTATGTTTTATTGCTGCTATTCATAATGCCACTTTGGAACTTGATTTTTTTTTCCTTCCTCCTCACTTACCTATTATCACTGAGCTATCTGTACTGCACCTAAAATGCTCAACAGATAGTGGAAAAAGACACAGAAACTTGGAAAGCATGAGTAGGTTAAGGGCTAAGTAACAGCAAAAGTTGTCATAGGTGCTTAAATTAGTAGAATGGGAAAACAAGGATTGCTTTTCTTGTTTACAGTTACATTGACTGACTCTTCACAACGACAAACAGAGTTTCAACTTTAGGAATGTAAGAGGTTAATAACTGTATTTTTACATCCTACCAGTTTCATCAGTTTATATTTTATCCCTGAAAATTTGCTGTGTCTTTGTGCTAACTATAAGAGGCTTGCATTTTTTCATGAGCATACTGAGCACAAGAATGATGAATATTGTCGAGTAAGGAAAACTGAATTCCCTACACTTGTTCCAACTTTGACCTTGAAGAAGACAGAAAGTTTTCTCATTAGGTATTGTTTATGGTTCATGTGTTCAGATGAAGCAAGTTGGTAAACCTGTCAGAGAAAAATTCACATTTCTCAGGAGCATCCCATCAAATAATATGAATATATACATGTCATATGTTTGAGACTCTATGGTTTTGTTTTTAGTGTTTTAAGCTTCAGTTTATGTGCTTGTTGATACGAGAGTCTTTCTTTTTGGAAGTCCAAGCAGATTGAAAAACAAATTGTGAAATCACATGACACTCAGAAATATTGCATCACTCTATCCCCTCCCCCCCCATCCCTTTCTACTTCTGTCTCAAAAGATTTCCTAACATCTGAGAGCACCATTAGTGTGAGTACATGGGCATTTAGAAAGATGAAGGAATGTTTTGTAGAGCCCCGCAAAGCACTTACTCTTATAAATCCTGTATGTGATGAATTGACCACTGAAAATTAATCTCACATATGCTTGTGTTTTGTTCCATTGCAAGCACAGTTGAAAGAATACTTGTTTTGTGTTAAAGCAGTATTAAGACAGCATTTATTTTCCAATCTCTTTCTGTATTTGAGTTGTAGGAAACCAAGAAAGAAATTAGAAGAACTGGTTCTAGTAATTTAAAAATCATGGTGAAGAAGTCATAATGCTCTCAGTTCTGGTTGCCTTTCCAAGGACAATGAGTATAAGTCCATGCTCATTGGTGGATGTATCCACAAGAGGCAGGTTCAACAACAGCTGGAAAGCACTTCTTCCCAGAGCTGGAGAATTTCAGAGCAGATTAGCTGTATATAGTCAAATGGAGGTAGCCCCAAAGAGAAGGCTTGTGCATATTGAGCTTTGGCATTTTATTCAACAGTTATTATTTATTAATATATTGGTCCCTGCTACAGTAGCTGTTATTGTTATTACTATTATTATCTGCTCTGCTCACAGTACAGAAATGAGGACTTGGCACATAAAAGGCAATCAATAAGTATTTATTGAATGAATGTATGACTCAGTTAAGAGATAGGAATCACTACTTAAAGAAGAGTAATTTTCACTTGTTTTACTGTGTAAAAACAATACTCAATAATCAGCTATATATAATTTATTTTCTTTCAGACTCTTTTTTGCTAAAACTTTTCTTTTGTCTCTACCAGAGAGTCAGTGAAGTCGGACACTCAACTTCAAGTTAATTTCCTTCTATTTGTGGATGTCGTCCATGTATATGCCTTTCAGCCAGTGTAATCTTTCCAAAAGTTCTTGTTGACTGTAAGAGCTTGAAAGCTCGTTATTGTTGAAGGAATGAGAAGACTGACATCCATTGTGTCTCAGTTGGTGACAGAAATATGTGACACTAAACAAGGCCTTTATCCTCTGTTTATCCATCTGGAAAATGAGAACAACAATACTCACTAGTCTGGTATGGAAGTGATTGCCAAGGACTTTGTGATCCACACAGGGAAGGTGATATTTTAGTTGCTACATATTACAGATGTTTCCCTTTGATTAATTGGGTGTTCAGGTACTGGAGCACTTTCAGAGATGTTAAGCAAAAAAAAAAAAAAAAAAAAAAAAAAAAAAAGAAAAAAAAGAAAAAAAAAGAAAAGAAGCAGAGATGGGCTTGCAAATTGTAAATAATAATTATGTTTCCTTGATGTTTTAACTTTACTTTTAATAATCTACAGCCAGAGATTAGAGACAAACAATTTAGTCCAGTGCTATTTAACCAGGCTGTACCCACACTCCCTTATGGAAGCTTTAAATCTACACATTTCTTGGGCCCACCTTACTTTCCCCTGATTAAGAACCAGGGTTCCAGACCAACCTCTCTCTCTCTTTTTTTTTTTTTTTTTATGAACTTGGACATTGAGAGGCAGCTAGTAAATGTAATTTCAGTACTAAAACCTGCCTCTTCTGACTTCTGATGGGTTGTTATTCCCATTCAATATGAGATATCTAATCTGTTAGTGTTGAAATTATATAATTTTTTTTTTAAACTCGGAGCTCGAACTCACAATCCTGAGATATAGACCTGAGCCAGGATCAAGAGTTGGACACTTAACCAACTGAGCCACTCAGATACCCCTGTATTGATATATTTTAAGTTAACTTTCTAGATACAACTTTGCAGTAACCCCTGGAAGTTTAATTATCTGCATTACTTTATAGTTTATAGGTATTTTATCCCTTTTTATTTCTTATCTATAAAGTCTTCTGAGATTCCCCTTGTTAGAAATAAATTCAATCCCTAATAAGCTTTTAAAGCACATTAAGCTTGTATTCGATCATTTATCACTCAGTATGGTCCTGTATTAAAGAATTTAATATGGAACTTTTTCTTTGTTTCCCTAGCTTATAAGCTCTTAGAGATAGAAGTCAACATGTTCATTGTCTTTAGGACATAAGAACATATAAAGTTTGCACCAGGCAATGTGTTAGACCAGTGGTTCTCAAATTTTAGCAAGCATCAGAAATAGTTGGAATGCTTATTAAAGTATTTATTGCTGCCTCCCCGCCCCCCCTTCTGATTAAGTGAGTCAGGGGTGAGATGAAGAATTTCCATTTCAAGTAAGCTCCTAAATGATGCCACTCTTCTTCAGGGTTCCTCTTTGAGTATTGCTACTACTCCAGTAAGTAGGTTTTATTATTCTCATTCTCACAGAAGTCACACAGCTAGTAAATGGGAGAGTCAAGACTGGAAACTAATCTCTTGATTCCTAGTCCTGTGGTCTTTCCTTTATGCCCTTTCTCCTATTCTTGGAATTCCTTGTATACATCTTAAGCTTTCAAGAAGTGCATGCAAGCGGGGTGCCTGGCCGGCTCAGTCAGTGGAGCATGTGCTCTTGATTTCAGGGTTGTGAATTCGAGCCCCATGTTGGGTGTAGAGATTACTTAAAAATAAAATCTTTTGGGCAGCCCGGGTGGTTCAGTGGTTTAGCGCTGCCTTCAGCCCAGGGCATGATCCTGGTGACCCGAGATTGAGTCCCGTCTCGGGCTCCCTGCATGGAGCTTGCTTCTCCCTCTACCTGTGTCTCTGCCTCTCTTTCTCTCTGTGTCTCTCATGAATAAATGGATAAAATCTTTTAAAAAAATAAAATAAAATAAAATATTTTTAAAAAAGAGAGAGAAAGAAATGCAGGAGAATAACTGACTATTAGAATGGAGAGAGACTGTTGACATTCAGTTATCAACTTCGGCAAATTAACTTAACCTTTCTCCCCTGTGTGTCAGTTTTCTCATCTGTAAATTGGGAATTAGCAATATTTACCTATAGTGCACATTATAGTTGGCTCTCCCAATTTGATCTATTCTTTTTGCACTGTGTGGTAGGCATTGTAGTATGGAGAATTGCCCCAGCATCAGGCGTAAATTATAATTATCCAAATCAATCAAGATAATCATAATCCTCTGGATTATGAGATGAGTTAATCATACCATAGTATTTCTCCTCCTCCCAACTCTACTTCTTATAGCTGTTATTTAAAAGATAAACATCAGACTGAAGGTGGATCATAAGGAAGAGAAGGCAATTCTTTCACTTTTTTCATTGTTTGTGGGGCACTCTCTCACCTTTGCTAGATATCAGTAAGGAAGCAAGTTTCCTACTGATGGCCATGCTACGGAGGGAAATGGGTGTTTAGGAGGAAAGCAATGCTGGACGTAAGGACAGAGATCGCACCTAGGAACCTGGTAATAGTATGAAGCCACTAGATTCCTCAACCAATCCTGAAGCAGCTTTCTCTTTAGACTGCCAGTTATGGGAGCAAACAAGTCCCCTTGTTTTAGTTGGTTGGAGATTTGTGCTTTTTTTATTCCCTTTAACTTAGAGTCAAACACCCTAGCTGATAACTTATCTGAAAGTATTACTGTAAGAGTTAAATGACATATGCATAAAAGGGGCTTGGCATTAATTAGGACTTAACAAATATGAATTATATATCCTTATCAGGGAAGTTAGTGGGTCCAAGTGAAAAAAAAAATATATATTATTGGTCTCCTTTCAAATTCTCCTTTATCAAAAGCACAGGTGACCTTAAATGCCATTGTCAGCTCCTGACCAAAAGCTCCCTTGGAGGTGTTTTCACCGGCAGGATTAGAGAAGCCAAAATAACCAGGTGAATATCTGTGACCATGATAGACAACTTGGCTATAACAGGAAAAGATTATTCTGAGATTTATAGAATCACAGAACAACAGATAACAGTTAATTTTAGTGAAGGGATTCACAAAATAAGTAGTTGGGTGTTGATATCTCTGGTCATAGCTGAAAAAACTGGGGCTCAGATTAAGTGAATTGCCACCAGTCTCGTAGGAGAGATGGATTGCATCCAAACTTGGTGCTCATATTACTTGTAGTGGACGTTTGTTCTTTTGGCTGTCCAGAATGCCACCCTTTCTTTTAGGGCACTGTCCCTCCACTACATTAAACATGTGATTCTTTGGAGGCTGCCAAATAACATTTAGGTTTTTTTTTTTTTTATTACTAGGCTAAAACGAAATTGTTTTTTCAATAATAATGTATATAGTCATTGACCCACACCTAAACATATTAAAAGACTTTATTTATTTGTTCATGAGAGACAGAGAGAGGCAGAGGGAGAAGCAGGCTCCCATGCAGGGAGCCCAATGTGAGACTCGATTCTGGAACTCCAGGACCACATCCCGAGCCGAAGGCAGATGCTCAACCGCTGAGCCACCCAGGTGTCCCTAAAATTCAAGTTTTAAAAGGAAACAAGAAAGGATAAGTAGAAGATACGTAATCTTTGGTCAGTAGATGATTCTATTATGATATCTTTTAGATACCAAGGTTTGGAATACCTTGACCAATGTATTAGACAAAAAATCCATAAGAATTTGCTTGGGAGACAGGGAATAGATCCATTTCAAGTTAAAAAGTATGAATTTGAGGATATATTTTAGAGAGAAAGAAGCTTGCAAGTCACCAGAACATGCCCTGGACTCGTGTGTGTGTGTGTGTGTGTGTGTGTGTGTGTGTGTCTTGGTAGTGATTTTGTGTCATTGCCTCATTCTTGGCACTCTGTCAGTACTCAAGAAAACCAGATTGAAAATTTGGAATCTGTGCTTCAGTGGATTGAAACTGACCTCTAGTCACTAAGGAAAAATCAAAACAAAACACACAAGAATTTAGAGAGGATTTTTTCTGCCAACAAATAATTTTTCCTTGATGTTATTTCTTAGTTGGGCCAATATTCCAATGGAAAAAATAGATAGATTGGTCAAGAGTTCAATGTGATTTTTTGTGACATTTGACCTTAACTGACATAATAAAAAACTAATGGCAGAAAATTATATTCTTTCATATGGATATATGTGTGACTATTTGTTTCACACAGAATATTTCTTTAGAATATTTTATTTATTTATTTATGAGAGACACAGAGAAAGAGGCAGAAACGTAGGAAGAGGGAGAAGCAGGGTCCCATGGGAAGCCTGATGTGGGACTTGATCTCAGGGCCCCAGGACTACGACCTGAGCCAAAGGCAGATGCTCAAGCACTGAGCCACCCAGGTGCCCCTCACACAGAATATTTAAGAGGAAAAAGTAGGAAGGATAATCTAATGGTATTTGGTTTTATTTGCAATGTAAACTCTTAAGCTAATTTATTTATTCAGCAAATATTTTTGCCAGGTACTATTATAGCTACTTGGGATGGATCAAGGAACAACCCAAAATGGTAACAAAACTGCAGGTGGAGATGAGGATTTAAAATAATGTTGGGCTTCTGAGACTTGTGACCTAATTTGTCTGTTTGCCTGTAATTGTTATCATGATTCTTGGCTAAACAGCTTTTTATAATGCCTTGATTTTAAAAACTTTGCTTAGGGTCTCACTTCCCATCCTTTGTTGAGCCAAATGATGTGATAGGTGAGGGAACTAGGGAAGCTCAGAGGAGGTTAAACTGGTGGCAGACTCTGGGATTATTTGGAGGAAACAATGTAAAAGAGTGACATCCACGTAAAGAAGAATCTCTGAAGGGAGATGTTGGATTCCTATGGAAAGGGGAACTCTGAGGGAAACTGGTCAAGATTTGAACAAGATATTACTTATCTTTGTGGTGTGAGATACCAAAACAAATACCTCAGCAGTACTTAGGGAAACTTCAAAAACCTCCATCTCTCTTCAGTATTTCTGGTGGGGATTTTTTTTTTCCTTTGTATCTCTTCCTATTTCCCTTCTTTTTCTTTTTTTTCTTCTTCCTCCCATACGTCAAATGTGTAGAGAGTAGCCTTAGGGTAGGGGCCAAACAGCCTAACATTTAATTAACAGAAGAAGGCTTTAGCCGGGGGTGGTTCTAATGCCTTGGGTGCCTACATAAGCAAACCAAAACCTAAGCCTGTAATGCCTCAAGGTTAAGAAATTGAAACAAAGACAACCAATCACAGTCAGTTAGGCTTTCCCAAATAAGGCAAGCCCTTAAGCTCTAGACAATCAAATAATTTTCTTGCTTTTCTTCCTCCTCTTTTCTAGAAAAATCTTTCCCTTAGCTCTTGTGGGTAGAGCCCTCTTGACCAATTCTGGTCTGGGGCTGCCCAATTTGATTCAATTTTTGCTCAAATACTTAAAATTCGTAATATGCCTCTATTTATCTTATAATGCTAGTTATATTTGGGTTACATATAACTTCTTAAAACATTCAATGTTATATAATCTTACATTTGGGAAAAGCTGTTGCTCTCATAAATTGGACATCAGTAAATAACTTAGACAATCTCTTCTTGACAGGGAGTTTCAACTGGAGGTCAATTTAAAATCTTTACCGTTGTCAGGGGACACCTGGGTGGCTCAGTCAGTTAAGCGTCTGCCTTTGGCTCAGGTCATGATCCCTGGGTCTTGGGATCAGGTCCCTTGTCCAGCTCCCTACTTAGCAGGGAATCTGCTTCTCCCTCTGCCCTTCACCTTGCTCATGCTTTCTCTCCCTTACTCTATCTCTCTAATATAAATAAAAACTTAAAAAAATTTTTTTTTACCATTGTTGAAAGGAAAGCATAGGTTTAGAGAGGCTTACACCGAATCATAGAATTCCATCATTAAACATCAAGCCATTGGTCAGACTAATGGAAAAACTGCTGGCTTTAATGGATATAACCTAAGCAACAGTAGTAGAAGGAGGAGTAATGGTAATGAGATTAAGAGAATTTGTAGTAGTGATAGCTTCTATTTACAAGGAGCCTCCTGTGTGCCAAGGACTATTCTAGACAACTAGATATTGTCTCATTTAATTTTTTTTTCTTTTAAGTAGGCTCTACGCCCAGCATGGAGTCCAACATGGGGCTGGAACTTACCGTCCTGAGATCAAGACCTGTGCTGCAATTAAGAGTCAGATGCTTCACTGACTAAGCCACGCAGGCGCCCTTTGTCTCACTGAATTCTCAGGACTCTTCTATCAGGTGGGTGCTTAGTGTTACACAGTTTTGCAGCCATTCTTTGACACATCTTTTGGGCATGGATCCCCAGGAGAATAATAGATTATCTATGGTTCAGGATTCTGGCCTATTCTGAGGAGATAACAAAGAGCCTGTTACTCTCAGAGAAGGTTCTCAGGACTTCTAATGTTTACCTGGCCTCAGAACGGACCTCCTTGGTACTATAACCTCCCTGATGAGGAGCCCATTTGTCTCCTGAAGCACTACAGACTCTCTAGATGCACATAGGGGCACAAATCTGTAGTCTATTTGGAATTGACACTATGGAAGAAAACAAATGGCTGGATATTTTCATCTTCATCTGCAAATACAGTAAGAAATGACTGTGAGATGACTTCTTTTCCTCCCTCCCTTTACTATCACCTTCCTTCTTTCCATCTTTTTGTCATTCTATCTTTTGTTTTTTCTTTTGTGTATCTACTCAAGTGTTGAGGAGCTTCTTTATGCAAGGCCCAGGGCTAGATGCTGGGGCTGCATGAACGTGGTATAATAAATATATATTTTGGTCTTCCTCCCTGGTTCCTGGCACAGAGCCTCTAAAACTGAAACCCTTGGAATTCCTTGAGGAATAAGGTGACAGAAGCATCTTTTGTTATTCATAATAAGCCCTTTTCAACCATACCTGTTTATGCTAATGAGATGACTCTTGGAAGGTGGAGGCTGATTGCCAGAGGATCCAATCATGTGATTTAAGGGTTGGAACATTCATTTTCACCCTTTGACCTCCAGGTAGGAAAGAGGCTGGAATGATAACTTATTCACCAGTGGCCAATGATTTAGTCAATCATGTCTACACAGTGGACTCTCCATAAAAACCCTAAGTTATGGAGTCCAAGGAGCTTCCATGTCAGTGAAGACATCTAGGTGCCAGGAGGGTGGCACATCCAGGGAGGGCATGGGAGCTGCACACCCCCTCCACCCACACCTTCCCATATGTATCTCTTCCATCTGGCTTTTCCTGAGTTGTATCCTTTATAATAAACTGGTAAATGTCAGTGAGGTATTTTTCTGAATTCTGTGAGCCATTCTGGCTAATTTTCAAACCCCAAGAGGAGATGGTGGAAAAAGTTTATATTCAGTTGATCAGAAGTGCAGGTGACAACCTGGGTCTTACGATTGGCATCTAAAGTGCAATCTTGTTGGACTGAGCCCTTATACCCAGGGCGTGTGCTAATCCTGGCCAATTACTGTCAGAGTTGAGTTAAATTGTAGGATAGTCAGTGGTTGCTGAGAATTGAAGAATTCCTTGGTGTAGAGAAACCCACACATCTGGTGTCAAAAATGTCCTGTGGGCAAAGAGGAAACAAGTTTTCCTTTAGTTGATGTTCCTTTTAATTGTGTTCAAAGCACAATCTTGGAGTCTAGAGAGAACATAATTTCCATACAGTGCAGGTCATAAGTACCATGAGGTCAGGAGCCATATGTCTTGTTTGCCACTTTATCCTCTACCCTTCCCTTGTACAGGACACAGCAGTAAGCACGTGCTCCAAAAAATACATTGCATGAATGAATACAAGTTTAGTATTGCTTCACTAATGAAAGGGTACGCTTGAAACCGCATCTGGTTAATGCCACCCTACAGACTGCCCAAACTGCCCTCAGGAAAAACAGAAGCACCATGAATTCAGATCTTGAGAGTAGTCATCTGGAATACATACCTTATGAAAAAGTAAGGATATTCAGGTTGAGTAAGGAGACACTCAGTTTGCAAATAACACATGTTCGTTTTTATGTTGCTAAAGACTCCTTGCTAGGAAACGAAACACTTGTAATTTAATATGTAATGTTCTCAGAGTCTGAGGCCAAACCACCTCAAGTTGTGAACGCTTTGGCTCTGAAGAGCCAGTCAGGGTCAGGGCAGGGCAGTACTTGGCCTAATGCCCCTCCAGAATAAACCAAACAGCTACAGGAAGTGGTTTCCGTGATTCAGTAGGTGGCACACTTCCTTTTGAGTCAGAACTGAATCATGGCCGTGAGAGACAAAAAAGACCTATTTCTTTATCCCATACTTTTCCCCTATTCCCAATAGTAAATTTATCACAGTCTGTCATATGACATATCCTGTTTAGTTTAATGTGTTTCATCAGAAAAGAAAAAAAAAATGCGAATCAACTCCGAGGAGGCAAGAAGAGACTGGGAAACACGGCAGATTGAAATGAATCCGAGCATCATTCTTTCATCAAGGGCCATATTCTCCAAGGAGATTGGAAGAAAAGCTATAATCTGATTTCACTGGGGTCATAAAGGCCCCAGGTTCTCTCGACTCAAATCTGACCCATTTCCAGTGGAAGCAATTAGATCACACTTACATAAACCATGTTGCTTTAAATGGCTCTGCTCTCCTCTTCACTCACTGACCCTGGCTTCCTCCCTGGCCTGTCTGCTGGAAGGCTCTTCTGGTGCTGTCCCAAGCATGGCCCTCCATCAGCTGTGGGTGAAATGATCCTGTTCTGAATGTACTGAATGCTGCTGGCAATGCTGTAAATTGTTTTGAGGCTTAAGGAAAAACCCCCTGGATATCAACAAGTCATAAAAACAGACATATTTTCTCAGTGTGTCTTTTATTTTTCAATATTTACAGTTCTGGGAATGTAAACATTTTTATCCATATTTTCATCTGATAAACTTGGTTTTATTATATATTTGTTGCTTCCTTCTACTCCAATTTTTCAGGTTTCGTGTTTCAAAACAAAGATTCAGAAACTCATGCTATACGTCCTGTATTTATATCACACAAGGTTGAAAATCAGACAGGAATCAGAAATCTTACTGCCATGGGGGTGCCTGGGTGGCGCAGTCGGTTAAGTGACCACCTCAGTTTTGGACCAGGTCATGATCTCAGGGTCATGAGATCGAGCCCCACATTGGGCTCCGACCTCAGCGAAGAGTCGGCTTGGGATTCTCACTCTCCCTTTCCCTCTCCTCCTCCCACCTGCTCATGTACCCTCTCTGTCTCTCTAAAATAAACAAACAGATAAAGTCTTTAAAAAAAAATGCTATTGCCATGTTACTATTCTACAGCTGCTCGGTGAACCATTCCAGTTGAACACAAAATTCAGAATCACATAGACCTGTGTTCACATTCAAGCTGAACCAAAAATTGCACAGCTGTGTGACCTTAACCTCTCTGAACCATAATTTCCTTAGTCTATACAGTGGGACTCTAGCATAAGGACAATATTACTGTGAGAACTAAATAAAGCTTTTACATAGTGCCAAGAACAGTTCCTAGCTCATACTTGGCGTTTAAAATAAGCTGGTGCCCTTTCACTTTATTTACAATACCTTTCCATTGGGAGGTAAGGACAGCATTTGGACAGCACAGCTGCATGCGCGCACACAGCCTCGTCCTTCCCACCGACGTCAGTCACATCCAGCTCCTTTAGCACTTTCATCAGCAGCACCTGCAGCACATGTGATGTCAAATGGTATCCTTAATGGAGCGGCCGAAGCCAGCTCCTCTGGACGGGACAGTTGTGGCTGACAGATGACAGCCAAATGTGAGGGAGTCCTCATCTGACACACTGACGAGAGCACCTAGAGGATGGTCTGGGAAGAGAACCACGGGCAGCGCTCAGGGCCAGACAGCAGCCGCTCAGCCCAGGTCAAACGGGGCAACGTCCGGCAGGCAGGTGGAAATGCCCTTCTGAATCCTCCACCCTTCCGCAGCCCTTGAATTCCTCCCACCTAGCCACACAGAGAGGGCCGTGGCTTTGAGGGAAGAGTAGTGGTCCCCCCTAAAATTAAGGTCCAAAACACCGTTTTGTTTGTACTCACCTGTCTTAGAGGCGTCCCTTCATATATTGTGGTCGCCCGGTTTCCGGACTGCCTCTTCCCCTGGACTGTGAGCTCCTAAAAGGCAAGGAATGTGTCTTAATTGTTTTTTCGTCACCCCTTACCTGTATAGCTCAGTCCCTAACCCACAACAGATGCTCAACCAGTGTTTGTTGATCTAGAAGAAAGCCAAGGAAGTCAAGTCGGAGAGACCATGGGAAAACTCAACAAGGAGTCGGTGACCTCTGGGGCCCAAGTCTCATGGGAGGACTGGCTGGGTAGGCCAGTTTGGAGAAAAAGAGCCAGAAGTCAGATCCCCAGTGTGACAATATCGGGAAAAGAGGACAGAAACTGTGAAAATTGCACTTGTTGCAATCTAAGCTAGACATGACTTCTGGAGGTCTGGCCATTGTCTGAGTGGAGTGTTGATCGTGCCTCTGCTGGAGGCTTCTGTTTAAATAACTACCAGAGTAGGATGACTCAGCAGGCACTGAGTGGGGCACTCTCAGGCTGTCTCCTCCTTTAAGTGACAAATCACATTGCCCCGGGTGTCTGTGGAGGTCCCCGGTATGACACACAATAGCTCCTTTCTTGCCAGCTCATCAGCCAGGGTGCCAAGTCACCCATTACTAATTTGGAGATGGACAGAAATTGTTTGACAGGCATGATCTCATGCCCCAAGCCTGGAGATTCCTCTTTAAAATGGACTCTTATCAATGGATTCGGGTTCTGAAATTTAGAGGCTGCATTTAAATTTGTATTCTGTCTCTCCATCCAGGACTCTTGATTATCTTCAGGATAAAGCCAGAGTTTGATATCCTGGCAGCTTAAGTCCTGCAGAAACTGACCTACACCTGCTCTCCCAGCACCACAGCCCCTAACTAGGCTTTGTTTCTTGGTTCCCCTTAACACTGGCTTGCTGCTCTTTGTTTCTTTGTTTTCACCCCTGGCAGATAAAGGGCCCCAGGACAAAGCTTTAAGAAAGAGGCCTAGGAGGAAATCCTATCTAGTGGCCACTTCCTGAGAATTGAGGGAAGTTACCATTATTAAAATTTAATGGCATATTGGTCCTGAACTAGCAGTATTCTCAGGAATTTTTGTTTGATAAGTGCCAATCACCTTTCAAGTAGGGATCCGAGAATAGGTCAGATACAAGGGTCAAAAACAGCAGGAGCCTTGAATGCAATACGTGAAAAGTCCTGCCTAAAAAGCACGAAGTAAAATTTTAAACTTGTGTTTTTAAGCACTCGAAGTGTTTACATGTCTTCAGGACTGATATCAACCTTCAGATCCCATTTTTGCAACTGGCGGTGCAGAAGGAAGTAACCTGTACCGTCCACAACGCCACTCTTCACCTCTAATGCCATCTTATGTGTGAACGCACCCCAAATGGCTTTCCAATGCAAAATTTCTCAGCTTCATCAGTAAATATAGTCTCTGGTGAGCAGTGTGGTCACATATACTGTTTCCTCAGAGCTTAGGTCAGTGGGTCCAGGACAGGTAGTGGTGCTTATTATTTATTCCATTTGAATTTGAAAGAGGACCTCGCCACTTGGTTCCATCCTCTGTAGATTGTACTCAAGAATAACGGTGAATTGTGGCTCCTGTATACCCTCCAGGGTTTTCATTGTCAACCTAATTATTATTCCCAATAATAATTTCTGTTGGCAGACGGTGGTAACTCTACAAGAGCCCAGAGACATGTTGTTCCACTTGGGTAAAATGGGCAACAAGTAGAGAAAATATTCAGAAATTATTACGATTCTAGTTCATTTGCAAATTTTACTTTTTCCACTTGGAGCTATGCTATAGTTATGAGTCCTTAGGAAATCCATTTTGGATTGCTTGTGATTTTTAACACTATTGAAAAATGAAAACAACACTTAATTTCATGAGTTTTTTATAGACATTTAAATATGTGTAGATAAGCACGCAGAAGAAACTGCAACATCTACAGTCTCCGGATCCAGAAATAACCACAATTAATATTCTAGAGTTCCCCAAGTTTTCCCATGTCTAAGGAATTATGCTGAACATGTTACTTTGTTACCTGGTCTTCAACTTTAATAATAGTAGATATACCTCTGTCTATAGCAATTTAATTGCTATAATGATTTATTATTTTATGGGTTTTTCATAATATATTTAACTATGCCTCCTTATTTTTCTGTTATATAAATGCTACAAAGACACTTTTATAAATACATGTTTGTCTGAATCTCCTGTTAAGCCCTACAAGTAGAGTTTCTGAATGGAGGTCATGATTTCTCTTAGGCTTCTTTTTCTAATATGTGGTAAAATATCTTCAGAAACTTTATATCAATTTATACTCCTACAAATGGTGTAGATTTTTTTAGAATCACCATGACAATCGCTGCTGCAAAATACCTTTAAATAAATGTGTGTGTGTGTGTGTGTGTGTGTGTGTGTGTGTCTGTGAATTGACAAACATTTATTGATCATCGTCTTAAGTGCCACACACTGCTCTGGGTACTGAGAAAGTGAAAGAGGTAGGCAAAGACTTCTCAGCTTAAATTTTATTGATGGAATTGAACAATAAGCAAATAATATCATTTTAGGTTGTGATATATGCTCTGAAGAAAAATAAAGCAGTCTGTGTGTGCATTTGTGTGGAAGCTGGATGGGACAAACATATAACTATTTTAGACAGATGGTCAGGTAAAGCCCTGTATAAAGATTCAATATCAAAATAGAAAAGGTTTCTTAAGCTAATACCTGATTATTTTTAGAAAACTCTAAATGTGGACAAGTACAAAGAGAAAATAAAAAGTTGTGTATAGTCCTAGCAATTTGGTTCATATGTTTCCAGTTTCATTTTCATCACATGCACACATAACATGTGTACCTACATTATTATTAATATATTGCTGAATATATTATAAATATTTGCTCAGCATATGAAGACATTAGTTGTCAGAAGTATCTATGGCCGGTGGGTCCAGTGTGAAGATTCAGTGCTCAGAAACTTAGGGTTTTAGTGTGTGGACCAGTAGATATCAAGAGTTTTGCAATTGCAACAACCATTGGCAATTTGGTTTAAAATACTTCCTTTCTTTTTTTCTTAAAAAGGCTGCATTGGCATAATTACATGTTTGCTTTTTTCATTAAAATGGTTTAAAATTCATTCCCTATGGCTGAAAAATCTGCAACAGAGATAACTGGAGAAGCCACAGAAGGCCACAGGACAGGCTTTAGGAATTACAGTTTTGAGATGAAAATACCAATAGGAAAATACTTGCTAATGCAATCTTGCAAATTCTTAGAGGATATCCTCCCACCTCTGAAAACACCACAGCCAGTTCTCTCCCTGTCAGGCCTCTAAACAGCACCATTCTGTTCCACAGTTGTAAAATGAAGAGTCTTTTCTGACACTTGTTTTCTGTTACGTCCCATATCCAGTGCATCAGCAAGTCCTGTTGGCTCTGCCTTCACATTAAATCCTGACTCCAGCCACCTCTCACTACCTCTGTTGTTGGCACCCGGATGCACACTACCACCATCTCCCTGAACTGTCACAACCCACTCCCTACTGGTCTGCTTTTAAACTTTCCTCCTCCTCCTCTCACTTCACCCCTGCACCTCCGTATAATCTTTTTCCCACAAAGCAGCCAAAGCCACAGTATTTCTATATCAGGACCAAGGCAGGAAACAGAGGGCATACCCAAAGTAGGTAATTTGAAGAGTTTAGTAAAGGAGCAAGTTAACAAAGGTAAGGACAGGTTTGAGGGAAGTCAAAAGGGAACAGTGTGCTGTCTCAGAGCTTGGTAGTTACCAGAGTCAAGAAAGGGAAATGTCCAGACCTCACCCCACGTGAGCTCTCAGAGGCCCTCCCTACCATCCAGTCTTGTTTCCCCCAGCACTGAGCTGGAGGAGGGGCAGATAGAATGTAAATCAGAGAACGTCCTACCCTGCTCCAGATCCTGGAATGTGTGCCTATCTCACTCAGTACTGTTTCTCCTCTGGGTTTCCGTATGGAGGGAGTAATTCCTAAATACATTCCTAGCTTCTCTCTGTCTCTGGATACTCTGCTCCTGGGAAGATGGATTGACTTATCCGGTTGATAAGTGTGGGACAGAAAACCAGGCATGGCACTTCACTCCCTGGGAGTGACAGCCAACAGAAAGCAGGCTCGCTCTTCTCTCTGCCATCATGTCTTTCTCAGGCTGCTTTGGCCCTGCCAATTGACTGCAGTGATCACTGCTTCCTTCTGCCTAACACTGGGTTCAATATTAGCAGGTCTGCTTGGTTGACAAACCCAAAGCAGCATCTAACAACTGCCTCAATCGTTAACAAAGCTGTTGTGTTGGCTTCCATTTTATACTTTAGAACAGAATTTCTCCCTTTAGTCACTCATCAGGTATTTTGTGAGAGAATGCTCTATGCCTGATACTGTTCCACTGCTCAGGATACATGAGAGAGGAAGAGAAAGAGAAAAACAGATAAAAACATCTTGCTCTATTTCACCTAGTTATTTAAAACCTGGGTCAGGAAGATGAGTACAACTTTTTTTTTTTTTTTAATTTTATTTATTTATTCATGAGAGACACATACACACAGAGAGAGAATGAGAGAGAGAGGCAGAGGGAGAAGCAGGCTCCAAGCAGGGAGCCCAATGTGGGACTGGATCCTGGGTCTCCAGGATCACGCCCTGGGCTGAAGGCTGAGCCACCTGGGCTGCCCGATGGATACAACTTATTGGGGGTCTGTTCTAAGGCTTATAGCTTTATTCAGCTCTGATTAAAACAGAAGGTTCTCATACAAGGATCTTCCTGATACTGCGATGAACCTACTGGGAGCTTGCTTCTTCGTGAGCTGCAGATATGAACTACACTAGATGGAGTTGTTACACAAAGGCAACTTTATTTGAAGCAAATAAGGAGATCATGGGGAATAGTTTCCAAAGCCGTGACTCCCTGAGCAGGGATAAAGGGGTTCTTTTTACTTGGGGTTTGTGGTGAATATTCAGAGGGAGAGTTTTGTCATTGCAATGAAAAGGCGGGCAGAGGTTTGCGCCTGTGCACTTCAGACAACCTGCCTCTACACGCACTGTATGTTATGTTAATGGAGCTTACGCCTCTCCCAGGGCAGGGATCTTAAAATTATAATAAAGTTGAGGTAACTGCCAGGTACTTTATTGTTTAGCTTCTCAAGCATCGCCCTGGTGGTCAAGCTCTAATTTGCCTAGGCCAGGTGGTGTTTGTTTCTTTTACTGTTCTAGAAATTCATTAGTTTCTAAGAAGTAAAATTGATAGTTAGTCCTGAGCACAGAGGTCTTGCTGGTGACAATATGATTCTTGCTCTTTCTTTCCTCATCTCCCATCACACTCTTTTTCTCCGTTGTGTTGGCTTCCCTGCTGTTCTTGAACCCAGGATACACACTCCTGGCTCTGTTCTTTGTACCTGCACCTTCCTGCACCCAGACCACTCCTTCCCTACGCTGTCCCCATGATAGCATGTCTCACCTCTGTTGGGTATCTGTTGAAATGTCACAGTGAGGCTTCTTCCATCCACCTGTATAAAATGAACCCCCCACATCTGTTTTTAGTCTATTTCTCTTACCACATTCTTCTTCATATCATTTATTACCACTACATGTATGAATTGCATGTTTAAAAAAGTGACTGACAAAGAGGAAGCACTTTACCAGGACAATGATCCTGACAAGAACATACACAACATAATGCTGACTATCTGCCAGGCACTGTTCCAAGAGCTTTATAACTATTAACTCATTAGTATCATATCATATCACTTTATATCAACCTCCTAAAGTGGGAACTGTTATCATCTACACTTTACAGATAAAGAGGCTGGAGCACAGAGAAGTTATGTAATCTGCCCAAGGTCACAGAACTCATAAAAGTGGATAGAGATTTAAACGTAGACAGAGTTGTACCCCTGTAGAAGAGCAGGGACTTTGTTTTGTTCATGTTCTATCTCCAGGACATAGAGTAGTACCTGGCATAAAAGTATCAATAAATGAACAAATTATATTATTTGCTTCTTAGAGTTTTGAAGACTAAAAATATTAATATGTGCAAAGGGCTTCAGCCAGAGCCAGACACATAGAGCTCAATGAAGAATTTTTTGTAAAGGAAGCTGCCTTCCAGTTAACCGTGGCCTATAATAATACCCTCTTTCTATCTTCTGAGCGGCATTTAGATATTGTAGTGGGTGTTCAACTTAAAATTAGGAGAACAGTTCTCAAGCTATGCTCTGATCCATTATTGCTGAACTCTGAGTTGGATCACTGTCTTCACTGCTAAAATCAAATAATGGAATTTTCTCAGCTCTCAGAAAAACTTCAAATAAGTAGATAGAATCTTTTTGAAATTTTGGATTTTCTTCTCTCATGAATTTTTCTTAAGACATCAGCATTTGCATCTTATCTGTTAGGACCAAAGTAAGCAAATAAGTAGCAAACAAATACCAACAGGAAAAGATGGAAACAGCCCTAACTGGAAGCCAGGAAGCAGCTTTGTTTTATTTATAAATATAAGATCCAGAGAGTGTGACTTACAACACCAACACTGAATATTCTTGAAAAATACATAAAATGAATATTTATATATTTATGTAAGTTGTCTGTATCTAGATGTAGATACAATACATAAGTTTTTTGGTACTAAATCCGTTTTTTGGATTGGAATAAATATATCTGTATTTTATCATGTGATGTGAAGAATAGCTTGACTTCCAGGATGTTCTGCTTCCCAAACAAATTAGAGAACTTTTGAACTTGGGAGAGCAAGAACAAAGAAAAAGTAGAAACCTAGAAACCAGTGTCAGAGATTTCCCACTGATCACTCATCATTTTAGATGAGGACACCCACAAGGATCTTCGCACCACTGTATTTTCAGTATAATTTTTGGTCTGTCATTTCTCTTCCACCCACGTGGAAGTCATTCAAGTGTTTAGAATACCAAGAAATGCAGTTCTACAATGTTACTCAGACACTGTACAGATAACTCATACACACACACACACACACACACACACACACACATATACCAAGAAAATATGATTTTCCCATTGGTACAGCTTACAAAAGAAAAACCAAGATACATTTTTTAGAAGTTACCTAGTGGCTTAGTATTATTTTGCTTAATTATTTTTGCAAAGTAATAATCTCAATACAGACACTGGATGGCAAGAAAAAGTTTGCAGTGTAAGAGTAAAAATGTGAAAATAACATGTCATTTGAAGGGCCTAATTATGCTTTTGGAAAGAGCACTGAACTGTAGCTATTTTCATTAGTGGGCATTGACTGTGCAAATTCCCACTTCAATCGGGCCTTGCCATTGCCCCCAAACCATGCCCTTCGTGTAAATATTAGTGCAATTTCCACCACAAGGATAAATCATAGGGATATTAACCAGATCTCCTTGAACAGTTCCACTGAGTTCCTCCTGGCTGTAATGAATCTCTTCCAGCAGTCAGCTGAAACATGTTTATTTTAAAATATTTAAACATTTACTTGGTGCAAAATAAGGGAGCAGCAGCAGCACATTTAATGACAATTTTCTTAACAAAAAAGAGGAGAAATAGATGTACGCATTTATAGTAAGTCCTTACGTCACAGACACATTCCAAATCTAAAAAAGAGGAAGATATAAGATCCCCCTCACCCCAAAGTTGCAAAATCATTTCTCAAAAGAACCAAAAAAAAAAAAAAAAAAAAAAATCCTCCAAACTTGGAATGTCCCCTTTCCCTAATTTTTTTTCCTCTTCATTGTTGGCATTCTATTTCTCTCTCCACTGTATCTTTTATCTTGGTAAATCCCTTTAGATCCTTACTATACCCCCCCCCCCAAAAAAAAAAGAGTTTCTCCCATAGAGGGTCTTAGTGAAAGCAACCTAGTCTCACCAGTACCAGCCAGGCAACTAGGGCAGTAATATGTTGTCCCCTTAATGGAATGATTCCTGTCACTTGAAGAATCAGCCACGTTGCACAAAAGCAAAGAGCAAGACAGGTTAGCACATCTCTAGATTTAGTCTGGGACCTTCTCTATGTTTCTGGAGTGGTTTCCGCAAATTGTGCATAATATGTATCAGAAAAATGTGTATAGATAGATCTAGAACTGGAGGAGTCCTTGTTTAAAATATGAAAAAATAGGTAAAATACCGCAAACAGCCACTTATTGTGAGCATTGTCTTGTGATCACACCATTGCTTTGTGCTGGTGCTCAACCTCATGGAAGACATGACTCAGATTCATTTGCATATTACACATGTCCAGTCACATTGCACAACAAAATAGATATTTCAATAGCTCTACTTCAGTCTAGTCTGGTATATTTGTGGTTCCTATGGCAAATAGCCAGTTCTATTGCACCTCATTTTGCCTAGTATGTAACACAGATGCAAACCTCAATATATCTCAATAGCTAATGCTTATGTTTCATTTTTGCCTACATCTCCATTCACTGAAAGCTTTGAACATTTAAAAAACGTCATGTAAAAATAACCTGTGTTTTTATACAAAATGTAAAAGGCTAGAAGGCTGCAGTTAACATTTCTAAAAATAAGGTTGGGAGCGTTGCTCTTTAAATGTAATTACAAAGCCACCAGTGATGGTAGTGAGTGAGGAAATTGCATTTGTAGCATATAATTGGCATTGACAATGAATGCAGAGATTTATAAAATTTAATTGCTACTCTGATAGTTGGACTACCATTAGGAGATGATCATAAACTAATTTCTAGATAACTTTCAATACAAACTCATACTCTGCATTTGTGTACTCTGAATCATAAGGTGTATTTTAGAATCCAAACTCAAGAATATGCTGTATTTTTTATTTTTATTTTTTTTATTTATTTTTTTTTGAATATGCTGTATTTTTTAAAGGTAACTGTTGGCTTGGCCAAGACTAGCAACTATTTCACTTTTCAACTTAAAATTGTTTGTCACTACCTCATCATGTCTCATTTATTTTATTTAAAACAATTCATAAAACTTTAAAAAAGATTTTATTTATTGATTTGTGAGAGAGCATGAGCAGGGGAAGGGACAGAGGGAGTGGGAGAGGGAGAAGCAGACTCCCCCCCTGAGCAGGGAGCTGGATACAGGGCTCAAGCCCAGGACCCTGGGGTCATGATCTGTGCCAAAGGCAGATGCTTAACCAACTGAGCCACTCAGGCATCCCCAAATCATAAAACTTTTGCAATGGAGAGCATAGTATTGCATATATCCTGGCATCTTTAAGTTTATGGATGAAAATAAGGATGGGAAGCAAAACAAGTGGCCAGTACTGTCTGTATCTACCTGCTAACATCCAGTTTACCACAAAGTTCTATCTGTTTCACATTAACTACTTTTCATCCTCTTTGATACCCTCTGTCCAGGGTATCAAAGGGACCTAGGGACCACCCTCTGTCATCTGGACTAGTGCAGAACCTCCTGACTCTCTTCCCATCTTTATGTTTCCCCCCTTGGAATCTATTCTGCACACAACAGCCAAATAGATACTTTAAAAATTTAAGTCAGGTTACCTGTCTCCCCTTTTTCAAACCTCAGAAAGGCATGGCGATGCTTTTAGAGGAAAATCCATACTGCCTGGCTTGTCCCACATTGTACTTTCTATCCTCTAGCTGCTCCTCAAGTCCTACCATGCTGCTTTTTTGTCATTATGGCCCAGCCATGCACCAGCCTTTCTGGTTCCTTTAATGGGCAATGACTTGCTGATCTCTCTGACGACCATTTTTGCCTCTTATTTTTTAAGCCATACTAAGTACTAAATATTGATTGTATTTTCAGACAGCAAAGTCATTGTTTATTCATTCTCTTTCCTCTGAACCACTGGGTAGACATTGCTGGTTCACCACTGTCTTCCCTTTGTTCTTGGGCATGAAGGAGACTCTATTACTACGCAGCCTGTTTCTAGTCACTTGAGGCCATGTGTCCAGTACTAGCCATGAAATGTAAGCATAGGTGAGACCTGTTACTTCTGGGCTGAGGCAGTGGGTCCTCTGCTTTCCCATGTCAGATTCTTCACCACCATTCAGGTCTTAGTTCACATGTCCCCCACTCAGGGAGCCCCTTGGCCCCAATCCAGTCACTCGGCCCACATGACCTTGTTAGGTTTTTTTCCCCCCATTACACTATTTACTATTTGAAGTCATTTATGTGTTTATTTAGGTAGAGTCCTCTTCTCCACTAAAGATTTTAAAATATTAATTTTCATATGACTTTTACTTCTTGCCTAATACAGTGGCTGGCACATAACAGTGCTTGAGAAATATGTGTTAAATGTATGACCAGAGTACAAATTAGAAACAATCAACCCACTCTCACTCTTTGAGATCTCATATATAATGATAGAAAAACCTCATTTAGTCATTTAGTCATTCAGCCATTCATTTACAAATTCATTCAGCTTTCACTGAGTACTTCCTATGAGTTAAGCACTATACTTACTAGGCAGTGCAAAAGTGAGTAACATGGCACCCTAGACATTGAGGTACTCCTCTTGTGGTGGGACAGTAAGACATGTAAGCATATAATTATGGTACCATGTGGTACATGGTACAACAGAGATTGGTGCAAAGTGCTGTGGGAATAACAGAGAAGAATTAGTGAGACTTTTAATTTGCTATTTCACTAACAATATTCTATGTTATCTGATATTTTGATCCAGTAAAAATGCTAAATTATAAGCTTATGTTCTGCTATGATTACAATGATCCTTCAAATAACCTCAGAAAAGTGTTACTACTCTAATTTAGAATAGTTTGGCAAATACAAACTTAAATCATATCCCACTTACTTATTTTTATTTGATTAAAATTTTTTTTTTTTTTTACTTATTCATGAGAGAGAGAGAGAGAGAGGCAAAGACATAGGCAGAGAAGCAGGCTCCCTGTGGGGAGCCCACTGTGGGACTCAATCCTGGGTCTCCAGGATCATGCCTTGGGCCGAAGGCAGGCACTCAACTGCTGAGCCACCCAGGCGTCCCTATTTATTTATTTTTAAAAGATTTATGTATTTTAGAGAGAGCATATGTGAGTGGGGTGAGGGGCAGAGGGAGAGGAAGAGAGAGAGAATCCTCAAGCAAATCCCCACTGAGCATGGAGCCTACTCTGGGGCTCTATCCCAGGACCCTAGGATCATGACCTGAACCAAAGGCAGACATTTAACCAACTGAGCCATCCAGGCACCTCACTTTCTTTCCTTTTTTTTTAGTTTCATGTCTTGGAATACTTAAGTTGTCTTAAAGTAAATCTTTTTAAAAAAATTATTTCTTTATTTTATTATTATTTTTAAATTTTTATTTATGTTTAAAGTAATCTCTACATCCAATGTGGGGCTCAAACTCACAACCCTGAGATCAAGAGTTGCATGCTCCACCAACTGAGCCAGCCAGCTGCGCGGTCTTAAATTAAAATCTTGAATTCTTGAATCCTGCTTTGATAGTTAGAGTGCAGTGATCTTGAGAAAATTAATCATCTCACTAAATCCCAATTTCTTCATCTGTAAGTTTTGGTTGTTTAAAGAACTAGGTAAGTAAAAAATGTCCTTGGCAGCTATATTATTATTAGTTTTATTCTTGAAATACAGTCAATTCTTATTATTCGTGGATTCCATATTTTTGAATTTGCCTACTCCTACAATTTATTTATAATCTTAAAATCAATACTTATGGCACTCCCGTGGTCATTTGCAGACATGGGTATGTGAAAATTTGAGTTACCTTAAGAGCATGTTTCTAACTGTAGTCAAACAGGTGACTTTTTATGTCTTCTTATTTTAGCTCTCATAGTATTAAATGCCCTTTTCATGGTTTATTTAGTGCCACGTTTTCCTTATTTTTGTGCTGTTTTTTTTTTTGTTGTTGTTGTTGTTGTTTTGGTTTTATTTCACTGTTTAAAATGGCTCCCAAGCATAGTACCGAAGTGCTGGTCCTAAGTGCAAGAAGACTGTGATGTGTCTTCTGTATTATCTATCAAGGAGGCATTAGTTATAATGTGAGTGGTCATGACATTATTAAATAAGTTATCTTTAAACAGAAAAATACAGAAATAGTAATGTATTGATCAGTTGACAAAAGTATTGTGACCAAAGGCTTGTAGGAACCTAGCTTTGTATTTTCCCTAGGAGCGATGCTTCACTGTTCACTAATTCAGTGTTTATGGCAACTTTATAGAACATAACTACCCTGAATAATGAGAATGAATTATATTTATGTTGGAACCTTGCTTTAAAAACACCTACGATTTAGTGGAATGGTATATAAATAAGACTGTTGGAATTCTCAGAATCACTTTATTCTAATAAACATCAGAAGTACCTGTCTATGTCAGTATTTTATATAACCCAGCAAATATTAAGGATCAAGGTCAAAATTAATTTATGCCAGTCTAACTAAGGCTCTCCTAGTTTTGCCTCAATCCACCTGGTAGGTGGCCAAATAAAACATAAACAGGATGTACAAGAACATGTTTCTTACTTCAAAGTACATAACTTAAATGAAAAGACATTGGGAAGAAGAAATATTTCTTACATAGAGAAGCACCTTTCCTCTCAACCTCATTAAAGAACAAGAATTGCCTTGAGTGGGAGAAAGGTTATCACAAATCCTTTCCTCTATGAGGCTGCAAGAGGACAGTCTCTGGCATTGGATACCAAGTTAGGGAGTTTTCAATTTTGTGGAAAGGTTTTGAATGCAATTATGGAGAGGGGCTCTTGGGAATTACATTAAAATATTATCCATAATTATTGCCTAAACATCTCTCAGAAGATTAGCCTTGGCAGGGAATCAGGCACAAGGAAGTGAGAATTGGGAAGGGCACATTTGAACCTGGGAGAAAGATCAGGAAAAGTCTAGAGTAAGACAGTGGTTCTTAAACACCAGAGGGATTTAAGAAACATACCAGAAACCAGCTAAAATACAAACGCCCAGGGGTTCTAACTGAGTAGGAATAGTGAGGGTCCCGGGAATCCTGATCCAGATGGTCCTGGGCCAGACTTTTGGTGCGGATGCTGTCCATGGCCAGCATAGAGGACTTGGGATGCCTGCGGGAAGAGTCCTTCCTACCACTCACCTGAATGCACTTCTGTGCGTTATCCCAAGGATATAAGGCTTTGGTGGGATGATTCTCTGGGAGAAGATTATCAAGAATGTGCTGAGGAGACAGGAGGATGAAGAGTTCTGAAAACAAGATTTGCCTGTATATTACTGTTTTTGTTCCTTTTGGGGGGTTTCTAAAGCCATTGGAAAAAGGATGTGTGGGCATTATTCTGGCATGAGGAATTCTACAGTTAAAGTCGTAATATTCATTGCTTTTCAATTTATGTTTTGATGTTGGTGATTCATGGGAAGGAAAATTTAGCTTCCTAAAATTTTAAACACTTGCATCTACGTGCCAAAAAACTGATGTCCCCAATCGTAATACATTTCACATACTTACTTCCATGGACAACTTCCTGACTTTAAAAATGAGCTACGTGTATTCCTTGGGGTTACTAACCAGGGCCACTTTTTCATTCACTCATCATCAAATTTGTTTCATCAACAAATCTGTATGGTATTTAAAGTACATTTAGTGCTGGTAAGCTTACATTCCAGTGGAGAAGACAGACCAACAGCATGTACAACAAATAAATAGTAAATTATATATTATATTAGAGAGTGTTAAGTCCCGTGGGAAAACTCCTACATGGGAAAATATACAGAGAGAGAGATGGGATTCAGCAGGACGGGAGAGGCTGTTTATAATTTTAAATGGGGTTTTACCTCTCATTTGAGTAAAGACTTTTGGAAAATGAGGTGAGTGACCATGTAGAATTCCAGGCAGAAGGACTGGCCAGGGCATAAGCCCTAAGGCAGAGAGCCCGTGTAGAATATAAAAGGAAAGGACTCGAGCAAGGATCAAGGGAAGTGTGGCCAGACAGCTCTGTTGGGTGGGTGCGTGGGGGATGAAGTCACCATGATGAGAGAGGAGATCCAGAGAGTCTGGAGGGAGCCTCATACGCCACCGTAACAATTTTGGCTTTCACCATGAATTAAATGGGGATCCATTAATTGAGTTTGAGCAGAGAAGTGATTTGAGCTCACTTTTGAGATCACTCAGAGTGAAGTGAGTGAAGTGAGATCACTGGCTGTCATGTTGGGGGTAGCTTACTAGAGGGCAAGGCTAGAATCAGGAAACATTTGGGAGGTCAGCACAGAAATTTACCAAGGGGGTCCCAGCAACTTAGGTAGACTAGGGCAGTCAGTAGTAGTGAAGAGGATGAGAAGCAGTTGCAATCTGGATATATTCTGAAGGCAGAGCCAGGTAAGCTTCCTAATAAATTAGATGTGAGATGTAAAAGAATTCGAGGATGTGTCTCCGGATTGAACAAATGAAGGACAGAGGTGGCATTAACTGAGGTGGCATCCTGTATGTCACCTAGCACTGTACCACTTTCAAAAGCCAGTCAGTATGAACTGAAACAAATTGAGGCATGAGTATGCATTGGTTAAGTGTAGCCTCCAGAGGTTGACTGCCTAGGTTCTAATCTTAACTCACCACCTCGTAGCTGTGTGGCTTTGAGTAGGTTGCTTAACTTCTCTGTGTCGCAAATTTGTTCTGTGAAATGGGGATGACAATAGTACCTACTTTGTAGAGTTGATAAGACTTAGTGAATTCATACATGAAAGCATTTAAAAAACAAATTGGAATGTATGTGTTAGCTAAGAGTCCTATTTAAATGCTAGATATGAAGACGTTGCAACTCTTTTTCCCATTTCTTGCCATAATGAGTCACTCGGTGACTTTTAGTTAGGAAGTTGTAAACCTTTCTGGGAACTTCAGAATAAAGGTTAAGTATGATTTTCATTTGCCTGTTTGTCAGATGAGTGTTAAAGGAACAAAAGAAATAATACTTGGACCTGCCAGAGGAAATGCACACATATTCAGATATTAACATTGAAGGCAGTTTTTCTCAGATTTATGCTTCAGCCTGTAATTATGTTAGAATAAAGAGGGGAAATGTTCAAAAAAGAGACCTTAGATATCGTCTAGTTTAACCCAGTCTTTCTTCATTCCACATTGTTATGTAATCCAGACACAGTGTCCTGGTGTCGCCTGCTCAGGAGCAACTAGACCTCTGATATTGACAGAAGATCAACTCCAGCCCCTTTTATAAATATGGAGGAAGAAACTCAGCATCTATCTCAGTATTTTCAGTAATCCTTGAGGGGCTTTTTTACATTTCTCTTCCTTCTTTTCCAGTTTGCTGTTCTCTCTTGAGATCTCAGGCTCCGCCCATCTCCGATGTCTTTTTCCCCATCCTGTTCCTAGCATTGGACACAGCCTGGATTACTCCCATTTCACAAAGCATCATTCATACAAGGTCAGGAGCACAAAGACTTTATTGGAATTGGAATTCGTGTTAACAATAAAGGGTTACAGTACAGGAAACAACTTCAAAATCATTACTGTCACTCTTCTAAAAACTAGCAGTTAATTCCCACTATGGAGAGAGAATTTCTGTGTCTCCTGAGCATATTGCTTCTAGTTATATTTTTGAGGTCACAGTTCTCTTCTTTCCCAAGTCACCCCTGTCTCCAAGCCTCGTATTCTTCTTCTATCTTGCAAAACAGTTTAAACTGGAACTAAACTTTTGCCTTGTAAACTATGTCTCTCAGTGTTTCCCCTTCCATAGCGAGTATTATATTGGTATATTGGTAAATACAGGAGACATTTATTCCAACCCCATCAGTTGTGTCACCCAACCACCCTAGAAAGCAAAACCTGGGATTTATTCATTCAATGACATTAATTGAGCTCCTGTGTCAGGTACTGGGCAGGGCCTTGGCCAGGTAACAACAAGCAAATGAGGTAGTGACTCTGTACTCACCGAATTATGGTCAACTGGCATAGGTAGATGATATTTAAAAAAAAAATGTACACTGCAAATTATAAAGAGTATCAAGAGAAAAAGTACTGTGAGGGTTTCTAGCAGACTGAGCTCATCTGGTGCAGGTGGATTAAAGAAGGCTTCCTGGAACTGAGATGAGATCTGAAAGATAAGGAATAAAGGGTGCAAACCTGGAAGGCTGAGAGCAAAATGAGCTACTAAAAGGCAAGTGTGGCTTAGGCAGGAGAGCGAGACAGAAGGTGGACTCTGCAGGGTCTCAGGTAATACTGACTGTAACGTGGTCGATATCAAGGGGAACCACCTGTCAGTAAGCCACTCTGGCTGCTCCAGGAGAGAATGGACTAGAAGGAGCAGACGTAGAAACCGGAGGCCAGTGGGAGGCTGTTGGAGAAGTCCAAGCAGGAATTTATGGTGGAATAGTCTAGAATGCCAGCAGTGCACCTGGCAGATAGGGTGTGTGTCAAATTGTTTTCTCTCTCTGTGCACTGAATTACACCCCAAGGGACTTGTGCCACGTCACATCCTTCAAATAAAGAGAAACAAAGATATGCTGTTTCAGGGCTGCTCAGCCTCAGCCCTGTGAACATTTTGGATGGGATAATTCTTTGTTATAGAGGCTGTGCTGTGTTGTAGGATGGCCAGCAGCCTCCCTGACTTCTACTCACTAGGTGCCCATAGCACCTCTGCCTCTCCCCGGGTTATGACCACCCAAACTGTATCCAGACATTGCCAAATATCACCTGGAGTTTGGCAGGGGTAGGGGAGATGCAAAATCACCCCTGTTGAAAACTGGTCTGTATGAAACACAGATATTAATTTGTTTGAAAATGTCTGAGGAATGTTCAAAATTTCCAGGCTGGCTTCTCTGAAAATAATTGAGATGGAAAGCAGAGCAAAACTGAATGTTTTGGGAAGCATTCTACAATGAAATTTCAGGTTGTGTGGATAATAAAGAAAAAAGGAAACTGATTTGGAAAAGGTTTTGTCCATGATCACATTTTATATGTCATTATTTTATAAAAGATTTTATTTATTTATTCATAGAGACACCCAGAGAGAGGCAGAGACACAGGCAGAGGGAGAAGCAGGCTCCATGCAGAGATCCAGGGTTTCCAGGATCACGCCCTGGGCTGCAGGCGGTGCTAAACTGCTGCGCCACCCGGGCTGCCCTATGTCATTATTTTAAACTAAGTTTTCTAAAAGCCTTCTATCATAATAGGAAAGAAAAATACAAGAAAATCCCTTGAAGTTTTTTTGTTTTTTTTTTACTTTTAAATAATCTCTTCACCTAATGTGGGGCTCAAGCCCATGACCCCGAGGTCCAGAGTACTGTGCTCTACCTACTGAGCCAGCCAGGTGCCCCCCAGAAAACCTTTTTTGACAACCTTATAAAAAAGATATTTCTCAAGATTTTCTTCTTTTAACTCTGACATACATAATCTCCCAGAACAACTGAGATATGCTCCTGATTATTTATATAACATTTCCTTAAGAGGAAGCAGGCAGATTGCAAACTAATACTGACAATAATTTAGAAGCATTTTGGCTGATGATTATTTTTCCTCTTCTTGAACATAGGGCCTGGATTATTTTATTTTATCTTATTTTTTTTTAAATTACTTATCAGGGGGAAGGTACCAAATTACTTTATTTGAAGGAAGGGAAATGAAAAAACTTCAGTTGACATTTTGGTACAGGGTCTGAATATTTTAGATTCACACAAAAAATAATTCCTGTTTAAAGCTATTAGAGATTCCACTAAACACTTTATAATTGAGGACTGGCAAAATATTATTTTGAGTAAATTACCAACTAGAAATCTCTAAATTTGGGGCACTAGCCTGGCTTAGTCAGTGGAGCGTGTGACTATTGGTTCTGGAGTTGTGGGCTCCGGCCCCACAATGAGTATAGACATTACTTAAAAATAAAGTCTTAAAAAAAAAAATCTCTAAATTTAACTAGCTGTTGGCAATGACAGTGGACCAAAAAAAAAAAAAAAAAAAAAAAAAAATCTAGCGCTAAATTAGTTTAAGTAATTCATGACTTGCTTTAAAGAAGGTAAAATCAGATTAAGGATTTTAATGTCATGGGTCTGATTGGGAGTGGATCTTTTTGTAGTACATCAGGCTTTCCCTTGTCCCTGCGCCCGCCTCCTAAAGCCCTCCCTGCTTCTCTAAGTTCGTATAATCATAAACTGTCTTTTTGGCAGACTCCTCTCAAAAGCTTCATGGCAAGAATTCTCTTGGATTTTGTTTGTCCTTTCCCTTTTATAGATCTGTTCAATTGAATGATCTGTGCTTCAGTTTCCAAATCATTATTGGCAGAAAACTGGAGTTTAGAAAGATTTATTGTTTTTAATTTAAAGCATTGCATTCTGAATGTAGACTACGAAATATTATCTTTGCTAGGACCATTTCTTCTCTTTCTTTTTTTTTTTTTTTTTTTTTTTTTTGCTAGGCCCATTTCTTAAACTCCAAACACTTCAGCACCATCACACAGTCCAGGAGCTCTTAATATTGTTTCCAACTTTTCCTGCAGGATATTTTTTCTTTCAGAGAAATGTTTACTTGCAAGACCAGCAGGAGCTTGTAAGTATCTGAGCTAACAAACACTGTGGGATCACACTAGAATTCCCTTTAGGCACTTTCACATTTTAAAATCTTGAAAGATTTTGATCTTTCCTTCACACAATTGATCACTGAAGCAAAACTCTGAAACATAATCATCAGATCATCAGAACATTTTGCACCGTGTGTTTTGCACGTCAGCCTAGCAAAAGCACACAACTTTCTCCAGAGGCCGATAGGCCCCGATGGAGCCTACGTGTCACAGCAGACGGAGCACGTGTGCTCAATGTGGCTTTTTCTCTAACATATACAATCTGTGTCTCACAGACCGCAGTTCCTGCCTACAATCTGGACAATCCAGTTCTTCCTTTGCAGTGATTTACATTAAGAGAAAACAGTACCCCTGCTGTGTCATTTTCCATTTCATATGCACTATGTCTTAGAGAAACAATATACATAACAGTCAATGGGTGGCAAATACTGTCTCCGAATGGAATTTTTGGATTAGAAGGAGACTTAGAAAACTAGCTCATGCCCAGATATTCATCAAAAGAGAGGCAAAATATTGCAGTGCATAGAAAAAACCTGTCTTCTAGTCCTGTGGAAACTGTGTGTGTGTGTGTGTGTGTGTGTGTGTGTGTAAGTTGTTTAGCTTTTCTGACCCTGTTAGCTCTTTTGTGAATAACATCATATTCATACACTTCAAGATGTCTTTGAGTTGACGATGCACCATTATTTTAGGTATCATTAAGGAAGAAAAATATGATAGGTGGGGGAATGGGTGAAATAGGTGATGAGGATTAAGGAGTGCACTTGTCATGATAGGCACTGGGTGATAAAAATAAGAACTAGGGGAACCCTGAGTAGCTCAGTGGTTTAGCGCCTGCCTTCAGCTCAGGGCATGATCCTGGAGACCGGGGATCAAATCCCATACTGGGCTCCCTGCATGGAGCCTGCTTCTCCCTCTGCCTGTGTCTCTGCCTCTCTCTCTGTCTTTCATGAATAAATAAATAAAATAATTTTAAAATAATAAAAAATAAAATAACTAAAAAAATAGGTGTAGACATCTAGGTCAATGGACAAGATTAAGAGTTCAGAAATAGACCCACATTCAAAACATTAATTGATTTTTTTTGTTTGTTTGTTTACAAAGACAGTAAGGTAATTCAATACTGGATAGTTTTTTTTTTTAATAAATGGTCATGGAATATGCGGATATTTACATGGAAAAAATAAATGTGACCCTTAAATAAAAAAAAATGATGCCAATTAAAGTATGACATAATTCATTTTATTACTTAGAATTATTGCTTACTTTTGATATTTGTGTTTTTTTTAATTAGCCTTTTTTTAAAAAATTAAGTAAGCTCTACCCCTAACATGGGACTTGAACTCATGACTTCGAGATCTACTTTTGATGTTTTTTTATTAAATATTTTATTTATTTATTGATGAGAGACACAGAGAGAGAGAGACAGAGACATAGGCAGAGAGAGAAGTAGGCTCCCGACAGGGAACCTGATGCAGGACTCGATCCTAGGACCCTGGGATCGTGACCTGAGCCAAAGGCAGACAGATTCTCAACCACTGAGCCATCCAGGCATCCCTATGTTTGATATTTGAAAGAGTTCTTTTAGACTTAGATATAGATATAAATTTTTGTGGTACGTAACTCTTTAATTTTTTTTTTCTTTTTAATTTTAGAGAGACAAAGAGCAATGTGGGGAGGTCAGGGGCAGAGGGAGAGGGAGAGAGAAACTCAGACTCTGTGCTGAGCATGGAGGAGCTCTACAAGGGGCTGGATCTTAGGACCCTGAGATCATGACCTGAGCTGAAAACAGGAGTTGGTTGCTTAACTGACTGCACCACCCAGGTGCACCAGTACTTTACTCTTGTATATAAAAAAAGAAAAGTAGAAACCAAATAATCAGTTAAGGTATTCTGAAATTTTCCTTGGAGTCCAGCTCTTCAGATTTACTTTTGAGTCACATTTATCAATGCCTATGGATATTGGTTGTTAATGCAGCATTTTCTAAAAGACAGCTTTACTATGGTTATTATACATTCTCCGCTCCCACCCCCCAAGCTTCTAACCCTATTTATAAGTTTTGAAGCTGTTGCTTTTTTCATCTTATCCAAAGGTGTTATCAGAAGGCTTCTGGACAAGAGCTACAACTCAACTGGTCCTAAAATGACGTGTGCTTAGAGTTTTTGTGCTGCCACCAGAAATAACTACAGGTTTGTGCATAGTCAGTGGCAAGTGCATCATGATCCCTGCTTAGCCAACAAAGATAGGAAGATACTAACCAGTTTCAGAGATATTAAAATGTGAAGTAAGAGTGTGTTTTTTAGAATCCAAGTATTGATTCAAAAAACCAAAAGAGGTCATTGTGACTTTGTAGAATGAGTTAGTATATTTTAAACATCATGCCTGTGTAGTACTTTTTAATTTAGGTATTCCCATGTTCAATGGAATAACAAGAGAGGAGAGTATTGCCATGGAGACTATTATTCCTGCTAGGTTTTAGAAGGAAAATGTAAGACTCAGAGGTCAAGCAGCTCCCTAAGGGGTGTTATTTTTAGGGATCAAAGTGGTCACCTTTCCCCCCTACTATGTCTTAGGTCCCCGCTAGAATCTCTGAAATTCAAAGTATTTAAATTCTTTTAGGGAAGTTGCTTGTTAAAAGCACAATCTAGAAACGGGGATGTGATAATCTATTATTAGTCAATAACACCTTGGCTTCAAGTTGTTTATCAGAATAATTTTGGAATCGACAGCCTAGTTAGAAACTAATCTATAGGCAGGTAGTAAGAAGAGCATAGTCACAAAGTAATAAACACGTACAAGGTGGCAGAGTATGGCATAAAATAAATATATCGATGCTGTACACGTTAACAGGATCACAGCCGACCTACCCACAGCAAATGACCATGTTAACTGACCGTAAAGATCTTGAGATGGACAGCTGATTCTAGAAATGCTCTACGTATCTATCAAGTCTTGTCTTCAGGGTGTTTAAAAAAATGATGATGTTCTTCAAAATGGGCTGTTGTAGCCTGGTGGAAAACGAATAGACAATTTGCTGAGTGATTTTTGAGAACTTCCTACACCTGTTTTATCCCTCACCTTCCTCTTCCATAATGGGGGTGGTAACCATGCTCACGTGTAAACAGGAGCATCCCTTTCACTTTGTTCTCTACAGGCTACCGTCATGGTCACTGAATGCATTGCTGCCATTTCTGGCCTCACATGACATAACAACATTCAGTGGAAGAAGATACAATGTTTTTTCCTTCTGTTTTCCTTTAAGGGAGAGGAAATATTTCCTGGTTGCCTTGTGGTTCATTGGCTAGACTTCATTCACATGATCTTTTTTAACCCGTCTCTGGCAAGTGGAGAGGGTTTACTGTGATCGCCTTACTGACTAGGATTCACTCCTTCGTCACCTGCGAGGGATGGATGCCCTAAGCAAGTGGGAATTCGGTCAACAATGAAGTAGGTGGGAGTGGCTGTAAACTGGCCCACCTAACAGTTCTGTTCTGCTATTCCTTAGGATTACTGGAAAACTAAGTGATAGAACCTTTTTCTTTCTTTTTTTTTTTTTTTTGGTAATGAAAGAACTTCTGTGAAGTACTTAGTAATAAGGATGGCATTGGCAAATAAATCTCTGATACCTGCTGGGTGCAGTACTTTGTCCTATACATGTAGAGCTGTCAATATACAGTATTCATCACAAAAGCTTCATGAGGTATTTGTGTAATTGTGATCTCCTTTTTACATATGTGGAAACGGCACAGAGTGGTTAAGTAACGTGCCTAAGATTTTGCAGCTTGTAGGTGGCTACGCAGTGTGGTCCTGGAGCACATGGGCTTAACCATACTCCTGGTAAATAGTAAGTGTTCAACCTCTGTTACCTCCTACTATCATTGTGTTGACCTACATTCCTTAAGCAGCCTTTACAGATTTTTGTCTTCTTATTCTGGTCTTTGAAGAGAAGGAAAGATACATTTAAAAAATGTATAGGAAGGGGTTTGAATAAAAATGGAATAGAAGCGTTTTTCAAATTTATGTCATAGCCTGTTAGTGGGTTATAAAATCTATTTAATGAGTCACAATCAGCATTTAAAGGGATAAAATACAATGCAATAGGATAAAATAAAACATTGGAATCAGATAAAAAAATACCAGCTGTACCCCTTATAATGACTCTTGTTTCCCTTTCAATTACATGTTTATTTTAGGTATTTGTTCTAGGTTGTCAAGTAAATTTTTTTTTTTTAATTTTAGGTCGTGGTCAGAAAAAGCTAGAAAAATCTACTGTAAAGTCTTGCTACTCAAAGAGTGAACAAACAGCATCACAACACCTGGGAGCCAATTCAAAATGTAAACTCAGACTCCACCCCAGGACCTGCTGTTTGGGAATCTGCATTGTAACAAGATACCTAGGTTTTTCTTCTATGCTCCTTGAAAGTAAAGAAGCCCTGTTCCAATACTGGCTGTTCTCTGCCTAATTACATGTGCCCTCAGGTGTGAGGAGAGGAGAATTGAATGTAGTTTGAAAAAGATGCTCAAGTGATCTGCTCCTCAAGTTCCTTTTTTTTTTTTTTTTTTTTTAAGATTTTATTTATTTATTCATAGAGACACAGAGGGATGGAGAAGCAGACTCCATGCAGGGAGCCTGATGTGGGACCCCATCCTGGGACTCCAGGATCACGCCCTGGACCGAAGGTGGCGCTAAACCGCTGAGCCACCCAGGCTGCCTTCCTCAGGTTCCTTTAAGTTGACTTCTCTATGGAATAACTCAGAGAAATAGCTCACTGACTTTCTTTTTTCTTTCCTTTTTTTGGACTGAACGTTGATTTTTTTTCTAATTAGCTGATTTTACACACACATACTGTATATACACACATTTCTAGTTTCTCTTGAAAAAACTGGAAAATCTGACAACACAAAGCTAATTTTCTCCAAGGCAGCAGTCAGCTGGAGCTGAGTACTGTCGGTACACTTTGGACAGAGCACTAATCCCCAATCTGCTCCACTCCCCAGGCACACAGCCTGCTCCTATGTAGTACCTGCGTGGTCCCTGAAAGCATTCACTTTTATGATCCCTGCCCTGCTCTATATTATCCTGATTTAAAATTTTTCTTCAGAGAGCTTAATCTGTGATCATTAGATCTTCTTTGGACTTACCTACTGAGAATGATTAAAAAAAGATTAGGCTCTGCACCAGCAACATAATTTATCAAAAGTATATTATCTCAATTATAACAAAAATATATGGCTTTGGACCTCCTGTTGCTTGTCTTCTGTGGTTTTTAGATTTCTTCTTCTATTCTGCTTCTAAGAAAGACAACACAAGACAGAGCTAACCAAGGCTTCTCTGTCTTAGCTCATCCATACTTCATGGCTGAATGGATGGTGTAAGGATAGGAAGCTGACCAGAGACACTTTCTTTAGAAGCTTCATTAATTATGATCATCCTCTCAGTTGGTACCTCATAGGTAGCCCTTCTTTTTGTATGGTAGTTCTTTGCTTTCACGAGGATGAAGCCTTAATCATAAAAAGATTAAGTACTGGTTACACCCACAGGCTGCCATAGTGAAATACTGTAGACTAAGAGGCTTGAAAGATAGATATTTATTTTCTCACAAATCTGGAGGTTGGCAAGTCCAAGATCAGGATGCCAATGTGGTTGGGCTCTGGTGAGAGCTCTCTTTCTGGCTTCCAGATGGCCACCTTTTTGCCGTTTCCTCACGTGGCAGAGAGAGAGAGAGAGAGAGACAGAAGGAGAAATCTGTCATCGGCTTCTTCTAAGGCCATAGTCCTACCAGATTAGGGCATCACCATTTTGACTTCATGTACCCTAAATTCACTTTTAAAGATCTTGTCTTCAGATAGTTACGTTGGGCATTAGGGCTTCACCATATGAATTAGAGGGGGGCCAGATTCAGTTTATAGCAGTGCCCACATGTTAATCATTACCCAAGCATTTTTTGAGCATCTGCTCTGTACTCAGGCTGGACCAGGCATTGTGATGGTTGGAAGTGTGGTGGGATGGGATGAAATACTCACTGAGGAGGCAATCATAAACTAGAACAAATGCTGTGAGGTAGAATAAATGCTGTAGGAACTTCAGAGTGGCAGGGATCAATGAAGATTGAAATGGTCCAAAAGCCTTATGGAAGAGTTGAGGCTTAAGCTAGGATTTTAGAACTGGTGAAAGGAAGTAAGAAATGACAGGATAAGAACCCAGACCAGGAGGGTAGTAATGGGAATGGAGGAAAAGGGCCAGGTACCAGAGAGGTCTTACAGAAAGCACTGAAAAAACTTGCTAACTGACTGGCATAGAGAGGACTTCATAACCGAGACATGGAGAGAAAGGGTGAGGAGAGTGGTTCTTTTAACATAGATCAGAAATTCCAAGGGTGAAAGAACGTATGGGGGTGGTGTTAGGTACATGGGGAAAGATAAATTCTTTTAGAAATAACAGTTTTTAGAAACTGGAGAATTTGCTAAATAAAATATCTGTGTTATCATTGAGAATAAGGGCAAGGAGATGAGAAAAAGTAGGACTGGAGATAATAGGTATTTGAATCATTATCATAGGGTTGATAATTGAGGCTAAGGAAATGAAACATCTCTTTGAGAAAGTATTTAAAGAGATTGTAGAGAGATGTATGGAAAGAAAAGAGTGAATAATTGTCATGACTCCTAAGGATCTAGCAACAGCACATGGCGTGGTGGTGTATGACTATTGAAAATTTAATGGATTTAGTTCTGATTTTCTCAGGGTATACACAGCACTTAGTGTTTTGTAAAATGAACATTTGTTGGTCAGTTTGGTGACTGAATGGATGAATGTTAGAAGTTTAAAGTCCAAAGTGCCTGTTGTTCATCAGAGATGTTTTCAGGTTGAGCAGCTTTCCCACTTCCATTTAACTGATTGTTTTGACCATTAATTATTACTTACACACTGAAGAGTTGATGAGGTAAAATGTTTCTCCCATCACATGAAGGGGTTAATCAGCTCAGTTTTCAGAGGAGTCATCTGACTGTCATACTCGTCCAGGTACATTCACTAAGGCATTCCCAGTGGGCGGGGATCCTGGAAAATTATTATGCTGTGACCTAGTTTTCCCTTTGGAACCAGGTCCTCTCTCCTGGGCCTGTCTCAGCCTTCCCTTGGCAGTTCTGCGCTTATTGACCTTTCTCTTTGCACCAGCAGCTGCTGCTGATGGTCCAGTCTGCTTCTGGGAAGACAAGGTGTAGTTAGTGGTCTGCCTTTGAATTTCCTACTCCTCCGTTGGAGCTCAGAGCTGCTCACAACTGAACCCAATATTTTAGATCCTCCAACCTCTTCTCATCTCCTAGCAGTATTTGCCATTCTAGTGTCTAGTTCTTCTGGAGTCCTGGTGTGGATAAATGAATTTTATGCTACCTTGTGGCTTTCTGATGACAAAGCCTTGATTCAGATAAGGGGTTAATTAATAATATTTGTAGTGTTATAATAAAATTCTAGGACTTTAAATCCAGACAATCTTGGATGTGAATCATTAGGCTTTCATCTTGACAGGTGTGTGATTTGAGATGGCTGCTCAACCCTTCTTGAAAACAGTTTCCCCAGCTAAAACATAAGTGTAACCACTGTCTTTGAAATTGGCTATAAGGATAAACAAGGCAGATGTACATCAAGAGACCTCGCCCAGTACCTGGCGTATTGTAGGGGCTTCGTAGGGCAGTATTTTATATGACAGGCCAAAGCAAAATACACGTGTGTCATTTCTCTACTTCACAAATCACTCCACGTGGACTTATGAGGAAGAGGGTTAAGGCATACAGACATACAGTCTTTCCCCTAATTTAGCAATATATACTCCAAGCTCTACCTGGTCAGAGCTTTTCGATTTCTATGATGTTATTTTGTTAGCTAGTGCTTCAACGTACTGAGGAATAGTACCTTAGAGAA
The DNA here is from genome assembly GCF_003254725.2 of Canis lupus dingo. NCBI lineage: Eukaryota > Metazoa > Chordata > Mammalia > Carnivora > Canidae > Canis > Canis lupus. Next base: position 17,624,118 of record NC_064245.1, on the reverse strand, counting down.
CCAAACAAGTTAATAGATTTTCCTTAAATTGGAGCAATTTTCTTCTCCTTTATTGAATCAAGAAAGCTAACTGTCAAAGAAGCATAGAATGGTGTAGATAATACCCTAAGGTAACAAAACTCTATTATGTTGTATTCCATTAGAACTGAGCTGAGGGTATTTGGGAAGGAAATTTCACTGTGTAATAAGAGGGGATTGTAGCCCGAACTTTATACTGTTTTTCTCCAGGGTTTTCTATTGTGTACTTTAGTAGCGTTATCCCAAATAGAGATATCCCAGGTTCACTTTTTACTCTTGAGAGAATCTAGTGTTAACATAAATTGGAGATTATCTTTGAAGTAAACAACATTAAGGTGAACAGAGAAATATTCAACTTCCTTTCAAAGGAACATTTCTACTTGCCTATCATCTTCCTCCCTCTGTTTATGTAAGCCAGAATCACTGGTATCTTTCCCACAAAAGCAGGCAGGTGACTTTGCAGCTGTTCCTGAATAACAGCCAGATCTTTTCAGAAGTCTTACTCTCTTCTGACTCGTAAACCAACTGAGGCTCAACTACTCTATGAATTAATTTTTGTTGTCGTGAGTTTTAGAAAACCAAATACATTCCTTATTTACTAGTCCTGTCCTGAAATGTTTTGGATCTGTATCTTAGCATTAGGAGTATATGCTGAAATTGCTCAGTGCTATAGGTAAAAATACATATCTTCATGTTAGAATTGGGAAGAGTCTAATTACCTTAAACAAGAAAGAGACTTTTGTCTAAATAACCAAACCAATCCCAAATTGTATGTAGGCACACCTCATTTTATTGCACTGTGCTTTATTGCACTTTGTGAATACTTTGTTTTTTTGCAGATTGAAGGCTGGTGGCAAGCTTGTGTGGAGCAAATCTTTGGGGGCCTTTTTTCCAATAGCATTTGCTTATTACTCTGTGTCCCTGTGTCACATTTTGGTAAGTCTCCCAATATTTGAAACTTTTTCATTATTTATTGTATTTGTTATGGTGATCTCTGATCAGTGACTTTCGATGTTGCTATTAAAATTGTTTTGGGACAGTGTGAACCACACCCTTGGAAGACCGTGAACATAAGTGACAAATGTGTGTGTCTCCTGATGGGTTATACCCCATCTCTCTATCTCTCCTGCCTCCTTCTTCCCTGAGACACAACAATATTGAAATGAGGCCAATTGGGATCCCTGGGTGGCGCAGCGGTTTGGCGCCTGCCTTTGGCCCAGGGCGCGATCCTGGAGATCCGGGATCGAATCCCACATCGGGCTCCTGGTGCATGGAGCCTGCTTCTCCCTCTGCCTGTGTCTCTGCCTCTCTCTCTCTCTCTCTCTCTGTGACTATCATAAATAAATAAAAATTAAAAAAAAAAATTTGAAATGAGGCCAATTAATAACCCTCTGATGGCCTCTTAGTGTTCAAGGGAAAGGAAGAGTCACATGTCTCTCACTTTAAATCAAAAGCTGGAAATAAATAAGCTTAGTGAGAAAGACACGTCAAAAGCTGAGATAGGCCAAAAGATAGGCTGCTTGTGCTAAATAGCCAAGTTATGAATGCAAAGGAAAGGTTCTTAAAGGAAATGAAAAATGCCACTCCAGTGAACAATGTGATTGATAAGAAAGTTAAATAGCCTATTGCTGATATGGAGAAAATTTTAATGGTTGACTATAAGACCAAACTAGCCATGACATTCCCTTAAGTCAAAGCCAAATCCAGAGCAAGGCCCTCTCTCTCTTCAGTTGTATGAAGGCTGAGAAAAGTGAGGACACTGCAGAAGAAAAGTCTGAGGCTAGCAGAGCTTGGTACATGAGATTTAAGGAAATAAGCCATCTCTATAACAATAACAGTGCAAGGTGAAGCAGTGGGTGCCTGATGGAGAAGTGGCAGCAAGTTATTTCGAAGGTTTAGCTAAGATAATTCATGAAAGTGCCTACACTGAGCAACAGATTTTCGGTGTCGATGAAACAGCTTTATACTGGAAGAAGATGCCATCTAGGACTTTCATAGCTGGAGAGGAGAAGTCAATGTCTTGCTTCAAAGCTTCACAGATAGGCTGACTCTCTCATTAGGGGCTAATACAACTGGTGACTTTAAGTTGACACCAATGCTCACTTACCATTCTGAAAATCCTAGGGCCCCGAGGACTTATGCTAAATCTACTCAGCCCGTGCTCCATAAATGGAGCAACAGAGCCTAGATGACAGCACAATATGTTTACAACATGGTTTGCTGAATATTTTATGCCCACTGTTGACATCTACTGCTCAGAAAAAAAAAAAAAAAAAGATTCCTTTCAAAATATCACTGCTGTGCTTGCTTCAGCAGCACGTGTACTAAAATTGGGATGATACAGAGAAGATTAGCATGGCCCCTGTGTGAGGATGACACGCAAATTCATGAAGCGTTCCACAAAATATCACTGCTCATTGACAATGTGCCTGGTCACTCAAGAGTTCTGATGAAGATGGACAATGAGAAGAATGTTGTTCTCATGCCTGCTAATATTATATCCACTTTGCAGCCCAGGGACTAAAGAGGAGTTTTGACTTTCAAGTGTGTATATATGTATGTATTTTTTAAAACAGATTTTATTTTTAAATAATTTTTATAATAATAATAATAATAATAAATAATAATAATCTCTACACCCAACTTAACAACCCCAACATCAAGATTCTCTTGCTTGATGATTGAATCAGACACCCCAACTTTCAAGTGTTAATTATTTAAGAAATATATTATGTAAAATCAAAGCTGCCATGGATATAGTGATTCCTCTGATGGATCTGGGCAGTCAGTTGAAAACCTTCTGGAAAGAATTCACCATGTTAGATGCCATTAAGAAAATTTGTGATTCATGAGAAGAGGTAAAAATATCAATATGAAAAGGAGTTTGGAAGAAGTGATTCCAGGCCTCATGGATGACATTGAGGAGTTTAACTTCAGTGGAGGAAGTAAGTGCAGATGTAGTGGAAAGAGCAAGAAAACTAGAATTAGAAGTGGAGCCTAAAGATTGCTAGAACAATCTTGATAATTGGCTCAATTGCTAGAACATCGTGATAAAATTTGAACAGATGAAGAGCTACTTCTTATGGATGAGCAAAGTGGTTTCTAGGGAGGGAATCTACTCCTGGTGAAGATGTTATGAAGACTGTTGAAATGACAATAAGAGATTTAGAATTTTACATAAACTTAGTTAATAAAGCAGCAGCAGGGTTTGAGAGGATTGATTTCAATTTCGATAGTTCTACCATAGGTAAAATGCTATCAAACAGCTTCACATGCTACAAAGAAATCATTCATGAAAGGAAGAGCCAGTTAATGTGGCAAAATTCATTGTTGTCTTATTTTAAGAAATTACCACAAGAAAGGGTTCCTGCCTGGCTGCTCAGTTGGTAGAGCACGTGACTCTTGATCTCAGGGTCATGAGATCCACTTTGGACACAGAGTTTACATAAAACAAAAAAGAAATGACTACAATCACCCCAATCCTCAGCAACCAGCACCCTGATCAGTCAGCAGCCATTAACCCTACACCAGCAAAAAGATTATAAGTTGCTGAAAGCTCTCATGATGGTTAGCCTTTTTTGGCCATAAAGTATTGTTTCATTAAGGTATACACATTGTTGGGACACCTGGGTGGCTCAGTGGTTGAGCGTCTGCCTTTGGCTCAGGGCGTGATCCCGGGATCCTGGGATCGAGTCCCACATCGAGTTCCTTGCATGGAGCCTGCTTCTCCCTCTGCCTGTGTGTGTCTCTGCCTCTCTCTCTCTCTCTCTCTCTGTGTCTCTCATGAATAAAGAAATAAAATCTTTTTAAAAAAAGGTATACACATTGTTGGGGTGCCTGGGTGGCTCAGTCAGTTGTGTCTCTGACTTTGATTTTGGCTCTGGTCATGATCTCAGGGTCATGAGATCGAGCCCCACGTTGGGCTCCGTGCTTGGCATGGAGCCTGCTTAAAATTCTCCCTCCTTCTCCCTCTGCTCCTCCCCTCACTGATGCTTTCTCTCTCTCTCTCTCTCAAATAAATAAATAAATAAACAAATAAATAAATCTTATAAACAAAAAAGGTATACACATTTTTTTAAAGACACAATGCTATTACACACTTAATATAGTACATTATAGTGTAAACATAATTTTTAAATGTTCTGGGATATAAAAACATTTATTTGGGGTTCCCTGGATGGCTCAGTGGTTTAGCACCTGCCTTTGGCCCAGGGTGTGATCCTGGGGTCCCGGGATCGAGTCCCGCGTCAGGCTCCCGGCATGGAGCCTGCTTCTCCCTCTGCCTGTGTCTCTGCCTGTCTCTCTCTCTCTCTCTCTCTGTCTCATGAATGAATGAATGAATTAATAAAAATAAAAACCAACAAAAACACTTATTTGACTAGCTTTATTGCAATATTCACCTTATTGAAATGGTCTGGAACCGAACCTGCAAGATCTCCAAGGCATGCCTAAAGATGGATTATGTGGCATTCTGAAAGCAAGCTCTCACCTGAATTTCATCCCTGTTGCATAACAGGTAGATGGGTTGACTATTTGGCTAGAAGAAATCGCAGAAGTCATGGGAAAGTCTCTTTTTACCTGATGAAGAATGAAGAAACCAAGGCCCAGAGAGTTCACTGGTGGTTACATTGGGACCAACTAGCTAGAGGAAGACTGGGAGCAGGATTCTTGATTCCTGACACAATGTGCTTTCTAAAACCCCATGGTTATTGGATGAATCGTGGCTAGCTTTTACTGTTTCAAATAAAGTAGTGGCCTACATAGTACCATATACTATTTTCTAGAGTGAAATTTAGTTGTGTAAGTTTTAGGTTGTAGTATTGGTGTAAGTATAGGGAAATAATAAATTTTACAGTAATATAAAATCTTCAAGTCCAGAACCTGAGTACAAGGTTATGATATTTTAATTCAACTATATCAGGTATTCTGAATGGAAAGGTATTGCTGGAAGAGGAATTTCATTTTTTTTTTAAGTTTTTATTTTTTAAGTACAGCCAACATGGGGCTTGAACTCACACCCTGAGGTCAAGAGTCACGTGCCCCACTGACTGAGCCAGCCAGGTGCCCCAAGAAATTTCATAGATTAAGAAGCAGGAAATGCAACATCAGAAAAGTCAGATGACTTGTTCAGTTCATTCAGCCACTTAGTGTCTGTGGACCAGAACTTAGATTTCTTATCTCTCAGATGAGTGCTCACCCCCAAACAGTAACCCAGCAGGAAAAAAAGGGGTAGCAGGGAGGGAATGTTTCCTTTGATCTATAGTGATTTCACAGTTTGGGACTAAATCTGCTCTATAAAGTGAGGAATAGCTGAATGTATTTCCTCTAAATAGATAGCTTTTCCTTATAGGTACTACATTATTAGCATGTTTTCTTTTTTGGAGGAAAGAAGGTTGTTATGGATTGAATTGTGTCTCCCAAAAAGATAGGTTGCAGCTCTAATCCCCAGTGTCTCAGAATATGACTTGATTTGGAACAGGGACATTGCAGATGTAATTAGGTAATATAAAGTTTGTGCTGTAGTACAGTGGACCCTTAATCCAGCACGACTCTGACTGTATAAGACGAGGAGAAACTCAGAGGAGAAAGCCATGTGAAGGGACAGAGACCCTAGGAGAAGATGGCCATTAGATAAAAAAGGGCAGAGGTTCCAGCGGTGCGTCTGCAAAACAAGGACTGCCAAAGATGGGCAGCCACCACCATAGGCAAGAAGAGGCAAGGAAAGGTCTGCCTCTGTAGACTTCAGGAGTATAGCACTGCCATGATTTTGGACTTTTAGCCTCCAGAACCGTGAGAGAGTAAATTTCAGTTGTTTTAGGTCTCCTGGTTTGAAGTATTTTGTTGAGGTAGCCAGTAGGAAACTAATAACAGAGAACAATGTAATGAGGGAATTTATGGGGCTTTTCCTGGTCAGGCTGCTCAAGGCACTCATGAAAGCTCGCCAGCGGAGGTATTTGTCCACTGCTTCCCTACACAGCGTGTACTCCTGTGGTTGTTTCTTCACAAGGGTTTCCTGAAGTTGACTCTCCAAATAGGAGAAATAGTAAGGAGAGAGAGTATTTTCTCCTCTGCTTTTGTCATTTTGGGATTACCAGTTTGGGAAGGGAATGCATGTGTGATTTTGCTGTTGTGGATTATGGGACCGCTTTTTATAAGGGCTGCCAGCATCCTGTTTATGTGATGTGTGTGCTGTATCTTAGTTTCCTGTTATTTTCCTCTTGTTCTAAACATCGTGAGTACTACCTTTTGGGATTCAGATCTGTCAAGATGTGTAGATTATACAAGTGTGTCTTGCACTTGAAGGTAGAAATGTTGATGATGTCCTTAAAAAAAAAAAAAAGCAAAGCAGAAACTGGCTGTTTATTCTAGCAATTTGTTTTTTGCATTTCTATCATTATTTAAGCTATTAATCATTAGAGAAAGATGATCTAATAAGTACAAATTCCTATATTCAGTAAGGATCAGATAGCAAAAATTCATGTCATCTAAAGTAATAGTAGTGTAATAATTTGACTTTCATCTGTTGTATCATCACTGTTAGACTTAGGACAATATATTTTAATTTTTCACATCCTTCTGTTTACTGATAAGACTGTTTTGTGTAACTAGTAAATCTCTAAATTATGCAAAGATGTTTTAACTCCCTATTTTAACTTTATTAATGTTCCCAGAGACCTATCAGTGCCAGAGGTAATAATCATTTTGTGTAGATTGTAAACTGATGTTGAGAATTTATGGAAGTCTTGAATTTAGAAGTAGCAAAAATCCATTTCCAGTTAGACTTAACTATAATGCATCAGAAATTCCTCAAGTCATAAGCATTTGTTTTCGTGAATCACATTAGGCTATATGATCTTAACATAAAAGTATTAGAATCTATTCTAAAGCAACTTGTTGTTTTTCTGCTCTATAATAATCGTGACTTCAATTACCTAAGTTAGTAATTGTGAAGCTGGTTTGAGAAAATATATTCTTTTCCTTATAACTTCATGCTATTCAACAAAGACAATGATATTGGTTCTATTTCCAGTTGGGCTTGTGCATTTGGATTTTTAACTACTGGTTGTTTTGGATTTGACATATTCGTGTATTGGATTTCCATCTTCATGTATCTACTGCATTTCCTGGCTATTTTCCTAAATTTTTTTTCTTAAAAAGATTTCAGACTACATTCCTCAAAAGTCAAATTAATTTTTTAATCTCAATAAATTTTTCTCTCATGAATTGAAAAATGCATCTCCTATTGATTTTGAAATCAAGAAATAAAAAGACAAAATATTTCATCATTTAGTCATGGATGTTTTGAGAAATGCTGGTTGTTAATATAAGTATAATAATTGCCACCCATCATTATAGTAGTAGTTACAAAATTGTATCCCCAAAATATCAAGCCATAAACAGGCTTTGAGATTTAAAATGGCATGATTATTTTTCATTTATTTTTTTTTTAAACAAGATTTTATTTATTTATTCATGAGAGACACAGGCGGAGGAGAAGCCAGCTCCAAGCAGGCTCCATGCAGGGCAGTCCCATGATGTGGGACTCAATCCCAGGACTCCAGGATCACGCCCTGGGCCGAAGGCACAGCTGAGCCACCCAGGCGTCCCTAGTTTTCACTTACTAAGTTCCCAAATCCTCAGCTCACTTACAGTCTGAGACTCATGAAAACAAAGTTGCCTGTTGTGTCTTCATCTCTTACTTTTCTTTGGTGTGCTACAGAGCTTCTTAAATTTAATGTACTTACAAATTATCTAGGAATCATGTAAACAGGTATTGGGTCAGTATTCTGGGATAGACCCTGATATACTGCTTTTCTAATGCGCTTTTCAAGTGATCCATTACTGCTGGTTTGGACAACACTAGAAATACCAAGAATATATAGTAACCGCTTTTCTCCCTTCTTCTGGAAACAGATTTCTATTGGGAAACCCATTCTGTGTGGCATGAGACATAACCCAGATATTGGCCAATCAGAATCTTCCCTAACAAGTGATTTGGAGAGTCCAGATGGCTTTTCTTCCTGGAGCTATAGAAGCTGGGCTCATCTTTCTTGGCCTATTATGAAAGAATAAGGCTAATATGAAAAAGGTAAGTGAACAGAGATGAGAGACAAGTGTCCTCAGAGCATTATTTGGATTTCTGGATTCAAATGTATTTAATATAGTTCATCCTTGGAATTACTGGTTATTAGTGTTTTAGTACTTAAGCTAGTCTGAGTTTCTCCCTGTTACAATAAAAAAAAATCCTGAAAAATATAGTAAGCTTGGTCATTCAGTAAATCCTAACTGGTGATAGTTTGCTAAGTATCGATGACAATGCGGAAGCAGAGCCAGGTAACTATCAATTGTATATAACTTGAAACATGTACTTAACTCAGTCTAAAAGTATTCTAATGCAAATTAAGAAGCACTGTAGTTCATTTCCAATGTTGTAATTGACTTAGAGCATTATTTCTTTACCTAAAGATATATTATAACCTTGTACCTTCAGTGATGAAAGGGACTTTGGAGATCTTTTCCACCTTGAAGATGAAGACATCAAAATTCACACATTTTGTTCAAGGCTACATCTAAAGTTATAGAACCCAAAACCTCTATCTCCCTTTCTCATGCTATAGTTCTTCCCTTGGTCATCTTTCTTACTGTATAGACATTGTGTAGATTGCTAGCTCTTATATCTGTAAAATTGATTATAAACATATTGTCTAAACATTTGTCACACCTTATGTATGTATACAAATTTGAGAATAGGAGAGAATCATAGTATAAGGCACATATACAACTTGATAGCTAATCTAGGAGTATATAAACACTGAAGAAAGGTTATTTTCTTAATGTGGTCCAAAACTACTTCTAATGTTACAAATCACTGTGAAATCCACACATTCCTTCAGAAAAAGAATACGTACAGTTGTTCTAAAGTTTATAAAAAATATTTTTCTAAGATTAGTTAATAAAACTTAATTTATGTGCTCTTGAAATAATAGAAACTTGGGACACATCACAGCAAGAAGGAATTGGTACCTGAAAGTGAAACTACTTTACCTGGTAACAGGTAAGTTTGGATCATATAGAGGACTGAAATTTATACAATGGACTTACAGCTTTTATTTAAACAGCATCCATAATTTGATGGATTATTAAGTCAAACGCTGATAATCAGTATTAAAAATTCCTTTAAGGTTTCAGTAGTTCTCTTTGGTGGCTTGAAGTAAGTCTTACCCAGAATGGCTTAAAATAGAATTTAATTGTAGTTCTAATAGTGTTTGCATGTATGATGAGTTACTGACATGATCAAGATTCAAGTAAATCTCCACAATTTTACAAAAAAGAAAAAAACAAAACACTTTATTTTCCACAAGGAAGAGCAATAGGAAAAATTAAATCATTTCCCACATATTGTTTTCTTAAAACAGAGCCTACAAGGACATATTCAGCACCAAATAAAACAGGAAAAAAAGAGAAATTACAAACAGCCATAGAATATAATCTATAAAGCAAACATTTAATATTGCACTTTGTTTTGCTAACGTTTTGGGTTTTACTTTTCCTAATTGCAAAATCAGGAATCTATCTTGAATACTGGAATACAACTGTGAACCTCACATCTTATGTCAGGAATTGACCAATATTTAGAAGAGAGTAAAGTAATGCCTCTAAATAAGAAAGAAAAGAAATATTTTAATGGGGAAAATAAAACTTTATTTGATAAAGTTTTATATATTTAAAATTTAATCACATTTTGTGACCCAGTCCAATTATCAGAATATTGGTCATTCTTGCTTCATGTGTTATAAGAGTATATGGTGATAAGTATTCCAATGCTATGCATATCAACAATTGTTCCCTAGTCAGTTAGACATAAGAAGAGAGAAAAGAAAAGGGATTTTTCAGACAGTCCCCCCCCCCCCAAACAAAAATAAAACCACCAAATGCCCTTTATGCCAAATATTCCATTAGCTTCTTTTGAGGGGGACATTCACAAAATGATTTAACAACAATAAAAAAATATTTCACCCCCATTTCCTTATTATCTAGTATTAGTTTGCTACGGGAGCCCAAACCCTTTACTGAATCACTTAAAACGCGATTCATTTTTACGCTGGGCTTTCTTCACCCTGTCAGCATTTTTCAAACATGAATTGTCTTCCATGTTTTCTTAAAGGCCACTTATGGAAAAGCCTATTTGTTTTGTATGAAGCTTTAAGACAGTATTTAACCAGGTCAAGCACCAAGCCAGAGTTACTATTATTTTCAGCCACTTTATTCACTGTGGGGTTAAATGGCAGGATAGATGTAACATCCATTTCACACGTATGTTGCAACATCAGAGATGCTGATTTTCATTAAAAACAGCAGAGCTGAATTCCTTCTGAAATAAGACAATCAGTACACTTGGTACCTTGGAAAGTGGTTTTTAAGTGTCATCATGAATGCTGGTATATTTGTAATGAGCCAACTGTAAATTATCTTTAATTATAATGTACTGAGGTGGTTGCTCTTATCTATATATACTCAAAGTGAGTGGTTTCTCATGTTTAAGCAAAATGTTCTTTAGGTAATGGAAAAAATACTTTCATTAAAAAAAAAAAACCCACAAAAATATAAAAACAGTTCTCATTCCAGCATACATTCTAGTATTTGTAATTTTGAAGTTATACACTTTTAGAATAAACCTGGGTTTTCAAGCTCTGAGAAGCTTGAGCAGGATAGGAAATGTATAAATTAAGCTAATTGTAACCTGAATATATATATACACACACATACACATATATATTTGGATCTATGTGTATGTGTGTATATATATATTCCTGCTCATTAAAATACTCTGCACCAGCAAAAATGATTTCCAACATATGTGTTTTGGAGGTAATTAAGTAACTCTGTATAAAAATAAATGCACTTTCTCCTCTTCTCCAGTGACTGGAAAATTTCCATACTCTTAAAATAATAAAAATAACAGTAAATTTTAAGAGCAACAAGCCCTTAACTCTTTGCTGGTGCCTGCCATACTGCCTTTCTTACTCCATTCTTAGCTCTGCTAGTTTCTTCTTTTATGTCATGATAAAAAGGGAATGTGGGTGGGTTATCACTTTTGTGTATGTCCCTTTTCCAAATTTCCCTCTCCAAAAAGCCAACCAAACAAACAAACAAAAAAATAACTCAACAGTGCAACAAAACACAAATAGCATTCCAACAGTTTGGCAAGTGATGCGTTCACCTGAGATTAAGTGATTTTAGGCAGTCAGTAACAAAATGCTGCTTTGCTGTAATAGTAGAAAGGCAACAAATTCTTAAAAGAAACCAAGAAGGTATACAATCTTGACAAAGTCTCTTATTAGCTTCCTCCTCTTATCTCTTTTTCCCACATATCTGTTGCGTATCTACTACAGTAGGCTGCAAAACATACAGCAAGAAGGATTGGCTTGAAGGCATTTGATGTTTGTAAATAAATCCACAATAGGATCCAAGCTGAAGAGGTGATACATGGTCAGCCTAGTAGGACATTTCTGAGCATGTGCATACGCAGGTAAAGTCCAGGCTATATTAAATTAAAAAAAAAAAAGTCAGTGCGTTTTTTTCATGTTAAAGTTTTTTCAAAGCTTTCTTTTGTTCCTTGTTGTGCTGACCACAAACAAGTTTTTAAAGAGTATCAAGAGTCTGGCATAAATGGAAAAAAAAAAAGCTGTAGTGACATCGGAACTGCACAATGTAAGCATTGAGCATGTGCAAATTTTCAAATCAAAAGAAGGAAATCATCCCTCTTTACAACGTGGTGTCTTGACACGTATGACCATAGGCTAAGAAGACTGCTCTTAGTATGTGCCTGTTTTAAAGGAGAAAAGCTTAGATCTTCAAGCATGTTGGAGCAGTCCCAGAATGTTGCTGTAGGCTTCTAAAGCATGATCACTGGTTGTTTCATGTATTTGCCATTTTTCTGGGCAAAAGCAATTCCACTTCCTCTGAAAACGTGTCTCCAAGATACTTCTCTGTCCTCAGCTGGGAAGAGATACAGTTCGGAATCCACATCAACTTGATTTAACCAAGTGTTCCTTCAACGAGATGGGCAGGATGGTCTATCATCTGCTGACTGATCAGGATTTGGATCAATCTAAAAAGAAAAGTGAAAAAAAATTACACTTCTTTGAAAAGGTCTAATAAAAATGGAGCAGTGACTAACATTTTGAGTACTACTGAAGAGTTTAATCAGAACATACACAGCATGTAAGGGAGAAAAGGATACTCGTAATATCTATAAAGTGGCTGATATTTAATTACTAGATTAATAAGGTATGCCCAAATAGTTCTCTTTCCCAAAAGCTAATGGTAAAAATTTTATCAGTGAATGGTGTTTTACTCAGCACTTCGTAGTATTTAAGACTAAAATACAATGGAGAACACATCTTCGTAGTAATGATCTTTGTAAAGTATCCCTTCCATCCTTTTACAAAAGTCAACTCATGTTTTTCTAGGCTTTGGGAAGAATGCAGTTGTGTAAATAATGTTCTTGGTGAATATTTGAAGTAATAATTTGTGAGTAAGAGACACCAGAGAGGGCCTAGGAAAATTAGGTCTATCAAGAAATAGCAAGGCTGAGCCTGCCCCCTTCCTCTGTTACTAGTGTGACTTTCATATGCACATATATTCAAAGCAAGGTGACTGTATCTCAGCTGCCTCTCGGGTACAAAGAGAATGGGCACAAGAAGGCAAATAATTGGCTTTAATACATTTCGTTTACTGAAACATCTTTTGGACAAAACCCATTTTACTTGCATTTAAATGTGGCGTAATTTAAAGTGACTCACAAAACTAGGTAAAACACATTTTTGAGGGGGGAAAAAAGCAAGTAACTTTCAATAACTTAAAAGAGAAAAAACCTTAATACAATCTAGAACTTCCTCCTCCTTCCTCTTCCTTTGAAGATTTGGCTCCCTTCTCAGGGAAGACTTTCTCGATTTCCAAGGCCTAATGAACTGCTCCTCAAATGAACTGAGTGCATTCTAATCACTTTATTATGGAATACCTTGCTTCTAAATTTGTTCTCACAAATCTGTAGGCCTCTCCCAAGTAAGGGCCATGTTCTACTCACGTAAGTGCTTCGTGGTCATTCATATGAGATGAATAAAAAGAAACCGTGTAGAAATGCTTGTCTAACATGATTTGCAAATATGTTATCTTCCCCTATGACTGGGAACGTTATATGCAAGAATTACATTGGGAAAGGATGATAAAGATAACTTCTAGTTACTTGATTAGTTCATGCTTGCAAAATGCCACTTCTATTGATGCTTTAAAGTATGAATTGTTCCTTTAACTGGCACTTTGTAAGTATGAGTTTAGAGCATTATCCCTATTTCCCCAATAATATGAGTTCTACTTATTAAATTTAAGAATGTGAATCTTGACACCTTAATCAAATGTTTATCCTGTTGTTCTAGATCATGTTTTTCTATTAATACGATGAGAATCAAAACCTAACTACTTTTTTTTTTTTTTAAGTCTGCAGTGCTATTTCCTAGGAGAGTCTGCCCATTTCAGACTCAAGATGCTGGGGCTTACCTCTGAATAAAGAGGTGGAGGCAAGAACCGAAACTCCTGGATATATGCAAACAGTGGTCCTTGAAGCGCTCTCTCAAAGTCATCACAAGCACTCACTGGTGCAAGATTGTTCCGCCTTTGTTCCTCTGTTACCACTTCTGCATAGCTGGGTGGTGCTGAAGGAAAAAGATACACGCAATTCGAACAGCATGTTCTTATGCATGTCAAAATACACAGAATAGTAGGTATTAAAAAGGAATGTCAAGGTAAAAATAATAATTGTTTTGTGATTAAAACTAGGGGGATATATGTTTTAAATCTAACATTAGGGACACATCTACTTTCTGCAGATATAGACAAAAATTTAATCATAAAATACTAGAAGCAAAATTACAATCTTGAAAATAATCATACGAGATTAGGCTTAAACATGCATTATTGAATTACCTTCAGGTCTTTCACGTAGGGATAAGCCAAGCCAGTTCATATTCATGCTACACTGACTGCTTACACTTGAGGTTCTGCTACCAAATGGATGTAGAGGAATGGTACCAATGACAAGTGGCAAATTAAGAAATAAATCCATAGCTCCAGGAATATCCACATATACCTAAAACATTGAAAGGAGATGATAGGTTTAGAATTCCAAGCATTATTTCTTTTTAAAAAACCAATAACCCAATTTTAACATTACCTTAGTTTTTCATTTACTTTCTTTTATACATACATATATATATATATTCTAAAATAAAAGTTCCTCCACTATGTATAGTACTGTGTAGTACATTTACATGTGACATAAAATAGTGGTAATTCAAATTAAAGGTTTACATATGTATGTATCTATGATACATGGAAGATAAAAACCAAACCCTGGAATAAGACAGAATGATATCCTCATGACTTTAATAATGAACAAACTCTTAAATCTATACATACCATTAGTGAATATTCCACACGAATGATGCTACAGTCGAGGATAGAGGGAGAAACTGGTGGAATTTTCAGCAATTTTCCATTCCATGTATCGGTCTTTCCAGATGATAAGGATTCTCCTCGCAAGTTAGCCACCAGCTGTTTTACTTCCTTCATTTTCCCTTTGGCATAGAAGGCCTGTGTTTGGTAAATGGCTGCCTTTGGCACTACCATTCGGGAAGAGCAGTTCTCAATCTCAGCAAATATCTGAATTGATTCACCTGGTGAAAAAAAACATGTATCTACTGTTAAACAAATAAAAAACCCTCTAAAAATGTAGATAAGTGTGAAAGTTCAATGGACTACATGGATGAAAAACTGTCCCCAAAGTGGCAAGTAACTTAAATTGGTAAAATGGCTACTGATTTCTAGTAGCTATTTAAAAATAGACATCACACAGGACACCTGAGTGGCTTAGCAGTTGAGCATCTGCCTCTGACTCAGGGCATGATCCTGGGGCCTGGGATCGAGTCCCATGCTTCTCCCTCTGCCTAGGTCTCTGCCTCTCTCCTGTGTCTCTCATGAATAAATAAATAAAATCTTAAAAGAAAAAAAAAAAAAAAAAGGAAACCACATTCCCATGCATGAAAGAAAACGGAGTTATTTTACCAAAGAATACTGTATTACATTTGCATTTAGTAGAAATACTATAAATTTACACCAAGAGCTAAGAGAAGAAAGACCACTTCTGTGGGAATCCATCTCATACATACCTGGGGTATAGCCCTTCCTTTCGATTTTGGCACTTAAGGATATTGGGCCTGAGGTACAGAACCAGCAACAGAGAGTCTTTTCTTTTGTGCCTGCTTGGGGTGACTGCAAGAAATAAATTTAGAGAAAAGGGTCAATGTATAAATTAGAGCAGTAACAGAATGTTTTAAAATAAAACTCTTGATTCTTGGGGAATTAAAATTAAAAGCAGTGTTGCTTTTTTTCCCCCAAGTGTATTGAAATATACTTTTTAAAAAACTAACCAATGGCTTCTGAATTATACAATTATTTTTGTTTTATACAAATTTCCATCCAGTTAAAAAAAAATAAAACAAAAAACATGGCTTAACATATCCCATAAACACAGTTTTCGCTCACACTATTTACATATATAGTAATTAAAAACAAACCAATCAAACAAACAAACAAACAAAAAAACCCTTTCCACATTCCACTTAAACTGCCTTAAAAAAAGGCAGCTTGGAAAGCAACTTGGTTCTAATCCCAAATGTTAACATCTTTCTTTGAGAATGTAAAAATCAGTTTTGTGAAAAAAGGAAAACTCTCATTTTTAGGATTCTTATTTGCCTAAAGATGTTATCATTTGCTTAAAACTGATGAAGTTTTTAAAGTCAAATTTGAATCTTGTGAAAAAATGCAATTAAAAAGGATTTCTTTTAAAATGTAATGGTTTTTTCATGAAAGTGACAATCTCCCCATTATTTGACAACTATCCCTATATTGGAATATGCAATGCAGTCCAAATTTTAGAGTATGATCTTTTCATGGTAAGTGACATACATTTTCTTACAATAAAAATAATTGATAGTACTGTTCCGCCTCCACTTAAATTATCCAGGGAACAGATCTATTTTTTGTTATTCTGTTAATTTCAGAGTAAGAGTTATTTCATACCATATGTTGCTTTGACTTTAAAAAATTTTTAAAGTCATTATACTGTCAGGAAATACGAGCATATTCTTCACTAATTTGTGTGCTCTTGACTGTATTTTAAAAAATATATTAGTATTTACGGAATTTGAAATCACGGTTTTAAAATTATACAGACTGCATAGTTTAGGTGATTATTCTTTAGTATTTATATGCCAAAAAACAAAGAATGAAGAATTCAGTCAATTCTTACCAGTAATGAAGGAGTGTTGATATCTATATGCTCAAAGACTGTAAATTCCTTCTTTAATTTTACTGGTAGAAGCCAAGGCCTGTGCAATTCGGCTTTCACCCAATAGCGCACACTGCCATGTCGGCCTTCGAATGAGGTAGCAAGTGGTCTGTGCAGAATATAAAGTTCAATATATTAATTTTATACCTCTTTTTAATAATTATACAGTAGGTCAGCATAGAAGTGTTACTATATTGCACTGTTCATGTATCAATGAGGTATCAAACAGAATTTTTTTAATTTCCAAAGGGAGAAGTCATTGGGGGAAAAAAAGCCTTCTGTTTTCCAAAAAACAATAGCTAACACTTAAGTATTATAGAAATTTTGCTTTAAAAAGCCAGAAGAATACAATCCCTTTAAACTAAGAAGAGGCTACTTTCAATGCTGGTGGCAAAATTATGAAAGTTTGGAAAGTCAGCAATTCTTGAAAGGTTGGTAATTTAAAAACAAAGTTAAGAATGGTTTCAGCATTTCTAATATTCTACACACTGGCTACGAATTCTCTCTCCTTTTATAGGAACTAATTAAGAAGGTCTAGAAAATGCCTGGGACTGTTGTTATAATTTCAAAAATTTCACATTTTATAAACTCTTCTGAAACTCTAAAAAGCTGCTTTTCCGTTTCTTAGGTTACTCATGTCCTAAGAACTCTTTTTGGCTGTGTTGTATAACTTTACAGAACTTAAAAATAAAAAGAAACATTTCTATTAATCTGTATCCAGAGAATCAGAACTGGTTTTCTTCCCATCCCCCTTTTTTCATCAGAACTGGTTTTCAACTCTCCCCTAGATTTTATTAATTGTGGAGGTTTTATTTCAGTAAGTTTAGTCTCTTTTTCATAATTTCATTAGAAATATGCCCAGTAGTCAGTTACTTACAAGGTAGAGTGCTAACCTGGATTAGCATGAGAAGCAGTGGTGTTTTTACAGATTTATTTTGCATTTTAGACTCTTGCATTAATGTGTATAGCATGAAAATGCAGTATTTATGTAAGTCTTCCAGAGTCTATTTTAGATGACTTTGGTTTATAGATAGAATTTTTTTAAATATATATTAAATGACCTCTATCCTTAAAACTACTCAGGTCCAATATTAGCATTATATTCAGACTCGCAGTACTTCTATTAAAAGTAGATTAGGGCATTACATTTAGAAAGAGGTCACGTAATTTGATAAATACTCTGGAAGACACCATTTATGAACTCTATCCACATATAACCATTCAAATACTAGAATAAAGACATTTAAAAAACTGAGGAGAGTATAATCTCTTGCAACAATCTATTTTTACTAATAAACCACTCTCCTTTTTCATGCTATATCTGTGCCTTATATTTAGGTATCTGATGGGTGTTTCCCTTGAATTCCAGGTCGTAGTACACCTGTGTGACTTTTTCAGTTCTTTGCACAGAAGCTACTGAACTCATATCAAAAGAACATCCACTTCTAACGTTAGGATATTTATTTATTTTTATCTTTTCAGCTTACTGCTGTTGGTTAGCATTTAGCAGAACAGATTAAATGCTTAATTTTTTTTGAATTATTGAGTCAGAGACTTGATATGTTCCACGTTTCGGCTAATGCCACCTGATATAAAGTACAAAGTGCTTAGTATCTGACGAGCACCTTCCAATTCACTCTCAGTACCTGAAATACTATTCAAGTCTTGAAAACCTCATAGGTTTCAAGACCGAGGACTAAGAATCGAGCTTTGCTTTCCATAATTTTGCCAGGCTCCATCAAAAAGCAGCTTCTTTTTTTTTAATGTATTGTTTTCCTCTAGCAATATTCAGTAATGAAAAGGGTTTTTTTTTTTAACTAAAAAATATCTAAGTTTAGAATGACTTTAATTTTCAAAGAACAGAGGTCTACCAAAAAAAAAAAAAAAAAAAAGCCTGTTACTCATAATACTTACGTCTGTGGAAGCTCGAAGCTGAATGCATATTCATGCCTTCCTGAATGAATAGTGTTGAAACCTTCTTCTGAATTATCATCATCTGAAACAAACAGGAAAAGAAAACAAAAGACTGGATATTAGACCTTTATACAGTCTTCCTGGTGGCATCGCGTTAAAGGTACTCTGATAATAGTTAAGGCCACGGGCTTTGGAGCCCGCGAGATCGGAATTCGGACTTTGGTCGCTCCCTTCGGGCCAACTACAAGTCCCGAGACTTCAGTTGCCTCCCCTGTGAGACCGGGATGATCCGTAGGCCTACCTTACAGGTGTCTTTCTAAAGGGAATGACCCGCACTGCGGGGCACCTGTGACTACTAGAGTTCACGTCCAACAGAGGAGTCAGAGCTCAGGTGACGCCGTCCTGGTCTCCAATGGTTGACCTAAAAATTCATGACTGGGGCAGCTGGGGTGGCTCAGCGGTTTAGCGCCGCCTGCGGCCCAGGGCGTGACCCTGGAGACCCGGCATCGAGTCCCACGTCCCGCTCCCTGAGTGGAGCCTGCCTGTGTCTCTGCCTCTCTATGTATCTCTCATAAATAAATAAATAAAATCTAAAAAAAAAAGAAAAATTCATGACTGTATGTGAGAGAAAAATCGCCTAGATCTTTAACGTCCGTTTTGATACAGAGGACACGAATGTCAAAATCCTACAACCATCAGAAAACTTTGTCGAAATGTTGGAAGTCAAAAAAAAAAAAAAAAAAAAAGGAACGGGGATTTTTTTTTTTTAACGTTGGTTTTAGGGCTAACCAAAACAAAACTTCTTGATTGAATCTAAAACGATCACACTTCAGTTTGTCCTGGCAACAAGCTAGAAATTTGCATAGATAAAAATTTATCTTTTGAGATCTAAAAGGTGCCTGGCCTGCCTGCTTTTACCGGGAAACCACACTGTTCCAAACATTCTGGAAAAGGTGAATTCTGATCAGGTTGTTTCCAACGGCCAGGAAGGAGGAGGACCTTTCTTTTTTTTTTTAAGACCCAATTTCTGGAGACCGATTTTTTTTTTTTTTAAGATTTCTCCAGAATAAATAAATTGCACGACACTGTGGGCGGGGATGCCGGACTCTTCGGAGGACTCTGATTTCCGCCTTGGCGAGCGCAGGGAACGTCTCGCTGACGGAGAGTGCGGCGCGGAGGCCGACCTGGCCAGGAGCGCCCGGGCCCGCGCCCGCGGACTTCCCCCGAAGCGCCGAGAGCACACGACGCGAGGCCCCTCACGTCCGAGGGGCACGCGGCGGGGAGAGGCGTCCCCGCGCGGCCGCTTCTCTTCAGAAGCCCCGCGGAGTCCCTTTGCCCTCAGCACGGCTCCCCTCGCCCCCCGTGCAGACGCCCTCAGCGAACCCCCGCCTCGGGAGCGGGCCGGCGGGCCGGGGGCCGTTTCGCGGCGCTCCCCTGCGAGGCGCCCAAAGTTCGCCTCCCTCTCCTTCCCTTCCCTCCTCGCTCCCTTTTTGTGCCAGCTCAGCAGTCTCATTGAGGCGAGCGGCGGCGGCGGCGGCGGCGGCGGCCGCGCCGTGGTAAACAAGTGCCGGGCTGTCAATCAAGAACTAGACCGGAGCAGGAGAGGACCGGCCTAAACCGGCGCGAGCAGATCCCAGCCGGCCCGCCCGCGCGCCGCCGCCGCCGCCGCCGCCGCCGCCCGCGCGCCCCGCTATACATACGGCATACGTCGCGCGGCGCTCGCGCTCGCGGTCGCGCAGCCTAGCCTGCTGGGGCCGGGGGGCGGGGCGGCCGCAGCGCGGCGCTTCCGCTTTCCACGCCCCAGCCGGTGACCGGTTCGATCTGGCTCGGGCCACCCTGACACCTTTCCAGTGACGGTGAGGGAAACCGGGGCGGGGGGGAGGGCAGGGCCGCACAATGGGGGGTCGGAGGACGCTCGCCGAGGGCCCCCACCCACCCACAGCCACACACCCGGCTTTCCTTCCCGTCCTGGCCCCTCAGGTCCCAGCGAGGTAGCCGGCCTGGGGGCTGCTCGGGGTGGCACACACGCTTTGTTCCAGCTGAGAGGAAACGGGCCTTCACAGAAGCCACCTGACATCTTCCAGCCAAAAAAAAAAAAAAAAAAAAAAAAGCCAGGAAAATGGGGTCCGGCTAACCCTGCCGCGCAAGTTCCCTCAGGATGGGCTGGCCGGCTCCGGGCACGCCCAGCGGCCCAGCGGCACCTGCGAGGCCGCCGCGAGCTTCTCCCCGTGGGCTCGTCCGACCCTGGAGGCCGCAGGCTTCCGCCCCCCCAGCCCCCCAGGAAGGCCGGCGCGGGGGGCGACCCGGCGGGGACCCGGGGGGGGGGGCGGGGGCGGCCGCTCCGGAGAGACTCTGCCGGCGCACGCCGGTTCCAAGCCACGCCCACTCTCCCCACCCGCCCGCGCCCAATCCAATCAGCGCGCGGCATCGCCTTAGCAACAGGCTAACAAACGCGGCTCCGCCTATCGCCGGGCGCCCGGGGCGGGGCCTCAGTTACCAGGCTAGTTTGAGAGGTCCCACTTTTAAGTCATTGAAACTATTCCAGCTAAAGAGAGCCCGTCCACGCTTTACGGGGGTCGAGGGGGGGCATCTCGTGGGGGGGGGGGGAGGGGGGTACGGGGTACCCGGCTTTCTTTAGCACGGAAGCACGGAGCCAACTAATGAAATTGCGTTTGTCCCCGTAAGTCGTGATTCTACTTCTAGCTCGGCTGCAAGCCTCAACTCCTCCAAAACCTTTGTTTCTTATGTATTTTATAAAAAGCTGCAACGTCCAGAAAGGTTCAAACGCAAACCCCTGCGTCTGCTTTCCAACAGATACCGAGGCTGTCATTCGGCATCTGCAGTTCTTATCAGTGTTCCTGCTTGGAAAGAGGAGCTAGGAAATTATCTCAGGATGCAGGTTAGCTAAGGTGCAACTGTGAAAACCCAACTTTATATAAAGAACTGATTTCATCTTCGTATTTAATAATAGTGATAATAATAATAATAATGCATTACGTGCCGTAACTCAAAAGCATCCTTCATTTCGACACTTGTCTTAGTTCAATTAGCACTTCCTCCGGGGACGTGGTTTTTAAGATGAAAAAAGGTTAAAGGTGTGCTGTACTTTTTGAAAAATCGGCCCCATTTGAACTAAATACTGCATTAAAAAAGAGAAGCATGAAATTACATAACCAGTTTTAACATTATATTCTTCTTGGGCTAGGAATTAAGTCATCGCCACCACCTGACGCGTGTAACCAATCTGCTGAGAGCAGAACAAGCGCCCCTCCTCACCACCCCCCAGAACTGGTCCGAAACAGGATTGAACCGCTTCTAACAAAGGGTGGAAACTTAGAAAAACAAGCTTAGAGTCTCCTATATTTCCACAATGTAACCATTTAAACAATAGATTGGAAATCTCAGGACCCCTTCTCCCCTTGACAACCCTTTATCTCCCTTTTCCAACCAAAAATCAAATCCAATGTGCCGAATACTTTTCAATTCCATTTGACTGGCACGGGTTTCATTGAATGCACGTTCCAAAGTTAGGCATCCTACTCGGAAAAGAAAATTACTGACCCGAGATGGTTCCTGAAACTGATTTGAAACCTATCCTAATGATAGGTTACTGTCCTTTAAAATAGAGAATGCTTGATGTAAATTTATAAAGGATTTGGAGAGAATAAGGAAAAAACACGTGGGGTGTCGATACCATATGTCAAAATAAGCCACAGAAATCCTTGATCAAAAAACAACGATGAGTCCTTTAAAGTATTTTGCGTGTCAATATTAAAAGCGAAAACCACCTATTAACCCACTTAAAAATGTTATTCCATTTCTCCACTGAAGCTTAGTTTCTAGACCTGAGGTTGCAGAGTATAAGGGGGAAAAATGGAATATTGGGACTGCAGGGTTTAGCAATTAATTTGGAAACTGATTAGTAAAATTACTGGATGGGATTTAAGTAGAATTTACAAGCAAGGTAGAAATGTACTGCAAGTGCGTATGGCACCGACCAAGCCGGGTCTAGAGGTAGTTAAGTGCAGTTTGCAGTCACTTTGCAGATGCCTGCATGCATTACGGCTTAACACACGATGAATGTCAAGGAGAACCAAGATCTTCCAACTTTGCTAATCTTCATCAAGCTGCTATGTGTTACGCCCGGAGTGGAATTACATTAATTCAGAAAAAGCTGAAAAGGCACTTTCCCAAAGAAAAAATCGGTCTAATGAGTCCTCCATAATATAAAAACTTACCTCTTTCGTGTCCAATTAAGATGTCTTTATGGTTGAAATATTCTACTTCTTCAGTGTAATTCTGCGTGTAGGCAGTATTGGAGCCGGCGTTTCTCGATTCGGTCCAGCGTACTTTCGCATGCCCTCTTGCATGAATTTTAAGAGATTTTACTCTGATTTCCCCAGTAACTTCTAAATTCACCCTTCCTGAGACTGTATCCCCACTAGAATACACAGGGACGTTGCTGTCATTAAGACAGTCAAAGCTTATTGTCAAACTCTTCACCTTTCCCAGCACCATGTTTATAACAACAAAAAAAAATCTATAAAAATATAATGTAAGACCAAAAAAAAAAAGTCAAGATCACATATAAAATGTGATCTTCACCTAACACTGATCGATGTCTTTGCCGTGCAAAAAGCTTGCAGGCAAGATCAGTGATTCTTTACAAATAGTTCATTGAGATTTCTTAAAAAGTCAGGGCAGCAGAGCCGCCGCCGCTGCACGATCCCGCTAGTCTCAGTGGTCTCCTTACAAAGACGGGCGGCTGGAGCCTGCCAGCTCACTTTAAGAGCAGCTTTGTGAAAAACAACCCCAGTGCGCAGGCGCACGCCGCGGCTGCTGTCCGCCCTCTCGGCGCGTCCCCGGCTCGCTCGCGGGTACAGTAGGTGCGCGGCTGCGGGAGGGAGGCTCCGGGGCTGTCGGGAGGCCGGGCCTGACTTCTCTCCATCGTGGGCTCCCATTGGCAGGCGGGCTACCGTAAACCCTCGACGTGCGCTCCGGGGCCGCTTACCGAGCTCACCCTAATAGATCCTGAGACAGTGGGGCTCGGGGTGGGGGGGCGGCCAGGGACGGGCGGGAGGCTGTGTGCAAAGCCGGGGAAGGACAAACTGCCGCGTGCACAGCCCGAA
The DNA here is from genome assembly GCF_003254725.2 of Canis lupus dingo. NCBI lineage: Eukaryota > Metazoa > Chordata > Mammalia > Carnivora > Canidae > Canis > Canis lupus. Next base: position 17,600,649 of record NC_064245.1, on the reverse strand, counting down.
GCCTGCGTTCCCGGCACTGCGGGGTTCGGCCCACTGCTCGGATGGAGGGAGGAAAAAGTGATGCGTGAAGGCGGGTGGGGGCAGGGGGGAAGGAAACCGGTTGGGCAAGCGGCCGGCTGCTGAGCTGAGCACGACCTAACGAATTTCAAAAGAAGACGTAATAAAAACCAGACAAGAAATAATGTCCGTAGACACGAGCATTCTTGGCTTGAACTTTTTTTTTTTTTTTTAAAGACCAGTGCGTTGTAGGCAGTTGTGGAAATGAACTCAGGCGAGGCCACAGAAACCTTAGAGGAGAGGACACCGTAAGGAGCCAGAAGCAGAAGCAACTAGAATTTCATCAATGGGTTGTCGTTGTTGTTTTTCAATCAATAGGTTTTGCTTTCTCTTCAACTGTTTTTGTCTTCCATCTCTTAATTAGCAACGAAACGCAACAAAGTTGTTTGCATGATGACGCGGGGGTGGGGTGGGGGGGGGAGGCTGACCACTTCCTAGAAGGAAGAAAAGAGACTTTTTTTTTTTTTTTTTTTTTAAAGACACCACCTCCGGCTAGATGTGCAGTGTATGACATGATTACAACTCTGTCCAGGGGATTAAAAATAGAGTTCGGCCTAAAAAAGTACCACCTTCTACGAGGCAACATGACACAGTGTTTTAGCTGACATCACTTTCACGACATAATAGATCTTCGTTAGAAATTAGTGAAGGCTGTAACCTGGTTTTTAAAAAGCATGCTTTGGTATATGAATAGAGCTTAGTTTTGTAAAGTTCTAATGTTAATTTTTACAGGCCCAATAGCCTTAGACGGTTCAACATCGTAATTCTCATACTAAGTCTCAAGACAAGTACATGTATCTCTCGATTGTGAACATTTTAGTAACAAATGGCAATGTTTTCATAAAATCACACTGGGGTTCAAAGTGTAAGCATAATCTTTTCTAGATTTTTGCAATCAGAACTTTCTAAGAAATGTAGAAGGGAAAAAAATAAGAATCTGGAACTATATATTCATAAACTGTAGAAGGTTTTTGACTGTATTTAATGGTCTTGCTGTTTTCTTGCTTTTGGGGGAAAGTTGACAAGGCCAATTGCCTTATTTGACAAGGCAGTGATCTTGGCCTCAGCATTATATATAAATATGCAAACTATTTGGAGAGCTAATGGCAAGCCATTTATCTCTAATTGAGTTTAGGTGGTTATGTTTAAAGCTATGAATTTGTGTATTTGAGTGGGGAAAAATAGTCTTTTTTTTTTTTTTTTTCTCCTCTTGGTTGACACCTGGTGGAAATTCTAGTGGTTTAAGTGCTTGGGATTTTGTACTAGCCTTAGTGGCAGATACTACTTGGGTTTTTTCGCCACCTAGTGGCAAAATGGTGAATTTGCGAAGATGTCAGTTTCTTAGCTTTAAGGTCAAATGATATTAAGCATTCAAATGACATTGGACAAGAAACGGATTTAACCGTGTAGTACACAATGAGGCCTTCATTAATAAATATTGTTTTAAATTCTTAAAGGCTACTTAACAATGGCTGAATTCTTGAGAATTTTTAGTAAACTTTTCCCAGTAGGAATATAACTTACTTACGAAAAAATAAGTCAGCTTTTTAAATAAACTAGAATTGCATTTAACCAGAAAGAACCCTAAGAGATTTACTTGTAGTTTGGAAAATTGTTTTACTATATTTAATGATTCATTCCTGTGACTATCATGCTTTATTCCTTCTCTTTGAAGCTTTTAGGATATTATCGTCTTTATTATTTACTTTGCCATTTCTCTTTATTTTCTTTTTACTCTGTCTTCCTAAACATTGATCACTGACCAGTTGCCAGGAAGTTTTTATCCCCTATCATTTTTACTTAAGATCCTACTCAGCCTAAATATTACCTTTCTTTGTTTTGGATTTGGTCACCTAACTCTTTCTTACATGTCTAAACTTGAGTTTACTTGCTTCATTTTGTTTACTTCCTCCTATTTATTCAAACCATGAAAACGCCAGAAACAACAAACAACTCTGGCACCCCTAAATTCCTGTTTATGTTTTATTTTTTTTTTAAAGTTTAAGTAATTTCTACACCCAATGTGCAGTTCAAACTCACAATCCTGAGATCGAGTCGCATGCCCTTCTGACTGAGCCAGCCAGGCGCCCCTATGCTTTCATGTCTAAAAGAAAAAAAAAAACAAAACACTTGGACTAAATTTTGGACTGTTTTCTTTCCTGGCTTTTGTAACCTCCCCTTTTCAAAACTCCTTGTTTAAAAATCTGCCTTTAGATAAGTTGAAATGTTGTATTGTAGCTGTTATTGTGGTCTTCTGGACTTGTCTCACTAGGCCCTTATTGTATTTTGCATTAAGTTTAAGCTATTCATCTTTACCACCAAGGCTCTTTCCTAGCACCCCAGCCTACGTCTCATATGCCATCTCCTCCTACTCATCTGCTAACTCTCTATACTCCTGTCAAGTACATCTTCTGTCCCTTTGTTAGCCTGTCTTGCTGTTGCCAGTGTGAAGTTACATGCTGCTTTCTCTGCCCAGAACAACATCCCACTGCTGTTTTCTCCTTCCCTTCTTCTAACCCCTTTACTAGACTCAGCTGGCACAACTGAATAAAATTCCAACTAGACAGAATAACGAGCACCTCCTTCCTTTTTTAAAGCTTCATCAGAGCTTAAAATAGAAATCTGTCTTTATGGTATTTGTTTCTTGGATTTTAAATTCAATGGCTGTTCCGCCTTACTGTACAAAGGAGTAAACCCAATCTCAAGAACTCTGTCTAGGGGCACCTGGGTGGCTCAGTTGGTTAAGCATCTGCCTTTGGCTGAGGTCGTGATCCCAGGGTTCTGGGAGTAAGTCTGCACTGGGTTTCCTGCTCAGCAGCGGGTGGGTTGGGGTGGGAAGGTGGGGAGTGAGGGGGTTGGTCTTCTCCCTCTCTCTCTGCTGCTCTCCCTGCGTGTGCTCTCTGAAATAAATAAATCAAATCTTCAAAAACAACTTCTAAAACTGACAAATGATAATCACTATCAAGACACTTCATATTGATGTGGTATGTAAAAATTACTGCCAAGTCTGGAGTTTTTCACATATCAAAATGCTTGATATTATTTTTAAAAAAGCAAGCTATCTCAACTTCTCTTTTTCTCCCTCCCTCTCTAAAAACAACTATCCCCCCACCAAAAAAAAAAAAAAATACCCTCAAAAACTTGTTATTTATTGTCACTATTTTTCCACTGTTTAATGGAAGCATTTTCCAAGGGTCTGCTATGTAAAGTTAGTTTTATTTATTGATGTTAATTATTATACTTATGCTATCATGACTTAAAAATGGCGAGAGAGAATTATTGCTTGTCATTCATCTGAATCAGCTCAGTTTTCCTATTTTTCCTGTTGTTGAGGAATTTTACTTGCTACGACTTTGAAGAAGTAGCTATGATGAAGGAAGCGTTTGTTGGGAAAAGCTGTAAGAAGGAGGGGCAATTTAAGTTTAAAATTTTGCTGGGGACTCACTACCTCCAGAATTCTAAGTGTTTCAAATGACCTTTTGTTTCAGGGTCATGATACAGGTTAGATGATAGCTAAACTTTGAAATCATACAGTCTGTGGCTTAGTAAATTCACATGTTGCTAATCAGCAATTGGTTTTCTATTTTCTGTTTTTGTAACACAATTTTTTTTTTTTTTTGGTTTATGTATAAACTCTACATTTCAGGGGAAACATTAGGCAACTGAAATTTTCTGCCCCAAATTGATATGTAATTGATACAACCCACTGATAATTGATTTCTGTAATCAGGTATGGATTTGAAATTATTTTGCTGTGGGGAGTCTGATAGGACCTTAAATGCTTTACTATTTGGGACTTTGAAACACATGAAAAGTTTTGTGGGCATGAAGTAAACATGCTGTTGTAAAGATGCACAAAACAAAGTGTCTCAAATGAGGAACAGAATTAAATCATGAATAATTTACAAATTGAAATAATATAGTCTATCTTGGTCTTTAAAAAGTGGGAGTAATGCTTTGGTAAAGCTAAAATAGTTTTGTAAGCTCAGAAAGGTCAAAGTATAAGAAGAAACTGAACTGAGGGGCACCTGGGTGGCTCAGCGGTTGAGCATTTGCCTTTGGATCAGGGCCTGGTCCCAGGGTCCTGGGATTGAGTCCCAAATCAGGCTCCCCATAGGGAGCCTGCTTCTCCCTCCTGTGTTTCTACCTCTCTCTCTGTGTCTCTCATGAATAAATAAATAAAATCTTAAAAAGAAAAGAAAAAAAAAAAAAAGAAACTGAATTGAGCCTGGACCCATCCCTCAGGTCTTTCTGCAAATGAAGAGGAAGGAGAGAAAAACCTTTTAGGGAGAGTTACTTGATAGATAAGTGGCCAATGGGAGATTACTGAAGGAGAAAGAATGATTATAAAATACAGTCATGTTCCTAAAGAGGATAATGTGGGAAGGAACAAAAGACCATACTCTTAATGTTTTTAGCGCTACCCTTTCTCAACTTCACGAACCTCGGTGATTTTGTGTTCTAATCGCATTGTTTTATTCAGTGTCTTTGCAGGGATGTTCAATCCAAATGAAACATAATGAAATGAAGTGTTGGCTGCTGGCTCAGAGACAGTGGTGACCATTAGAGAACAAAGCTGGGTAAGTGGCCTATGGAAAAATCATTGAAACATTGGTAAGAAAGACCCATCAGAGAGGGTGAAGGTGAAGGGCAAAGATCTGTATTCTCATGGAGGAGGAGGATGGGGAAGGATGACGGGACCGTTATGGTAGACAGTCCGGAGGTTTCTCAGTGGTCAGGCTTACATTCAGAGAGTAGACATGGTACGGGCATGGCTGTTAATGATCAGCAAGTCAAGGAGACTTTTTGGGGGATCAGAAAGCCTGACTGAAAACAGAAAATGGAGAGGGGCAGGCTTGGTGGGATGAAGAAGGTTTTTCTTTTATAGGTATATAAAAGACTTAACATGTATTGACCAACAAGTCCAGAAAACACCAGCTTTTAGGCTAAGTGGGGTGTGTGTGTATGAGAGAGAGAGAGAGAGAGAGAGAGAGAGAGGTCATCATTATAACAACCAGAATACTAGTATATTTTATGGCAGCCATTGTACTTTCTAGTTATTATCTTATTTGGTCCTCTTAATAGCACTGTGAGGTAAATACACTCATATCCATCTTATAAACAAGGAAATAAACTTGGAATGACAAAGTAACTTGCCCAAACCCATACAGCTAGTAACAGATGATTCTCAGATTTGAATTTATGCTCTTAATCAGTAGGCCATGCTGAAAGCAAGGCAGTAGGCTTGTTTATTGATAAGCCTCCAAGAAAGCCTTTGTAATCGTCCTCCCCTCCCCTAGTTTGGATTATATGTTTCTCTTCCTCGTTCACAGAACCTTTTGAAAACCCTGTTTCTTAACAGGATTTTATTTGGTTTGTTTTTACTCTCTCTTCCATAAGAGAGAGTAAAACCATTCCGAACCTCTCAGGGGTACTCTTCATATCTTATCTAGGGCTCAAGAGTTAATCATTTTTCTGTCTCCAATACTTAGCATAGTGCCTGGCACATAGTACACACTCAATAAATGTTTACTGATCTGTGATAAATTGATAAAGGAACATTATCTGTAAGCAATCTTCTGTTATAAGAATCTTATGGGAAAATTTTCCAGATATCCACTTGAAAGCACCTGAGACTGATGAATGAAAAATGAAATATAAGTTCAAGCCATCATTTTATAAATGTGTGCTGATTGCCTCAATGTCCTCATCATGATGTATTGTCCAATCTCCGTTGAAGTAAATAAAATTTAGTGCATTAGCTAAAATTTTATGGTTTTAGTTTTTATTTATTTTTTAAAAGATTTTATTTATTTATTCATGAGAGACACAGAGAGAGAGAGGCTGAGACACATGCAGAGGGAGAAGCAGGCTCCATCCTGGGAGCCCGATGTGGGACTTGATCTTGGGTCTCCGGGATCATGCCCTGAGCTGAAGGCAGATGCTCAACCGCTGAGCCACCTAGGCATCCCAAGTTTTATGGTTTTAAAGTAATAATCATGTTAAAAATGCATATATCACCTTTCAGCATTTTTTACTTATATTTAGTATATTATTTACAACTAACGAACAAAGAATCTTCCAGCCTGCTTTTGATTGCTTTAGAAAAATACTATTGTGTGCCATAGCAGAGAGCGCAATACCTGGCTGTAAGAATTTGGGAAGTTCAATGAAACTTGTGATATTGCTTTCTGTATTTTTAACATAGTTTCACAGCTGACATTTAATAAAAGTATTCTGAACAGATTTGCAAATAGATCATAGAAAGGTTTATTTCAAAAATCTTGATTTTGTAATATTTTATTTGGTATATACATGGAGATTATATGTAGGTGATATCTATCTTGGAAATTAAAATCACTAAATACATTTCTGAAGACAAACACTTTTTCGTTCGTAAGTTTGGTAAATCTGACAGTCGGGTATGTGAAAACCTGGTCACTAAAAATCTATATTATTTAAAAATGATTTTGCATATTTTTCAAATATATTTTTATTTTTAAAAACAGTGAAATAATTAGATGGAAAATACTACAATATTTGCTGTGGAGACACAAACTTTTCTGGATTCATGAATAAAAATGTGATATAATCTTCTGGATTCTTACAAGGTAGTAGAAAGCCTGAGCAATCTCAAGTGCTGTGGATTACATTTTTAAAAGAGTTTGTATTTAAATTCCAGTTAATATACAGGGTTATATTAATTTCAGATGTACAATTTGGTGATTCATCACTTCCATACAATACCTAGTACTGATCATGACAAGTGCACACCTTAATCCTTATCACCTATTTCACCCATCCACCCACCCACCTCCCCTCTGGTAAACATCAGTGCTTTCTCTATAGTTTAGAGTCTGTTTCTGGTTTGTCTCTCTCTCATATTTTCCTTCCCTTTGCTTTTTTGTTTTGTTTCTTAAATTGCAGTGGATTAAATGTGTTTGTGTAAAATTAACTTCTGAACTAGTAAATTAATTTTCCTTCAATAATTATAAGAAAAGCTCTAAGAATGTGTTTAAAATATTGTTTTGCATAATTTACTAAATAAAGGAGATCAATGATAAAATCATATAATTAACAAAGGTAAAATATGGTAGTTAAGTTTAGAGAAAGAATGTGGTCAGTGAGTAGAAATGTATGATCATGTATGCAATTGTAAATTTTTACCTCTGGCAGCTGGAATTTTTAGTTTAAAATTTATAAAAGACAATTTAAGAGAGCTAGAAAATACCCACATATACTTCTTCACAATTATGGGACTCAGAAGACCTTTTTATGTATTGTATGCAATGTCCAATCTGTCAGTGTAGGTCCCATTAAGTAATTGAAATGTTATTTTTTACAATAGGGATTTTTCCCCCAAATAATGTTTAGTTATTAATAAATAACCATTTAAATGATAGAAACATTGTCTTCCACAAATCTTTATATTTGGCCCTCATTGTTTTATAATATTTTAAAAGGATATCTTCTTATAAATATACTATATTTACCATACAGTTTATGTGTAGAATTTGCTGTGGGGACTTATATGTGTTTACTCACTAGGACAGAAAGGAAAGAAATATTCTATGCCTGAGCAGTGCTAATAATTTCTGGTATTATCTCATTTCTCAGAAGATAACTTTCTGTTAGAGCATGTTTTTTTTTAAAGCAAATAAATAAAATGAAAAATAAGAATCGTAAAGAGACTTGTTATATTGTGTTAAGAAGAGACAATTTTTATCTCTGCTTGATAAGTAGGATACATAGAAAAAAAATCAGAAGATTGGCTATGAAAAGAAGACAATTTTAAGGAGCACTAGAAGAAATATGCCTTTAACTACTTACATAGTTCTTAAAACATAAAATGATGAATATGGTGGGCTAAGCCTTTACCTGCTTTATATCATTTGATAATAATAGTGCAATTATCCTCATTTTACGGATGGAGAAACTGAAGCTTAGAAAGGTCTAGTAGCTTGCTCAAGGTCACACCCCCAAATGGCAAAGTTATCTTTACAGGATTTACTGTTTAAGGGTAAATATAAGCAAATAGTTACAATAAAGACGTGTGTACAATAGATATATGTTACTTAGAAGAACTAACATAGTATTAGGAAGCATCTAGCAAAGGTATTGAATCCTGATACAGGGCTCAGGCAGAGCTTTCCCAGAAGAGTTGAGATTCACTAGAGATGAGAGGGAAGTATCATCTAGATCAATCTAGAGAAGTAAATGGAACATATGATTCATTGTCTGTTTTTTTTTTTTTTTTTAGATTTTATTTATTTATTCATGAAAGACACAGAGAAAGGCAGAGACATAGACGGAGGGAGAAGCAGACTCCTGGTGGGGAGCCTGATTTGGGACTTGATCCCAGGACCCCAGGATCACGACCTATGCCAAAGGCAGATGCTCAACCACTGAGCCATCCAGGTGCCTCTGTGATTCATTGTCCTATTTGGGACACTAGTGAGCATGAAAGGGAGGCCAAAAATAACCAGGTTTGTCCAACAGAAATAAACAAAAAGCATCCTGGGCAAACCAGAATGTGTGGTAGTCTAAGGAGTTTGGATTTCATTCTAGAAGCATTCAAGAACATCGAAGGATTTTCAAGCAGGATGACATGAACAGATTTATGTTTTGGAATAACTGAGACTGATGCTGGAAAATGGATTGGAGGAAATTTATAGATTATTTTAGGAGGCTGTTTTGGTAGCACAGGGGAGTGTGATGGTGGCCAGAATTGCGTAATATTAGATGAAAGGGAAATGGATTAAGTTTAAGAGAGATTTAGGATGCAGAATCATTATAATGTGGGGTGTAATTGGATATGGGTTTGGAGGGAGCCATATATATTAACAGGATGTATATTGTAGTGGAGGGAAAGGGAAGTCAAGGATGACACTGGATTTCTGGATAAGCAACTTGAGTGAGTGGTGGAGCCATTCACTGAGTTGAGGAACATGGGAGGAGTGAGGGTGCTAATGATTTTACTTTTGTTCAGTTTTATATTTGTTCATTTTTAATTTTTTTGATTTTTAAAATTTTGAAACATTAAAAAATGTATAGAAATTTGCAGACACAGTACAACATGTTTTTTCCAAAACCATTTGAAAGTAACTTCCAGTATTATGCTTCACCACTCCTAAATACTTTACTATGTATTTCCTACCAACAAGGACATTGCCTTTGTAACTATAATGAAACAATGAAAATCAAGTCATTGATGATAATTATATATTACTACCATCTGATCCTCAAATCACAATCAAGTTTGCCACTTGTCTCAATCCTGACCTTTAAAACAGAAGGATATAGTTAAGAGTCATCTGTTGCATATAGTTATAATACATCTTTAGCCTCTTTCAGTTGGGAACAGCAGTAAAGCCATTTCTAGTTTTCAGTGACCTTGACATTTTAAAGATTACAGACCAGTTATTTTACAGAACGTACCTCTGGGCCTTTTCCAACTGGAGACGTTAGACCCTAACATCTTAGGGCATCTATTGTATGAAAAAATTAACTTCTTTCAATATACCTAGAATGATGTTAATTATGTGCTATTCTTGAGAGAGTTGAGAAAATAGTCACTGTGTTCTGTGGTTCATTTGAAAAAGACTGAATTAATAGATTTGGGGAGGAATACCTTAAAAGTGATACTGTTTTCTCCACATTGAATCCTATCAGATGACACGCAGTTTTGATTTATCCCATTACTAATGCTCACTTGAGTAAGGATGTGTCTCTTAGGATTCTTAACTATTTAGTTTTTTTTTTTTTTCCTTCCTTGGTAATTAATAGGTATTTTGTAGGGAAGTTCTTTGAGGCTTTGCAAATAGCCCATTTCTCATCAAACTTTCAATTTAGTCATTTATTTATTTATAGTACTAGTGATTAATATGGGTTTTAATTCTTTACTGTCATTTATCCTAGTATTCAAATTGTTCCCAGTTTAGCTAGTGGAAGCCCCTTGCAGGTGGTTTATGTGTTCTCTTGACACGTCTCTAGCACTTTGTTTTACTTCTTTCCTTCTGGCATAAGATATGAACAAGGTCATTTTGTACTTCCCCTACCCTAGTCCTGGAATTAGCCATTTTAGCCCTGAATAACATTTAGTGGAAAATAACATTTAGAAGACAAAGCCTGGGTAAAGTCAAGTGTACTTACTCTTGGAGTGTGATGCTTCAGTGTTTTTCAGTGGAGAGAGCTAAGCTTTATATGCCCATATATATGAATGAATGTCCACACATTTGGATTTCATCTGTCTATCCATCTATTAAACCGTGAATGTATACTGATAACATTAGTTTTAATCTAGCATGTCAGGGTTTATTCTAATTTTTTCCCTTTCCATATATGTAACCCCTTTCCTTGCTGCTGAGAAACCTGGCTCCCACGGGCCTGATTATATGACTTATATTCCCAGTCCTTCTGTATGTAATCATTATCTCCTTTCCACCGCCATCCCCTCTCCTCTGTAGGTGCACTATTCCCCTGTGCAGGCTCTGTCATCCATGCCAGACTGCCCCTGTATATGGGCAAATTCTCACCCTACTCAGGCTTGGCCTCTCTACACTGGACTAAACTTTGTGTGGAGACATCTTTATCCAGTATCAGGTGGGCTCCCCACTTCCCCCAACTTGTTCCACAAGCAGGGCAGATATGCAACTATTTCAGTTTAGTTGTTAATGAAAAAGAAAGGGAAGTAGCTAAAAGGTCCCTCATTCAGGAAAGACTTGTTTTTGATAAGATGACAATCTGAGGGCAAATTTAAAGATGTAAAAGAGATAGGATTAGTTTTTGTTTTTTAAAGATTTTATTTATTTATTTATTCATAGAGACGCACACACAGAGAGAGAGGGCAAAGACACAGGCAGAGGGAAAAGCAGGCTCCATGCAGGAAACCCAACATGGGACTCGATCCAGGATCACACCCCGGGCTGCAGGCGGCGCTAAACCGCTGCGCCACTGGGGCTGCCCAGGATTAGTTTTAAATATGAGGAAAGACCAAGTTCCCACTTCAATAGGAGGAGAGGAGAGAATGGCTTCAATACAGATTGGTTTGAAAATTTCCTGGCTGGAAGAAGAGTGACTTTCTATCTTATGGCTTTTAGTTTCTCTGTGCAGATTGCTGAGAAGTAGTGATTTAGTTGGAGCTTTGAGGAAACTAGAGAGAGTTTTGAAATCCCTGGAGAGAACGAGAAAGTGAAATGAGCAAAAACAAAACAAACACAAATTTCTGAGTATTATGGAAGATCTGAGAATCAAAAATGAAAATGAGTTAAGACACCCACCTGAATGGTTGCAGTGTTTTCTTTAGCAGGTGCCAGCGATAGGAGTGGAGAAGGCAGTTTTTATGAGGCAAACAGTTAAATAGAAAAACATGACACAGGTAAGTTGAAGATATTGGGTTAATGTGAAGGAAATGAATGTTGAATATTGGAATGTTGAAATGAGTAGTTATTAAGAAAATAAAGGAAGAGAGGAGGGGTATGGAAGAGGGATAGTAGATGGGTCAATGGTCCATTTCAAGGTCCTTGTGTGACTTTGTCCCAAGCAATCAGAAACCAACTTTAACTTAAGAGTATTTGTATAAGGGTAGGGAGGTGAAGGATTTGTTATGAGTATATTGGGTAGCTCACCGAATTAAAAGTCAGGCTGAAAAATTTTGCCTCAGAAATACAGGAAGCATGTGGTTTTGGTGTTGTAGTTATTAGGAAACCTCTTTAGATGACCAGTACTGGAATGAATCAGCTCTATTATCAATCTATTCTTGCTCATGATTCAGATACCAAGAAGAAAATTTAAAGTTTAAATGACTTGGGTCTTGTTCTCACCCTCTTGGACAGGAGAATAGGGTTCTACCAAGAAGGATGAAATAGGATAGAAACAGTTCCTAAAGGAAAACAAAAGTATTAAGAGAGGTAGAATGGATGCTTTTGGTGCCAAAAACAAGAGATGACTTGACGGGATGAGCAATGGGTGTTATTCTGTATGTTGACAAATTGAACACCAATAAAAAGTAAATTTATTTAAAAACAAAAACAAAAAAACGAAAACAAGAGATGTTCAGCTTTGGTAGATTGCATGTGTGGTATTGAATTTATGTAGGCTAAAGTATAATTTCACAGGAAGGGGAAGATGATGAATAGAATGCTAATCATTTTTTTTTACTTTTTTTTTAAATTACAAAACTAATACATGTACCTTGTAAAAATAATTAAAACCACTCTCCTCCCCCATATATCCAATGAATGTGAAAGTAAGACAGCAAAAGGGAGAAATAGGTAGAAGGTGTTAGAATTGTTACAGGTTTTCTTTTCCTTTGGTGCCCGTGGTTCTTGGTCACTGCTTGGGAGAATGAAGAGGTAGACCAGACAGTGGTGGGCAGCAAAGCAAAGTTTATTGAGCGATGGTAAAGTAAGAGTACAAAGCTCCCAAAGAGAGAGGAGACCAGAGAGGGTTGCCACTGGAGTTTCTAAGTCTAGTGGTTTTTATGGAGTTGTTGGTGGGCTGTTTTAATCTGATTAACCCTGCCATGAACCTGTGATCCAAACAGGTTTTTGTTTTCTATCTATCATGTGGGAAAAGGTGGAGGGCTCCTTCCATGGTGGGTGTAAAATCCTTTTAAGGGTGGTTTCCTCTTAGGGCAGGGCAGGAGGGGGACCCTTGTCACTCACTGCCTGCTTTTCTTCCAACTATCCTTCATCAGAATGACTTGAAAATCATGATTTGAACGTTTTCTGTGGTTCAGCTCTGTCATAAACACTATGGATATGGAAGTGAATAATGAAAAAAAAAGTGAATAATGAGAGTTTAGTCTTTTGCTCATAAAATAAAATTCAAAACAGTACATTGAAAACTTGAAGGCCTTAATACAAATCTAAGGTTTGCTTTACTAAAAACATCTTTAAAAAAAATTTATTTGGTGGGTGGAAGGAGAGCAGAGGGAGAGGGAGAGAAAGGGGAAAGAATCTCAAGCACACTTCACACTGAGCTTAGAGCCTGACCCTGGGCTCGATCTCACTACCTCAAGATCACAACCTAAACCAAAACCAAGAGTAGATGCTCAACTGACTAAGCTACCCAGGTACCCAGGTGCCCCTAAAAATGTCTCCTTTTAAAAAGGACATAGATAAATAAGTATGTGGCTTCAATTTATTATATAAAATCAAATATGAATGATTTTTTAATTCTTTTAAAATCTTTTTTCCTAATTCCTGCATTTAAGAATTGACTTGTTTTTTATTATTGTAGTTCTTTTCATTGTCCACTATTTTTGAGATAATGTGTGACCCCCTCCCTCCTCCCAAAACCCCTCCCAGCCTGCTTTAGAAAGTCAGCATTTGATTGATTGATCAATCAATCCCTGGGTGGCTCAGCGGTTTAGCGCCTGCCTTTGGCTCAGGACGTGATCCTGGAGTCCCAGGATTGAGTTCCAGGATTGAGTCCCAGGATTGAGTCCTGGGATTGAGTCCTGCATCGGTCTCCCTGCATGGAGCCTGCTTCTTCCTCTGCCTGTGTTTCTGCCTCTCTCTCTCTCTATCTCTCATGAATAAATAAATAAAATCTTAAAAAAAAAAAGTCAGCATTTTAGTGTAAACAGTTTTACTGAGTAGACTCTACTTGGTGGATATTAACACAATAATGTTTTTATTTTTCTCCAATCACAATTCCCAGTAGTGCTTTGTAGAAATCTCCCAAGACAATTTCTTGGGCATATTCCACATCTTTCTCATCACTTTCAGTTATTAAAAAAACAAAGCAAAACCAAACTAATTTCACTCCAGTGTAAAAATCCAGTCTCAAATCTGATTTCAAGTATAATCCTCTCAGTTGCCTCTGCCAGCATCTAACTCCTCTGTTGGGGAAGAGGAATATAAGAGATGGCAGGGACTGCTTATTGGAGATGAGGAAGTACCCTTACCCACAAGAAAGTGCATGATTCTGTTGCTACTGGTGTTGCTGAGGATGTGGTGGTCTTCTCATAACTTTGTGCAATTTTTAGTGCTGTTTGGCTTCACCTTGGAGGATATGGGCCTTCTCTATGGAGATGTCAGAGGAGGTACCCATGTTGTCCTTTAGTCCTGCCTTTGGTCCACATTTCACTCCCCATAAGAAACAAGCTGTCAGGTAACCCTAGGGCTTGGGCTTTCCCCTCTCTCCTCAGTATTTCTTTGTATTGAGTCAAGCATGGAAGTCCTCTTCTGCACCTTCTGATGGGTCAAGAAACTGGAAACATGTTGGAAGTTTCCTCCACATTTTTCTTAAATTCCTTATAACATGGTCTCGTTTTGTCCCTCTTGGGCTCAGCCAGCAAGTGCTTCTCCTTCAAAATCTCCAGAAAAGGAGGAGGCACAATTCTTAGTGTTCAGATATGCTCCCAAATTCCAAACGACATAGGTCAGGTTCTCTGCCAGACTCCCTCATGGGGCTCACTGCACTTTGAAGACAGGCTTCAAATTGGTCTCTAGGTCCCTGACTATAAATATTTAGCTAAGTAGGAGGCTGTCAATCTTCCTGCCTTGCCAACACTCACATTCTGCTTTTCACTGGAACTCCCTGTTTACTTGGCTTCTGGTGGGTTGAGGGGATGTACTTTTCTGCCCATTTAGGGCTGACATGTTGGTTGGGAATAGGAGAGGTGGTCCCTTTGCCTCAGGGCAAAGGTTTTTGGATAAGTCCTCAGGGAGGCTTTTGTCCCCAGTGGTTGGAGAGGCCTTTGGAAGTATGAAATCCTTATACTATTTTGTTATCCTTTTTTTGGTCAGAATAACCAATTCCAAGACAACAAGAAAGATCTCATTCAATATTCAATTATTATAGCACAAAACTAAATGATATCTTTCATTCTTACTTGACCTTGCATTATACAATGAAAAGGAAAAAAACAAACAAACAAACCACAAACTAACCCATGGGATGTGACGAACCAAATTTTTTCGGTGCCTAAAATTTTGAGTTAAGTATGTTTAGAGCAGCATTGATTTTCCAAGGTCATCAGAAATACTGTTAGTGAATAATATTATAGTTGCTTTGTCTGAATTCCTTTTGGAATATGACAGGTATAAGATGGATGTCAGAGTGAGGGAGAGAAGTTAGGCCTACTATTATATCATTAGTCAAAAATATAGCTCAGTAACAATGTTTGGCTTTAACTGTTTTTATTATTAGGGCTTTGCATATAATAAGCAGGTTGGCATTGATTTAAAAACAATAAATAGATGTCCCTTTAAGACCCTTGAAAGATGTTTGCAAAATTTAAATAGATGTTAAAATGTACTTGTTAATCTTATGCCTCATAGTCCCCTTAACAGAGGTTTGAATAAAGAAGTATTTTAGGTTCTGGCTTAAATATGAAGATGGTTTTAAGCATTCCCAGTGGCGAACAAATATAATGATTATCATTCCCAGAGCAGTACTGTCTTCAAACTTTCTCAGCTGAATTCTTTCTGAGTGACATTTCTGCTATCCGTATCCTTCTTGTTAAGAACTCAATAATGGACTAGGTTAATTAGAGATAGGTAATCTTACCTTGTATTAATCATCCTTCTGTCAGAATAAATTAACCTTTTTAGCTCCTATTTTCTGGAATTCCCAGCCTCCATAGATACTGTTCTCGAGGCATTAGATAGCCTCATAAAATTTTAAACTCATTTGAATTTAGAAATATCCATTACTGATAGAATTATTAAACTTAATAATCATGGAGATTTACTCTGAGATCATTGAAGATTAGACTAATTCAGGTACCATATCAGCTTGTTTCTTCCTACCTGTGTGATCTGGGGAAATTCAGTTATCATCTCTGAGTTTTCATTTCCTGACTTAAAGAATGGGAATAATTATATTCACCTCAAATTGTAGAAATAAAAACGGACAGCACTTACAGTGGATTCTGAAATACACTGCTGAAATGTTTGGGATTGTATTATTTTGAAATGGTCAAGTCCGAAGATTTCACTTTTTGTACTGTTAGTGTTAACTGATCACTAATATCTTGGATCCTTTTCCCTAGCTCCTTTTGTATCATTGTCAGGAAGCAAAATAATGGCAAAAAGTTGTATGAGAGGGTATTCGGTACATGTGTGGCCCAGGCAGCAGATTTATCAGTCAGTCCATGGAAGAATAGAGCTCATGGGGCTGGCCATAGTGGAGATTCATGACACACCATGACAAACGGAAAAATGAGCATATGTTAAAATAAATCTATTAACAATGTAAATATAAGCTTGTCTGCTTTTAAAAGGCAAAATAATGCAGTGAATTTCAGAGGTAATTTAGGAAGTATTCAAACATTTGTCTTTAATTAGGAAGGCAGGAAAATATATCAGAACGGATTCCATTTGGGCGGGGTTTGTTTATCCTTCTCATCTTGAGTTTGAGCCAAAATCCTCAGTTTTGACTAGTTTTAAATGTTTCTCCAAATTTGGGCAGAGCCTTTTGCCTCTTTAGAGATAGATGCTACTTGTTCAGCATTAGATAAGAGGGATGGAGGCCCATGCATATCAGGACCCACCAAAATAAAGAGCAAGAGAAGGTCATGTGATAGAAAATGTGTGTGAACAGAGGGGCACCACTAGTAAGTAAATGAGTACCTCATGAGGTGGAAAAATCCCATTCATTAGTGTTTCTCTTGGGCAAAAATGTATGTATTTAGAAAAAAATACTTTGATAAACTACTTTGGAGTAGTTTGATAATACACTGTTGGTAAAGCTTTGAGAAACTAGGCACTTTTATTCATTTCTGTTTCAAGCATAAATCAATACAATTCCTTGGGAGGGAAATGTAGCAATGTTTATCAAAATTACAATTGCATATCAAAAAAAGACATCCAGATGGCTAGCAGGCACATGAAAAGATGCCCATTATCACTTATCATCAGGGAAATGCAAATCAAAACTACAATGAGATATCACGTCCACCTGTCAGAATGGCTAAAATGAACAGCACAAGAAACAACAGGTGTTGGTGAGGATGTGAAGAAAAAGGAACCAACCTTCTTACACTGTTGGAGAGAGTGCAGACTGGTCCAGCCACTGTGGAAAACAGTATGGAGGTTCCTCAAAAAGTTAAAAATAGAGCTGCCCTATGATCTATTGATTGCACTACTGAGTATTTATCCAAAGAATACAAGAACTGTATTTCATAGGGATATATGCACCTCTATGTTTACAGTAGCATTTTTTTACAATAATCAAGATATGGAAGCAGCCCAAGTATCCATTGATTGATGGATAGATAAAGAAGATATGGTACACACACACACACACACACACACACACACACAGTGGAATTTTATTTAGCCATAAAAAAGAATGAAATCTTGCCATTTGCAATGACATGGATGAAGCAAGAGAATTTAATGCTAAGTGAAATAAGTTAGAAAAGACAAATACCACATGATCAAAGGTAATTTGAGCAAAGGGAAAAAAAATAAGGGAGAGAGAGTTGAGTCAATGCACTTGTCATGATTAGCACATGGTGCTGTATGGTAATTTTGAATTATTATATTGTATACCTGAAACAAATATAACACTACATGTTAACAAATTGGAATTAAAAAAAACTTTAAAAAAAGAAGAAAGGAGGGACTCAGTCGATTAAATATCTGCCTTCAGCTTAGGTCATGATCTCATGGTTCTGAATTTGAGCCCTGCATCCACCAGATACCTGTTCAATGGGGGGGTCTGCTTCTCTCTTTCCTTTGCCCCCTTCCTCTCCTCCGCTGCTTGTATGCTTGCTCTCTCAAATAAGTAAAATATTAAAAAAAAAAGAAAAGAAAAAGGAAAAAATTACAACTGCATATATCTTACCCAACTGTGCATGTATCTTATCCAACATTACTGAGAACTTATTCTATGGACCTAATGTCCATAAACAGGTTAAATTAATTATGGTACATAGATAAAATGGAATACAGTGGAACAAGGGAAAAGAATTAGAGAGGTCTCTATGTAATGATAGGAAAGGAAAGATATCCAAAATATATACATGTTTGACAGGAATATGTTTGACAGGAATATGGCAGAAATGATGCTATGTTCTTCTCATTGCAACCTATCTGGTGACTCAAAATTTTGATTTATTATATTATGGATGATGTTATTCTGATCACTTCATTAAATTTTTGGCTGCCATGATTCTCCACTGTAAATTTAGTCTTCCTTTTGTAATTATAAAGTACTTTGAAATTATATAGAGAGATTTATTTTATTTACTTACTTACTTATTTATGATAGATACAGAATGAGAGAGAGAGAGGCAGAGACACAGGAGGAGGGAGAAGCAGGCTCCATGCTGGGAGCCTGACATGGGACTCGATCCTGGGACTCCAGGATCGTGCCCTGGGCCAAAGGCAGGCGCCAAACCACTGAGCCACCCAGGCATCCCCCATATAGAGAGTTTCAGTGTGAAAATTTCAATGTGTCAGTTGTTTCCTTTAGTAATATCACTGTGGACCCCTGGTTTCTCTTATATTTAATAGGTCATAGTCTGTTACTATCATTATTTATTTTCATGGTCAAATTGTCCTAGATATGTTCAAAGGGAGCTCCTTCAACCTGGCTCCTCTGTCCTTTTGACTTATCTCCATTATCTGTGGACACTTTTTTGCTTTCTGATCCAAAGAAATGTTCTAGGCTCATCTAATACTTTGCTTTCCCAGACCTGGAATCATCTATTTCTTCAAGGAAACTTTTAGTGAAGAGTGGTATTTAGAAGCCAAGATCGAGTACTAGGTGTGGTCCTTGCTACTAGGGTGTCTCTGTCCCTGGATCCTCTTAACAAACAGTTTTTTCTTCCTTCTTTCTTTCTTTTCTTTCTTCTTTCTTCCATTCCTCTCTTTCTATTAAAACTATGTGTTGATACTATAACTTCAAGTCTTATCTAATAACACATAATTCATTTTAGTTATCTCTCTTTCCATGTTTTTAATTCTTTCTTCTTTCTTCCATTCCTCTCTTTCTATTAAAACTATGTGTTGATACTATAACTTCAAGTCTTCTTTCTTCTTTCTTCCATTCCTCTCTTTCTATTAAAACTATGTGTTGATACTATAACTTCAAGTCTTCTTTCTTCTTTCTTCCATTCCTCTCTTTCTATTAAAACTATGTGTTGATACTATAACTTCAAGTCTTATCTAATAACACATAATTCATTTTAGTTATCTCTCTTTCCATGTTTTTAATTCCTTTCTATGACAATTAGAAACTTATTTCACATTATTCTTAAATGTTTACTTATTTAATGATTCCTGCCTGCATGTAACACATCTCCCTTTACTGCCCATCTCCCACAGTAATACTTTCCTCAGTCTTCTTGGGCTTTGTGCAGATACCTCTCTTTCCCCTCCTCTTGCCTGCCATTTCTTACAGAAGTTCTCTTCACTCTTCACAGGCTCTAACAACTCTGGCTTCTTGGCGCAGGTTTAGGTTGCATTTTTTTTTGTTGTTGTTATGGGTGAGGTTGAGCAATTTCAATGAAGAATGCCAATATAAATCCTTTCTTCATTTCCCATATAAAATCTTCAGTAAAATCACCATTGCCCAATAATATGTTTTTTGTGAGTGAATTATTTAGTAGTTCTTGAATCAACTGAGTTTTATGTTCAGCTGTACAGAGTAAATTATTTAAATAATTTGTTCATTTTGCACATATTTATTGAATTCATTCTATGCTCTGGCCACTGTTCTAGGCACTGAGGATCAGTGGTAAGAAAAAAGAGACAAATTGCCTTTCCTCCTAGAAGTTGTATTTTTAATGATAGGGTCAAATAATGAGCAGTTTAGCTTATATGCTTAGAATGTAATTTCAGTAGTGAAAAAGCTACAAAAAGAATAAAGTACAGAGATAGCATATGCACTTGTGGGTGTTGGAGCAGAAGGGAAGCCTCAGTAGACATGTGGGTAGTAGAATGGAAAGAAATATTTGGTGTATACATTCCAAGGGCCAGCATTTGGGGATTTATGTCTCTACCTGGAAGGAACAAGTCAATTTTTGGAGCTGAGATCCTGAATCAGGGATCCAAGCTGGAGAGTACGACAGTCATTCCCTCTGGACCTCTTGCTAATTAATGCTGGGGCCACATCTCAGAGGCGGGCCTGTGTAAGACTGTCTTTGCAGCTTCGGTTCTAACAAAGACATCAGAAACGACAACTTCATAAGTAACTGATAAAGTTTGTTAACTGATAAAGTTTTGTCTTAAAATGTTTTTAACCTTTTTCTAATCTTTATGAGCTCATCCTTGCAAGCTAGGGGGTATTAGTTCCATCTTACAGATGATAAAACTGAAATACTTAATGATTAATAACTTGTCTTAACTAGGAAGACACTGAGCAGTGATTAATTCCAAAGCCCAGCTCTTTCCACTGTTGCCCAGGGTCAAACTCTGACCTGTTATGTTGGACAAGTGCTTTACAGAGGCAATGCCATTATATAAACCAGGAATCTCTAGACTATGGTCCTTTTGCTAAAACTTGATAAATATTCTCTAATCATGTAGACATGTTTCCATGTAAGTTAGAGTGAAATATAATTTTTATTCATCTTCTCCGGCTTACACATTATCCTCTAGTGTTCAGAATCCAGAGTATATAGATGATTAGTTATATACTTAATTTTTTAAAGATTTTATTTATTCATTCATGAGAGATACAGAGAGAGAAGCAGAGACACAGGCAGAGGGGGAAGCTCCCTGTGAGGAGCCTGATGTAGGACCTGATCCCAGAACCCTGGGATCACGACCTGAGCCAAAGGCAGATGCTTAACCACTGAGCCACCCGGATGTGCTCTTATGCCATTTTAGAAGTCTAAGCTTATTATTAACCAAAATATGTCTTTAAATGATAAAGAAGTTACTATCATGATTTATTTTCAGTTAATTAGAGTACATTTCTAATCCAAATTACTGAATTAAAGACTAGGATTAAAATGAGATCCAGCAAATATTTCACCATAATATAATCCCATAAATTATTACATATCATGATTGATTATATATAGTTTTATACAGATGTCACTGTTCAGTCATATATATTAGAATTGCTAAGGATCATTGTTAGCAATAGCTTAATTTCTTTTCTTTTTTAAAGTTTTTATTTAAGTTCCAGTTAGGGGGCACCTGCCTGGCTCAATCAGTAGGGCATGCAACACTTGATCTCAGGTAAGTTCAAGCTCCATGCTGAAGTTACTAAAAAACAAAAAAACAAAAAAAACAAAAAAAACAATAATAAATTCCAGCTAGTTAGCATACAGTATAATATTAGTTTCATATGTACAATACAGTGATTCAACACTTCCATACATCACCTGGTGCTCATCACAAGTACCTTCCTTAATCTCCATCACCTATTTCAACCATCTCTCTACTCATCTCCTCTCTGGAAACTATAATTTTGTTCTCTATAATTAAGAGTCTGTTTCTTGATTTGTCTCTTTTTTCCCCTTTTCTCATGTGTTTTGTTTCTTAAATTACATATATGAGTGAGATCATATGGTATTTTCTCTGACTGACTTATTTCACCTAACATAATATTCTCTAGCTCCATCCATGTTGTTTCAAATGGCAAGTGCTCATGCTTTTGTGTGGCTGAAGAATATTCCAGTGTGTGTGTGTGTGTGTGTGTGTGCGTGTGTGTGTGTGTATACCACATTTTTTTTATCCATCTGTTGATGGACATTTGGGCTGTCTCCATAATTTGGCTACTGTAAACAATGGCTCACTTTCATAATTTGCCAATGAAAATTTTCTGTTTTGACAGGTGAAACAATATATTGAAAAAATGTCTAACGAAAGAGATATTAACCTCTATACATCCTTAACTTTGAATTTGTTCTTTTCAATTAGAATCTCCAGATGCATGATTGAAAAATTCAAGCAGTACAAAAAGACACAGTAAAAATCAGACTCGTGTTACACCCAGAAGCTGCCATCTCCCTCCCAAGTATTAACAGTTTGAGTGTCATTCTCAAAAAATGTATATACTGATACAAGATATATGTATATGTATGTGTATATATATATATATATATATATATACACTTAAAATGCCCTTTTTGAAAAGGCAAACATATGGTATATGCTGTTCTACATCTTACTCTTTTTCAAGCAACAAATATCTTGGAGATCACTCCATAGTTTTTATTTTCCATGCAGTGTTCTATTTCTACATAATCATTAAATGAGTTTCATGTGTCCCTGATCACTCATAAGTTATTATATTTTATTATTATTATTTTTAAATAACAAGAGTTAAGGGGCACCTGGATGGCTCAGTCAGTTAAGCATCCAACTCTTGATTTCAGCTCAGGTCATAACCTCAGGGTTATAACCTATTGGGCTCCATGCTGGGCATGGAACCTGCTTAAGATTCTTTTCCTATCTCTCCCTCTGCGCCTATACTGCCTCTCTCTCCTTCTCTAAAAAAAAAAAATAATAATAATAAATAAAAATGAATAACAAGAGTTAACACTCGCAAACTTACTATCTATCAAGCATCTGATAAAATATGGATTATTATCTCTATTTTATTGATAAAGAAAAAGGGTCCAGGTTTCACAGATAAGAGAGTCAGGATTCAGAAAAGATTTTATATATTAAAATATTCTATCCTAATTTTCAGTTTCTACTTTAAAATGTATTTTTAAAAAATATTTATTTATTTTAGAGAGAGTATGTGTATGCACAGGAGGAGGGGCAGAGGGAGAGAGAGAGGGAGAGAAGCAGACTCCTCACTGAGCATACAGCCCAACATATGACCCTAAGATCATGACCTGAGCCAAAATCAAGAGTCAGATGCTCAACCAACTGAGTTACCCAGGCGCCTTGCAAAATATATCTAATCATTATTATGGTCCTGTGTAGAAAAAGATACCACAGAGTAGTTCTTTTTATTACACCAACTGCTACTATTTCTGGCATGTTTTTGATTCCCAATGCAGAATTCTTTTCCATTTCTGCGTGTCCTATCTTGCCTGATCTATAATCTGCAGGGCCCTGCTATTGCCCTGCAGAGGGTTGCGCTGTTGAAGCTGAACCTAGTAGTACTTCCATTTCCCAGGCCGTCTCCTCACATGAAATATTGATTTCCTTTTTTCCAGCTCCAGAAACTCTTCTATCTCTTTACTTTTAACACAAGGTTAAAACATAAAGCTCTTCTTGTAGGGTGGTACGTACCAGATGAAGTTATTTTGATTATAGGTCAAAGCAAATTTGAGTGGCCAGCATCTCTAGGTCATGTTTTTTTCCCTTTTTAAATTTAAATTCAATTTGCCAACATATAGTATAAAACCCAGTGCTCATCTCATCAAGTGCCCTCCTTAGTGCCCGTCACCAGTCACCCCAACCCCCTACCTTCCTCACTTTCCGCAACCCTTTGTTTTCCAGAGTTAGCAGTCTCTCATGGTTTGTCTCCCTTTCTAATTTTTCCCCACTCAGTTTCCCTTCTTTCCCTTATAATCCCTTTCACTATTTCTTATATTCTGCATGAATGAAACCGTATGATGATTGTCCTTCTCGGACATATTTCACTTAGCATAATACCCTCCAGTTCCATCCATGTTGAAGCAAATGGTGGGTATTTGTTCTTTCTGATGAATAATATTCCATTGTATATATAGACCACATCTTCTTTATCCATTCAACTGTCAAAGGATATCGTGACTCCTTCCACAGTTTGCCTATTGTGGACATTGCTGCTATTCTAGGTCATGTTTTCATTTTGTTCTGTAGCTGCCTTGAGGAAACAGCAGCACAGCTAGTTCCAGTTGGGGGCCTGACAGTGGCTCTAGGGCCAGTGTAGCCTCAGGCAAAATGAAAGCCACCATTTCTCGTTCCCTTTCTGGAAGCATACATCACTAATTGATCCCTGCACTCTAGGCTACTGAGACCTATCCAGGATTCAAAATCTTTCTCAATACAGCATTATAGGAAGGCACACCGAGTGACTACTAGTGAGATTACATTATACCCCAGGCTTATTCTAAATCACAGATGAGGCAAATTACATTCTTCCACAGTGACATTTCTTTCTCGTTATACATAAAATGGTTCAAATATTTTGTTTTTACTATCTCTCCTGTTTGTTTTCTTAACTTGATTTTTAATAGGTAAAATATGTTTAAATATTTTATTTCGGCCCCAATCATAGACAATTTGTCTTTTAATAATCTGATGTTTTTAAATGTAATACTAACCTCCATGACAGTTTAGTTACTGAGTTCCCATAATTAATCCAAGTAAATCTATTTAAGTGGTCTGTAATCAGGACTTTGCTTAATTGACTGGCTGAATTTATCTGTGATCTCACTGGTAAAATTCAGTTCAGAGATGCACATTTGCAGGAATATCAAGTGGTAGCCACACTTACTGTGAAATAGTATTGTTCATTTTTACATCTTACAAGGATATAAAAGTCTTTGTTTATTATGAATATATAACTAGGGGGCACGTGAGTGGCTCAGTGGTTGAGCATCTGCCTTCGGCTCAGGTTGTCATCCTGGGGTCCTCTCATGAATAAATAAATAAAAATCTAGGAAATAAATAAATAAATGAAATGAAAGAAGAGTGGCCGATAGTTGGCTTTAAAGTGAATAACATGTAACATTCTTGCTTGTTAAATGACAAATATTTGTTTTACAATATTTGGAAATTATAGAAATAATATGCCTCCCCATAAAAATTGTATGTTGCACACTTCTGTGATTTTTTAAAAAAGATTTTATTGATTTATTCATGAGAGACACAAAGAGAGAGGGAGAGAAAGAGGCAGAGACACAGGCAAAGCAAGAAGCAGGCTCCATGCAGGAAGCCTGATGTGGGACTCGATCCCGGGTCTCCAGGATCACACCCTGGGCTGAAGGTGGTGCTAAACTGCTGAGCCACCTGGGCTGCCCTATGATTTTTTTTCCTAGCTTTTTTCTTTTTAGTTTTTATAAATCA
The DNA here is from genome assembly GCF_003254725.2 of Canis lupus dingo. Taxonomy (NCBI): domain Eukaryota; kingdom Metazoa; phylum Chordata; class Mammalia; order Carnivora; family Canidae; genus Canis; species Canis lupus. The sequence goes on along the minus strand of NC_064245.1, from coordinate 17,575,666 downwards.
CACAAGAAGATGGTGACCAGAACATCCTTACACTTCCACTCCTAATTCCAATCTGTGGGCTTCTTCTCAACCAAATTCAGAAGTGAGTGCAAGTAAGGAGTGAGGCCCAGTAAATGAGTGGGCAGCTGAGGACCACAAAGTAGTGAATTCAGAGGAGACTGTGGACCCATAAGGGAGGGGTCATCACAGGCTCAGCAGGAGTAAACCCAGTTTCCTTGGCTTCCAGAAAGTCAAGGAGTATCCCTGCGCTCGAGGCTAGGTAATTGGCAGGGACAAATAATGGGGAAGCTTCCCTGAGGTGCCTAGTGAGGCACTAGCCGTCTGCCTGCTTGTCTCCTAGGAGAAGCCTAGCCTTCACCTGCAGTGTTCTCGAACACCTAAGATTCAGTCCCTTTGAGCCAAAAGAAAAATGACATCTTATGTAAAGGGGGCCAGAAGCCCAAGAGGGGAAGATAAGGCAGAGTAATCAGTGCAGTAGAGCTTTCAGGAGAGGGCAGAGGAAGTCCTGAACTCAAAAATGGGCAGAGCACCAAGGGAGATAAAAACACAGCATAAAAGAGGCTTTCTGTGGAAAAAAAAATTCAAATAAATAATTTATTAGGGGAATTTGGAAAGAGGATGCTCACTGTTGAAATTTGAAATAGTCAACTAAAAATCAGTGCCAAGATGTTTATTAAAGTTAGAGTAAAAATATAAGAGGTGGGAATCTGAGGGAAGCAGTTAGATGCTTAGGAAATATGTCTAGAGGTCTAACATGTGAGTAATGGTAGTTCTAGAAGGGAAAGAAAGGCAGTAACTAAAGAAATATGGAGGGGATCCCTGGGTGGCGCAGCGGTTTGGTGCCTGCCTTTGGCCCAGGGCGCGATCCTGGAGACCCGGGATCGAATCCCACATCGGGCTCCCGGTGCATGGAGCCTGCTTCTCCCTCTGCCTGTGTCTCTGCCTCTCTCTCTCTCACTGTGTGCCTATCATAAATAAAAAAAAAAAAAAAAAAAAAGAAATATGGAGATTGCTTTCTATTCACTGAAGAAAGAAAGAAGCTTGCAGATTCTAGTATCTCACCAAGTTCTAGGTTTGAGAGGTGAGGAAAAATATACTTAGTATGTCATGATAAAGTCCCTGAGCTCTAATCATGAATAGAAAATGGTGCAAGACTTTAGGCAGAAAGAACAAATCCTACAAGGAGGAAAAATGGTACTTATGATACTTCTTGACTTAGAAATATTAATTTATGCCTTTATTCTTCACAAAAACCCTATAAGGTAAGGGTAGTTTTTATCTACATTTTACTCATGAGGAAACTAGAATACCCAGGTGTTAAATCATAAGCCCAAGGTCTGTCGCATAGGTAGAAAGTGACAGAGCCAGGACTCCATAAAGTGGTCTGGCTACCCTGGCACCACACCTTATCATCACACCAATTGGGTCTCAAACAAGGTATTGTGTTTGAGAAGATATTTGGGAAAAAGAGTCTAAGCATACAACAGATCAATTAAAAGAAGCAGGATGAGCACTAAAATGTTGTGTGTGCGTGTGTGTCTGAGCTTCTCTTCCTCAGCCTCTCATTTTCTCTCTCCCTCCCTCCTTTCTTCTAATTTTCTCAGCAAATTGTACCATTGTTGACAGTGGTTCATCGTATTGACTGCCACCCCAGGTGAAAGAGGAAAAGGGAAAATCTTCAGCTGATTGCTTTGACTTGAAATCATTATTAGAATGTGAAATATTTCTTAGAGAATCAGTCTTGCATTAAAATTTTTCGTAAGTTGGTGAAGATATAGACTTATTTTATAAAGTTGATTAGATAAAGCTTTGCTCTTTGAAAGTTCCCTGCTGCTTAAAAATAATAGAAAGCTCAGAAACAGATACTTACATATATAGAAACTTAATATATGACAGATAATTAAAAAATCAAGGAGAAAAGAATGCACTATTCCATAAATAATGCCATGGCAATTCTTTACTCAGGTGGAAAAATAAAATTAGATTCTTGACCAACAAAATACTCGAAAATATATTTTAGAAGCATTAAAGTCTTTAATGTGAAAGAAGATTTTGTAAATTTCTAAAAGAAAATATAAGGAAATATCTTTATGCCTTCGAAATAGCGATCGATAAACAAGAAACAAGATACAAAAAACACAGTAAACAAAAGATATAACAAAACAAACTACAAAAAAATGCAATCATAAAGCAAAAGAGATGAGACTGCATGGTAGATATTCCTAATATTTATGTACATTAGAAAACATTAGAAAGTAAAAATATGAGCTATAAATTGAAAGAAGATATTTTTAATGCTTATTATTGACTTTTTTTTGACTTTCAAATGATATTCCAAATATACAAAGAACCTTGCACAATCAATAATAAAGAGATGAGCAACCCAGTAAAGAAATAGGCAAAGCTCTGACAAGGCATTTCACACATGAGAAAAAATGGATGTCCTCTAACACAAAAAAATGCTTATCTCATTTGTAAACAGGAAAAAGAAATTAAAACCTCAGTGCAATACCATTTCACACCCATCAGATTGGCATAAAGTCAGAAAATTTATGAAAAGTTTTGGTGAGGGGGAGAAATTAAAAGAACTAATACTACTGATGACAGACAGGATGTACATCAAAATGTGGAGGTTAGAGAAAGTCTTGCATAATGTGAGGGGATTGGGATAAGAAGGTTGATGGAAGCATTGTTCAATATTATGAGTATGGAAAAATATCTAATTGTCCAATAATAGAATGGATAAGCAAACAGTATGTGGAAGAAAATGTGAATTACCTATATAGTTAGGTGTATTAACCTGTGGCTAAATCCCAACATGAGGTTGAGTGACAAAATGGGGAAGGATATGTACAGTAGAATGCCATGTGTATAAAGTTTTAATATGTACTAGATAATATTGCATGTTGTTATAGATGCTTACATATGTAATAAAAATATAGCAACTGTGCAGTATCCTAATGAGAAACATCAAATTGAGATAGTGTTTATTTCTAGGATGGGAAAAAGAGGTTGGAATTATAACATGTGGAGATACACAACAAATTTTATTTTGTTTTATGTTTTAAGATCATGGAGGGGGTATTTAGATATTTCTGTTACTTTATGTTTTAATAGGTCTTAAATAATCAATAATTATTTTTTTTAAAAAAGATTTTATTTATTTATTTGACACAGAGAGAGAGAGAGAGCACAAGAAGGGAGGGTGGCAGGTGGAGGGAGAGGGAGAAGCAGGCTCCCTGATGTGGGGCTTGATCCCAGAGCCCTGGGATCATGACCCAAGCTGAAGGCAGATGCCCAACCCACTGAGCCACCCAGCTGCCCCTAAATAATCAATAATTAAAACAAAAAATTACTATTGTCATTTTTTGGGAAAGATTTAATTTTTTAAGTAATCTCTACGCCCAGTGTGGGCGTAGTACACCTAAAAGTAATATAACATTATATGTCAACTATACTTCAATAAAAACAACAACACAAAATAACAAAATTAATCCATATTTTGATATATTTGAGTCAAGAATGCCTTGTATAAAGAAATATGTTTTTAGAAGTTAACACAAGGGGCACCTGAGTGGCTCAGTCAGTTGGGCGTCCTATGACTCTTGATTTTGGCTCAGGTCCTCATCTCAGGGTCCTAGGATCAAGCTGTGCTCAGTGGGGAATGTGCTTGAGGATTCTGTCTCTGCCTTTCCCTCTGCTCACTCTGTCTCAAATAAATAAGTCTTAAAAAAAAGTTAATGCCAAAAAGCCTTTATCCCCCCCAGAAAAATAATGAAGTATTATTTTACTTCAAAGGAAAACCCTATGATTTAGAATTAAGTTGAAATTACTTGAAGACAAAAAATATGCTCTTAGTTTCAATAACTCTTGGTAAATACTTATAGTCTAATCTAATGCTTTCTTTCTTCAGAGTTACGCGAGTACAAATAACTAATCATTTAGTGCTTAAGTAATATCATTTTCATATAACTGTGTGGTTGAATTGTTCACAATGAAAGTAAAAGCACAGTGAGAAGAGCATTACATAAACAAGATTAGTTGGCTGCATTCCCTTGGGTCTGTTTGCTAGATGAAGGTTTAAGTGATAGGCGCCACCAGTGGAGGATGTTGAAATACTCTCTTCTCTCGTTGCCTAGTTATAGTTTTGTTTATATAGCATTTTTTAAAGATCTATGGAACATTTTGACATATTAGATATTTGACTGTGTCACACAAATCATTAAAAAAACCCAAACAAAACTTTTCTGGGCATGAGGGTATATAGGGGGCTAAGCTTATTTTTAAGAATTTTTCTTGGTTTCTCATCTACATTGCCTTTTCTTTTCTTTTCTTTTCTTTTCTTTTCTTTTTTTTTTTTTTTTAAGATTTATTTATTTACTCATTCAGAGAGAGCGAAGAGGAGGCAGAGACACAGGCAGAGGGAGAAGCAGGCTCCCTGCAGGAAGCCCGATATGGGACTGGATCCTGGGTCTCCAGGATCACACCCCGGGCTGCAGGTGGTGCTGAACCGCTGTGCTACCGGGGCTGCCTGCCTCTTCTTTTCTTGCATCCTAATCCAGATTCCTGTAACTTTATGGGTTATTGCAGGTAATTTTGGAAGTTCTGTTTCTAGGCTTCTCCTTCCATCTCCAGTCCCCAATTTTAGTTAGTGCTCTACTTAAAGATAAATAGTAATTATTGGTTGCCAACCAGATGAAATAAAAAAAAAATTGTTTGAATTCTAGTTAGTTAACATATAGTGTAATATTGGTTTCAGGAGTAGAATTTAGTGATTCATCACTTATATACAACACCCAGTGCTTGTCATAAATCTCTTCCTGAATACCCATCATCTATTTAGCCCATCCTCTACACACCTCCCTCCATCAACCCTGTTTGTTTTCTTTTAAGAGTCTCTTATGGTTTGCTTCCCCTCCCCCTCTTTTTTTCTTCCCCTATGTTCATCTGTTTTGTTTCTTGAATTCCACAGATGAGTGAAATTATCATATAGTATTTGTCTTTCTCTGGTTGACTTATTTTATTTGGCATAATACACTCTAGTCCACCATGTTGTGCAAATGGCAAGATATCACTCTTTTCCATTGCATATATATGCCACATCTTCTTTATCCATTCACTATTCAATGGACATTTGGGCTCTTTCCATAGCTTGTCTCTTATTGATGATGCTGTCATAAATATCAGGGTGCATGTATCCACTTGAATCTGTATTTTTATATCTTTTGGGTAAATACCTAATAGTGTGATTGCTGGATCATAGAGTAGTTCTATTTTTAACTTCCTCAGGAGCCTCATTTCTAGAGTGGCTGCTCCAGTCTGCATTCCCATGAACGGTATAAGAGGGTTCCCCTTTCTCCTCATCCTCACCAACATCTGTTGTTTCCTGTGTTATTAATTTTAGCCATTCTGATAGGGGTGATGTGGTATCTCATCATGGTTTTGATTTGTATTTCCTTGATGATGAGTGATATGGAGCATCTTTTCATGTGTCTGCTAGCCATTTGGATGTTTTCTTTGGAAAAATGTCCATTCATGTCTTTGCCCATTTCTTAACTGGATTATTTTTTTTGGGTGTAGAGTTTGATAAGTTCTTTATAGATTTTGGATACTAACCCTTTAACAGATATGTCATTTGTAAATATCTTCTCCCATTCTATAGGCTACCTTGTATTTTTGCCAATCAGATGAAATTACTCGATTTCACTTTGAAGGTGTTCTGACTTTCTCATTAATCTCAATTTGGACTCTTCATTTTTTTAGGCCAGTAATCACAGAAGCTAGCTTGTGACCAAGTTTTCACCAGCCACAGTAAAATGATAAAAATATGGATAATGTTAGAGTTGTATACAGCTAAAATTACTTAAATGTAAACTTTTGAGATTTTTTCCCTACTTTTTCTGATAAATTTTTTTTCTTCATAAAATAGTGATAGTTGATGGCAGAGTTTTTTTGTTTTTAATTTTTTTTAAAAAAGATTTCATTTATTTATTCATGAGAGACACACAGAGAGAGAGGGAGAGGCAGAGACACAGGCAGAGGAAGAAGCAGGCTCCATGCAGGAAGCCCAACGTGGGACTCGATCCTGGGTCTCCGGATTCATGCCCTGGGCCAAAGGCAGGCACCAAACCACTGAGCCACCCACAGATCCCAGAATTTTGTTTTTTAAATATGATTTTTCTCTCTAGGTGTTCTTAATGCCTGTAAAAGAAAGAACTTTTTCCATTTCCTTAATACAAAGAGGATTTGGTGGTAAGGACATAAAATTCATATACGGTGTTTTATGTTAGAGTAATCCTATATATATATATATATATGGGTATAATGACTACATATTTGTAAATTGTAGTGACTCTCCACTATATATTTCCAGCTTTCTCCTTTCTAGATCTCCTGGTGTTAGGTATATTGCATGCAACTGGTTTGGGCCAATGAGATGTGAGTGAAAATGATGTGGTAATTCCAGTTGGACCTTTTGAGCCAATGTAGATTTACTGCCTCTGTTTCCCTGTGCCATAGAGAGTAGGAATATCTAGTTGGTGAATGATCTTGAGGTTGGGTCCTGGAGTGAGTGTAATGTGAAAGAGAGCCCCAAACAAATTGCAGTGGACTTGTAGTGTGCCTGAGGAATGAACTTTTGTTTTTTAGTCCACTGAGATTTTGGAGATTGTAGTAGCATATGTTATGTAGCAGCATAATATAATCTGTTGATACCAATACACTGTAATTTAAAAAAAATAAAAATTCTAATTGGGGAAAAACTGAGAATTTTTCCTCCAAGGTCAGGAACAGACAAGGGTGTCCTCTCTTCCCATTTTTATTCAACATAGTATTAGAAGTCCTGGCCACAGCAATCAGACAACAACAGCAAAATAGAAGGCATCCAAATCAGCAAAAAATAAAACTTTCAGTATTTTCAGATGATCTGATATTACATATAGAAACCTAAAGACTCTGCCAAAAAAATTACTACTAGAACTGATAAATTCATTAGAGTCACAGGATATAAAATAAATGGATAGAACTTCATTGCGTTTCTATACACTAATAATGAAGCAGCAGAAGCAAAAATTAAGAAAAAAATCACATTTACAATTGCACCAAAAATATTAAAATACCTAGGAGTAAACTTAACCAAAGAGGTAAAATATCTATACTCTGAAAACTATAAAACACTGATGAAAGAGATTGAAGATAATACAGAGAAATGGAAAGACATTCTATGCTCGTGTTTTGGAAGAATGAATATTTTTAAAATGTCTACATTACTCCAAGAAATCTCTATCAACATGCCAATAGCATTTTTCACCAAACTAGAATAATTCTAAAATTTGTATGGAACCACAAGAGGCCCCAAATAGCCAAAGCAATATTGAAAAAGAAGAACTAAACTGGTGGTATCACAATCCCAGATTTCAAGATATAGTACAAAGCTGTAGTAATCAAAACAGTATGGCACTAGCACAAAAATAATCACATAGGTCAATGGAACAGAATAGAAAGCCCAGAAAGAAAACCACAAATATATGGTCAGTTAATATTTGTCAAAGGAGGCAAGAATATGTGATGAGAAGATGACATTCTCTTCAACAAATAGTGTTGGGAAAACTGAACAGCCACATGCAAAAGAATGAAATTGGACCACTTTCTTACACCATATACAAAAGTAAACTCAAAATGGGTTAAAGATCTAAACGTGAGGCCTGAAACCATTAAAAGCTCAGATGAGAGCACAGGCAGTAATTTCTCTGACATCAGCCATAACAGTATCTTTCTAGATCTGGCTCTTGAGGCAAGGGACTATGCCTGTAGTCCAACACTGTTGGGATTATATAAAAATGAGAAGCTTCTGCACAGCTAAGGAAACAACCAACAAAACAAAAAGACAACCTACTGAATGGGAGAAGATATTTGCAAATGATCTGATAGAGTTAGTATCAAAAATATATAAAGAATTTAGACAACTCACCACCCCAAAACCAAATAATCCAATTACAAAATGGACAGAAAACCAGAAAATATGTTTCTACAAAGAAGACATCCAGATGGCCAACAGACCCCTAAAAGCTGCTCAATATCACTCATCATCAGGGAATTGCAAACCAAAGCTACAATAAGATATCACCGTATACCTGTCAGGATGTTTAAAATCAAAAACACAAGATACACGTGTTTGCAAGGATGTGGAGAAATAGGAGCTTTTGTGCACTGTTGGTGTGAATGCAAATTGGTGCAGCCACTGTGGAAAACAGTAGTTTTCCTCAAAAAATTAAAAAATAGATCCAGGAACTGTACTATTGGGTATTTACTCAATACAAAAACACTAATTCAAAGGGATACAGGCATCCCTGTGTTTATTGCAGCATTATTCATGTTAGCCAAATTATGGAAGCAGCTAAGTGTCCATTGATAGATGAATGAATAAAGAAGAGGGGTGTGTGTACATTTGTGTATGTACACAATGGAATATTATGCAGTCATAAAAAGAATGAAATCTTGCCATTTGCAACAACACGGATGGAACTAGAGAGTATTATGCTAAGTGAAGCAAGCCAGTCAGAGAAAGACCAATACCATATGATTTCACTCTCATGTGGAATTTAAGAAACGAAACAAATGAAAAAAGGAAAAAAAAAAAAGACCAAATAACAGGCTCCCAACTGTAGAGAACAGATGGTTATTTAGAAGGGAGGTAGAGGAGGGTGAGTGAAATAGGTAAAGGAGATTAAAAGTACACTTATCTTGGTGAGCACTGAATAATATATAGAATTATTGAATTACTATATTGTACACTTGAAGTGAATATAACACTGAATGTTAATTATAGTGGAATTAAAAAACAAACCTGAATCTCTTCATTAAGATCAACAATAAAGACTCAGAGTCTCATAGCAACATGCAGAAACATGTAGGACAGATTTGAAAAACACACCTGAGTATTGAAATTGGCAAGTAGAAAACTAAAACACATATGAAAATTAAACTTCTTTGAAAAGAAGCAGCTATGTAGTCCCTAAGAGTGGAATTTCCAAGTCTTATGAATACATCTGAAATTCCACTTCCTACTACAAATCTCAATCTCAAGAAAGTTGATTTGAATCAGTTTCTACCATGTTACTTTGGATTTAAAATAACTAAAATTTGACATCTGGGAGTAATTTTACTTGATATTTTTTCTTCATTCATGGCCTAACGTTTAATGAATATATTCTTCAGTAAGTTTACGTGGTAATAGTCTGACATTGAAAAGTATCTTGAAAACTCAACACATTAAAATATGAACAGCTAAAACAGGAATCTGATAGGATCCCATAAAGAAATCTTTTTTTTTCTTTTTAAGATTTTATTTATTTGACACAGAGAGAGAGAGCGTGCACAAGCAGGGGGAGCAGCAGGCAGAGGCAGAAGGAGATGCATGCTCCCCGCGCATCAGGAAGCCCGATGTGATTCTGGAATCATGACCAGATCAGAAGGCAAGATGATTAAACCAACTGAGCCACTCAGGTGCCCCCGTAAAGGAGTCTTGATCCATAAGAAATTATTTCCTGTGATTCTTCAGGATGATGTGCATGTACCAGAAAAACACAACCAAGCAATTGACTAACCTTACAGCTCTAAATTAACTTTTGAATGCTCTTTTGTTTGCCTAGTACAGATATTTGGGATCTTAGTGCCATCTGCTGGCCAAATTCCAGCTCTTCAGTTTCCCTTTTGTGACCTCTTTTTCAGGAAATACTGTGAATTACTTCACACTTTGTAATAATTAGTGTTAAGTCAATGAGTAAAAATATTTCAAATGCCAATTTCAAGAACTTGTGCACATAAAATGAAGGCATGTTTCTGTATGGTATAAACTATAGTTGTATGACAGAGTTTCCATTCTGTTTTATATTTATACTTGATTTATTTTTGAGAGCCTTACACAGTTAAAACTGCCACCTTTTTCTTAATATAAAATATAATTCCAAAAAAGTCATATTTGTCTATGCTCAATAAAATTTAAATTATTTTTTTTCTTTTTTCTAGGAAAGATTGATGTAGGTGTGTGTGTGTGTGTGTGTGTGTGTGTGTGTGTTTAATATAAGAAATTATTTTTTAAATGCAAGAAGAAGGGGGAAGGGAGCTGGAAATAACTTTGTTAATTGTCTGCTTTGTACTCCGCATTGTGCAAGATTTTTTAAGTAGACAGTCTGCTTCCCACAACCATCCTTCATATTAGGCAGTGTGAATTCAATTTTACTGTTCAAGAATTAAGTCTAAGAGGTTAAGGACACAAATGTGAATGTTTTGGAAGAAATTCAAGTTTAAGAGAATGATTGCAATTGCTCATTTATTAAGCTATCCCAGGAAACTGATTTAACAGATTTTTTTCAGTCTTTGTCTTCTGTAGTGACTGGTTTTTATCATTGTTAGATTATGTTGGTATTTGATTTAATTGTATTTTGGGGATAATTAAAGGCACAGAGTTGTTTGTGTTCTTTGTTACTACACTTTTGTTCATTGCTGTCTCTTCAGTAACCAAATGAGGCATTAAAGGTCAATGGGTTATGAAAGAAAGAAAGAAAGAAAGAAAAGAAAGAAAGAAAGAAAGAAAGAGAAGAGAAGAGAAGAGAAGAGAAGAGAAAAGAAAGAAAAGAAAAGAAAGAAAAGAAAAGAAAAAAAGAAAAGAAAAGAAAAGAAAGAAAGAGGAGAAAGGGAGAGAGGAAGGAGAAAGGAAGGAAAAGAAAAAGGAAGAAGGCAGGAAGGGACAGGAGATAATTTGCTGCTTGTCACATAAAAAGCTTTGGTAAAGATACAGTAAATTTCACCTATGACATTTACTGTGTCATAGGGGTGCTGGGGGAAATGGAGTGGTGGAGAATTAACCTTTGTCAGAATTTGCTATATTCCATGCACTGTTAGGCACGTTACACTTGTAACTTCATTAGTCTTAAAAACCAATCAAGTGAGCCATTTATTATTGTTTCCACTTTTACAGATGAGAAAATTGTGCTCAGCATGGTTAAATTGTTTATCCAATATACACAGCTCACAAGAGGCACAGTCAAGATTTAAATCTGTATCTGTCCTATATTTTTAATGGGTTATTCATTTACTCATTTACTGAGCAAATATTTACTGAATGATGTATCACTCTTCTCAGAGAATCTGATTTCTTCTCATACCTTACAATATCACAAAGTATTTCTTCAGTCAAAACCTCTCCTCTGAACTCTAGTCTTGTATACTCACATGCCTTTTTGACATTCCCACTTGGCAGCCTATACATCAACCTAATATGTACAAATAAAATTCTAGATTTTAGCCCCAAATGTGTCTTTTTCTGGATCTTTACTGTCTTTGAAAATTACACAACTGTCTATAATGCTAATAAAATCATAAAACCAGGAGTCCTCCTTAACTCCTTTCTTTTTATTTTTTTAACTCTCAAATCTTAGCCTCGTGTTTTACCTGACTATAAGATCTGTACCCTGGCTCCATCTCTACCTGTCTTGCTTTCCACTTGCTAGTCATGCAGGCATTCTGGCTGTTTTGAGAACAGATCAAACTCTTTCTTACAAAAGGATTTTGTACTTGCTATCATCTTCCCAGAATGCTTCCTCCATTGTTTCTCTCAGGTCTCAGCTTAAATGAAACCGCCTCAGAGAAATTTGTTCTTGAGAAAAAAAATTCTAAGTAGGTTCATAGTACTCTGCTCATTTTCTTCCTAGCACTTGGAACAGTCTGGACTTATTTTACATCTTTGATTATTTGTTAAGTGTGTCTTCACATAGACTAAGTTCGATGACTCACTGAATTTGTTTGTCTGGTTCATTGCTGCAAAACTGTGATGTCCTAGCACTGGGCTTGGTACCTAGAAGATCTATGATTGATACTGGCTGATTCCACAAATAGTGTTCAGCAGAACCTCTTAATATAATATATACCTGTGCATTCAGAATGCTTGTTCTGAGACCCTTTATTATATCCATTTTACAGACAGGAGCTTTTTTTGTATCTATCAGAATTTTGTCTTCAGCCTCTTCTTTGTTCTCTTATAGCTCTCCATGGATTAGAGATTCCTAAATCTAACCCTTTAGCGCAGACATTTCTTCTAATTTTAGGCTGCAGTTACTGTGAGTATTCTGAGTACTTTTTTTCAAAGCCAAACTCTGATTTTCTCCACAAATTTCTTTTCTTTTTGTAAAATATATCTAGATCAGTGTCAACACAATTCGCCTAGTCCACCAAATCTGTTAGCAATTTGGGACCTCATGGACTACTGCTTTCTTTCATCCTGTATCTAATCAGTGAAGTCCAGTCACCTTTAGCCCAGATATGTCTCCTAGTCTGATTCCTTATCATACCCTTGCTGCTTGTGCTTTAGCTCCTTGTCACAGTCTCAGAGAACGTTCATCTTTTAGTCTGCAGGATAAATTCTAAACTCCTTCCCACAACATGCTATGACATGTTTATCCTTTAAGAATTAACTCAAATATCTGTGTAAAGCTTGATAGTCACTCTTTTCTGAGATCCCATACCTCAGATGCACACATTTAATTGAGCACTTTTATTGAATTGTGATCTGTCCAATAAATATTGGACTTTTATTTTTATTTATCAATATTTTATTATATACTTTATTTACTTGAGAGAGAGAGAGAGAGAGAGAGAGAGAGAGGACAAGTGGGAGAGGGGGCAGAGGGAGAAGCAGACTCCCTGCTGAGCAGGGAGTTGGACATGGGGCTTGATCCTAGCACATGACCTGAACCAAAGGCAGCTACTTAACTGACTGAGCCATCCAGATACCCCTATTTTTTTAAAGTTTTTATTTAAATTCCAGTTACTTAAAATACAGTGTAATGTTAGTTTCAGGTGTACAATATAGTGATTCTGCACTTCCATACAACACCTGGTGCTCATCACAAGTGCACTCCTTAATCCCCATCATTTTTTTCACTCATCCTCTCACCCATCAGTTTGTTCTCTATAGCTAAGAATTTCTTTCTTGGGACGTCTGGGTGGCTCAGCAGTTGAGCATCTGCCTTCAGCTCAAGGCGTGATCCCATGGTCCCGGGATCGAGTCCCACATCAGGTTCCCTGCATGGAGCCTGCTTCTCCCTCTGCCCATGTCTCTGCCTTTCTCTCTCTCTCTCTCTGTCTCTCATGAATAAATAAATAATTTTTTTAATAATTTTTTTTAAAAAGGATCTCTTTCTTGTTTTGCCACACTCTCTCTCTTTTCTCCTTTTGCTTATTTTGTTTCTTAAATTCCACATATGAGTGAAATCATATGGTATTGGTCTTTGACTGACTTATTTCACTTAGCGTAATACTCCTTAGCTCTATCCATGTCGTTGCAAATGGCAAGATTTTGTTCTTTTTTTGTGGCTGAGTAATATTTATATACCACATCTTCTTTTAAATATCAGACTTTTAAAAGTTAGGGTCTGACCAACTCCAGCATCAAGCAAGGTGCTTTTTGCATTATAGTTGGTGTCTAATGACTGTTTTTCAGAATAAGTGATGATCACAGAGGTCAGATAGTTTTCTCAAGTTAATCTCCCTTGTGCGGAAGGTTCGAGCTTAGGTTTCCTAACTCTTTTGCCTGCTGTAGTGTTGGCCTAAAGGGGCACTTTCAAGAGGAGATTTTATACCCTTCTGTAATCTGCACTGTTTCTTCCCTCTATCATATAAATTGTCCCAAATAAATTTATAACCTAAAGAAAAGTAACACGCTTTGTATACAAACTAGTTCAAGACTAGCCCTGCCTTCCAAGCAGTTCACCCAAGTTCCCTCTATAAAATGACATTCTGTACTCGCTTACTTAGATTATGTTATGTGTACTTCACAGTTAATTTAAATATGCAGATTAGCACAGTGCACTTAAGATTGATGAAAAGCTCTCTGTGATCTGGTAATTCATATATATATTTGTAGTCACCGAATGTAAGATTATTCTGATTTAAAAGAATGAGATTAAACTCAATCAGTTTTTAAACAAATCTGAGATAATTTGTCACTTCAATTTTCAGGTACATGTTCATTTTATTTAATAACTCAGTAATTTCACTTAGATCAGTGAACTAAAATGGAAATAAACTATTTTCAAAATATTAAGGCAGTTTTTATTTTAGGTTGGTTGTTAAATATTATATGATATTCTTGCAAGTTGAATATTGTCTCCCATGGGATTTTATAAATGTTTAGTAATTATCTTTATAGTCTGAAACAGGAGTTGGCTCCCAAACTATGGCTACTGGGCCAAATACAGCCTACCACCTGTTTTATATGTCTGCAAACTGAGACTAGTTTTTGTATTTTTAAGTGGTTAAAAAATTCAAATAAGAATGACATTTTGTAACATGTAAAAATTATACAAAATTAAAATTTCACTGCTTATTAATAAAGTTTTATTGAAACAAAGCCATGCTCTTTTGTCTGCCTATGGCTGCTTTGTGCTACAGCTGCATAATTGAGTAGCTGCAACTGGCCAGCAAAGCCTGAAATATTTCCTTTCTGGACCTTTACAGAAAACATTTCCCTACCCATGGTTTAAAATACTATAGCCAAGACTGCCCATATTCCCTTAAGTTCCACCCCTGTAGTACAAAGTCCTGTCACTGTTTGAGGGCTTTCTCTGGGTCTGAGCATCCTTGCCTGTGTTCCCAGCAGGTCAAAAGTGTGCACAAATCAACAGCCTTCAACCAATGATAGTTAGTAGATAAATACCCATAGATTAGGCATGTTCAACACCAATAAAGTTTTCATTTGTTTGCTTTTGTTTTGTTTTTTTTTGTTTTTAAAAAATTTTTTTTTTAATTTTTATTTATTTATGATAGGCACACAGTGAGAGAGAGAGAGAGGCAGAGACACAGGCAGAGGGAGAAGCAGGCTCCATGCACCGGGAGCCTGACGTGGGATTTGATCCTGGGTCTCCAGGATCACGCCCTGGGCCAAAGGCAGGCGCTAAACCGCTGCGCCACCCAGGGATCCCTTGTTTTGTTTTTAATAGGGTATCAAGTCTGGTTGCCCATAGTGCTAACTGCCTTGAAAAAACACCCCTCTCTGACTTCTGACCCCACCAATTTTTTCCTGGGATCTCCTCTCAAATGAGCTACTTGTATTAGAATACTTGTTGCGGATTATGCTTCTGGGGGAAATCCATACTGAGACAAATGTGAATTATTTGTGTATATATATTATTTAGGGTGTCACTTTGATGTATAAGCTACCCTATGATGAAAAATTTATAACCAAACGTTTGGGCCACTTTTTTCTTACTGCTAAAGGAAAGACAGTTTTTATTAATTGGTAGTTTTATTCTGTGTGATATTTATTGGCCAAATTTATCCTGAAAGATGCAGTTTGATAATTTTCTCATATTTTTGAACATAAATGCTTATTCCAGGAGAGTTATTCTTGAAGTATTGAATTAATTTTTCATATTGTAAAATCTTTTCATCCTTTGTAAAATTTATATTTTCTTCTTTCATACTAATAAAACTTTTTTGCTCTGTCTTTAGAAAACTTCCACTAAAATTTCATTTTGCATCAATAAAAGATGGAAACAAACACAGCATAAGAGGCAGCCATGAGAATTTTTTCCATATGATAATTAGCTATAGGTTCAGAATGTTTAAGAATAAATATTGCTATAAGTCTGTGGAAAATGCCCATATGTTTTCCTTGTATATGTCTCATTTCCCTAGTGGTTAGTGAAAATCAGTAAATAGTGACAGACCTAAACCTCTTCCATTTATCCTTTGTTTGAGATTCTATAGGCATCTATATGTTGAATAAAACTTTATTTCTTAAATTTTTATTATTTTTATTTGAATAAAACTTTAATATTAATACTTAAATTATATGACTTTTTCTTAAGATTTTATTTATTTGGTTGAGGGAGACAGAGACAGAGATAGCTAGAGAGAGCATAAGCAGAGGGGAGAGGGAGAAACAGGTTCCTGCTGAACAGGGAGCCTGACACGGAGCTCTATACTATCACCCTAGGATCATAACCTGAGCTTAAGGCACATGCTCAACCAACTGAGCTACTCAAGTGCCCCACATAAGATGTTTTTTCATTTGCTTAATGAATATAATACTCGATACCCCTAAACTATTGTAAAGTATGGAATAGATATTTAAGAGATTTAATTGAAAAAAACTAGAGGAATAAAATATTTGATTTGTTTGGGCCACATAACTATTTTATAGTTTAAACAAATAGACTTTCTCAAGTTACTTTGAGATTTCCCAGTTTGTGTGTGTGTATGTGTGTATGCAATATATTTTTTGGGGATTTTGGAGACATAATTATATGAAAAGTTGAATTACTATGTTTAAAATACTATCATTTGTGTAAAAAAATTGCCTAGGATATATTTAGGATAATACAAAGGAAACTAGTGGTGTTTTTTTTTTTTTGTTTTGTTTTGTTTTGTTTTTTGTAGAGGGAAACAGAGGCTAGGTTCAGTGGTGGGAAGGAGACATACTTTTGACTAGACAGTCTTGCACTGCTTGTGGTTTTGTTTTTGCCATTTATGTGACTAGCTTAAAAGGAACTCAGGAAAGGAAGAAAGAGGAAAGAAAGGAAGGAGGCTACTGGCATTAGAGGGACTCAGGTATGAATACCTGTGAAGCCACTTCCTAACCATATGATTATATTCATATGGCTTAATCTCTCTGCTCTCATCTATAAAGTCCAGATAATACAATTATAGTACACGAATTAAAGCACATAGCATATTGCCTGGCACATAGTAAGTCTCCAATAAGTGGTTATGTGACCATACACAATTATTAATATTTAAGGTAATCTTCCCTAGCTTCTACAAAGGATAGGCTTTTTATTTGTCCACTCACTGGACACATGTTCTTTGAGCATTGTTATTGAGAGGCACAATAATGAATGGCTGATGCATCATTTATGCTATACTCTGTTGGTCAAAGCAGTCATAAGATTCAAGGGGAAGGAAGTAGACCCCACCTCTCAATGGGAGCAGTAGCAAGGAATCTGAGATCATCTTTAGTCTACTATAGGTTGCCTTCTGGTTGTAGACTATTTATATACCTCTCACATACAAAATATTCCAAGTTCCTATAAAATGTCATTTTGCTACAGCATCAGCTCAAAATTAAAGAGCTCTTCATCTGAATCAGACTCAGATATGGCTGATGCTCCTCATGTGTGATTGCTTGGGTACAGCTCCTTGAGTTCAGATCCAGTTGCTCAGAAGACTTGTACATTAAAAAGAGTGGTTATCTGTCCCTTTTTGTCACTGTCAGGCCTCCCTGTCTCCACCCTTACATGTACTCTGGTAGGACAAAGATAGGATCACCAAAGTAGACATTTCCATTAAAAAGCAGGAGGTGGCCGGGATCCCTGGGTGGCGCAGCGGTTTAGCGCTTGCCTTTGGCCCGGGGTGCGATCCTGGAGACCCGGGATCGAATCCCACGTCGGGCTCCCGGTGCATGGAGCCTGCTTCTCCCTCTGCCTGTGTCTCTGCCTCTCTCTCTCTCTCTCTGTGTGACTATCATAAATAAATAACAATTAAAAAAAAAAAAAGCAGGAGAGGCTGATAGCACTTGGCATCAATGTACACGGAGAAAAGGCCCCCAAAAATATCTATGTCCTAAATCCCAACACCTGTGAGCATATTACCATACCTGGCAAAAGGGACTTTGCAGATGTGTTAAGGTTAAGGACTTGAGATGGGAAGATTTTTCTGGATTGTCCAGGTGGGCCCAATCTAGTTACCTGAGTCCTTAAAAGTGGAAGAGGAAGGCAAAAAAGTGAGTCAGACAGAGGCTGCTGTAGGCTTTGAAGATGGAGAACGAGATCATGAGCTCAGCAATGTGATGACCTTGAGAAGTCTACATTCCATTTACAGCCAGTAAGAAAACAGGGGACTCGTTCCTATAATCACAGGGTACTGAATTCTGCCAATAACCAGAATGAGCAGGAAACAGATTCTCTCTTAGAGACCTGCCAAAACCTTGATTTTATTTTGGTAAAGCTCATATTGAGCTTTTGATCTAGAGAGCTGTAAGATCATAAACTTGTGTTTATTCACCAAATTTGTGGTAATTTTTTATGGTAGTGCTAGGAAGTGAGTCCTCTGACCAGTACTCTGAGGAGTCCTCTGGCCAATAGCAATTCTGAAATCAATCTGGGCACCAGATCTGTGGTTCTGCCCCTATGTCATCCCTTCTTCTCCTTGTCCCATGTGCCAGTGTCAAGGTTAAGCCTACTTTTTATCCTCTCTAGAACAGTGGTGGCACTATGGCCCCTCTGCCTTGTCCCCTTTAGTTTAAGCTGGTGGTACTTTTGTTAGTACAGTTTTCCTAAAAGTTTCTATAAATCCTTTTGGGGTTTATAACATTAGGTAAAAGCCACAGCCACAAATCTCTGCAAGTTTGGTCCCTTTCTGGCCTTGCTGACTGTCAAGATGTGAGACAGAGCCCACACTAGTCATAGAAAGGCTGCTTATCTGCTGGAGAGGGTTAATTTTTCTGAAGTCTTAACAAAAAGTCTTATAGCCACATTGAAGTAATCTTTACCCTTTTTATTCCTGCTTTGAGGACTGCTTGCCATCTGGAAAGGCTGGGTACCAAATGACTTTGGTACTTTGTACAGCTTTTCCCTCTGGCTTAAATCATAGCAAATATCCTTAAGTGTGTTCTTGTCTGTTCTTGCCTGCCAGCTGATTATGAATATACTATAAAACAATTGTTCTTAACTTATCATACACCCAGAATCACTTGGGGCTTTTATAAATACGGATGTCTGTGTCTTATATGCAGAAATTTCTAATTAATTTATCTGGGGCGTGGTCTGGACATCAGGAGTTTTAAAATCTCCCCAGGTGATTCTAATATACATCCATGATTGAGAATAGCTGCCTTTAAATATTTTATTTTTGTTTATATTTAAAGCAAATTTAAAAACCTGTTTGTCTTGAATTTCTTACCTTTATTTTCGGTGGAAGTTTCCTAGAAGACCAAATGAGTGATAAAGAAGTTTAGTTAGATTTCCATGTTTTAGCAAATTATTAAATTCAGAGTAAAAAACCTATATAGCTTTTTAACTTTATAAAGTCATCGTGACACAAGTCAGAAATTTCATAGCCATCCTAAGAATAGTGTGAATAGACACTTTTAGTTAAGTCTATGGAAATACTATTTTTATGTTGTGGTCTTTAAATCGAGCTTCTATGTTAGACACTTTGGGAATGATTATCAAATCTTTAGTAAACTGTTTAGTTTATGGTGGAAGATTACATTTTATAAAATAATGTGAAAAGGACTTCCCCTTACTGCCTGCAAATTAATGCATCCATAGTGGTCTACATGGTTATGAGTAGCTTTAAATATACGATATTATGGTTCATTACATGAACTCTTTGAGAGCAATGTCTTTTTTAAAACTGATTTGGTTTGCATTAGAAAGAATGCTTTTCTTGTTCAGCAGCTGGGTATGAATTTAATTATTGAAAATAAATATGATCTAATGTTTCATTGAGTTTTCTGAATAACAGGATAATTTGGTCAGCATTGCTATCTAAAAGGCTGGAAGAAAGCCAGATCACACAAGAAGCAACTGCTCTGGTGATGAGGAAATTATCGGCAAATTCATGTGCCTTACTCCATTTAACATACAATTAAAAATGGGTGTAGATTTGCCTGATACTGTAAATGCTTCTGTTATCTCATGACTTGGTTACAGATAAATTTTGTCACAAGAAAAAGTCTGTTGATGTGTGTTCTATGTTTAATGTGTGGATTCATAAACAAAGCCACTGTCGCTTTGTAGAAACTTGGTTCTGACAGTGGCAGCTGGATTTGAAGGTGCAAGATCCTGGAGCATGTTGCCATGTGAACGTGTTCTTGGCACTGAATATATGTAGGCAGTGGTGAGAAACAATGTTTGAAATGTATAGAGCCAGAAACTAGTCGTGTATGAAAAAGACTTAATGAGAGGCTTTGTTGAATTTGAAAAAAAATCTATTGTGACAAAAAAATTAATTGTGAAATTAAAAGAAACTTAGAATCTATCAGTAAAAAAAACAAAACAAAACAACACCCAAATCTCCCAGCCAGGCTAGAAGATTGAATTACTTTTCTATTCTCTTTACAGAAAATATGACCTAATTGTTGTCATTTGAAGAAGTGGTCAATGGGTGTGCAGGTTAAAAATGTTGAAAAACAGTATTAAAAGTGTGTCATATTTGTCAGCTTTTAAAAATGAGTAAATCGTTATTTCATCTCTCATTCTAAATACTCACTTTTGTGTTACTTTTTAAAAATTTGGAACTCCACAGATCACACAAATGTGAATCTGTCCCTATCATTTTCCTTCTTTCTTTCTTTTTTTTTTTTTTAAGGATTTTAGTTATTCATGAGAGACACACACACACACACACACACAGAGGCAGAGGCACAGGCAGAGGGAGAAGCAGGCTCCACTCAGGGAACCGGATCTGGGACTCCAGGACCACACCCTGGGCCGAAGGCAGGTGCCAAACCGCTGAGCCACCCAGGGATCCCCTGTCCCTATCATTTGAAACAGTTACTGTAGTGTCTAGACTTCATTATCTCCTTACAGGTCACAACTTCTTGTACCATCTCATTTCTTCACTTTTTTTTTTTTTTTTAAGATTTTATTTATTTATTTGAGAGAGAGCAGAACAAGGGGGGAAGGGCAGAGAGAGAGGAAAAAGCAGACTCCCTGCTGAGCAGGGAGCCAGACTCAGAGCTCTATCCCAAAGACCCTGGGATCATGACCTGATCCTAAGGCAGACGCTTAACCGACTGAACCCCCCGGGTGCCCCACTCCTGTCTTTAAACCTGTGATTCTTCTGCTGACTGGATCATATCAGGGCTAAATGTCTGGGTCTACACTACTTACAGTCTGGGTTTTTTTTCCCTAGCACACGATCCCTACTGTATTAATGGCTATTCATGTGCTAATTTGCCACTGCAGTTGTGTATATCTTAACAGCATTGATCTGGAGAGACCAGGCCTTAAACTTCTCCTGTGGTTATTAAGTGTGGGAATTTGGGGACAATGTTAACTGCTGTGTAAAGGAAAAAGCACTATGGAGGCTTTTAGCACCTCGTGAATCATAACCGTTTTTCTGTGTTCATCTCTCTTTGGAAGCTAAGTTATTGAGTTGGGATTGACTGATCCAGAATACTGAAATGAAAACATTCAGAAACCAAAGCAGGGGAGAGGAAATGAGAGAGGAGAGATGGAGGAAGGACTCAGGAAGGAAGAAGAAGGGAGAGATTTTGATTTGTAGATTTGTAGTTGGACAAATAAACATTAGCTGTGGCTAATAATGGGGATACCTGCAAACTTCCTTAGGTATAGGACATGATAATGAGACTACTGCTGATTGGGCAGCCCAGGGCTCAGCAGTTTAGCATCCACCTTCAGCCCAGGGCATGATCCTGGAGTCCCGGGGATCAAGTCCCACGTCAGGCTCCCTGCATGGAGCCTGCTTCTCCCTCTGCCTGTGTCTCTGCCTTTCTCTCTCTCTGTGTGTCTCTCATGAATAAATAAATAAAATCTTAAAAAAAAAAAAAAAAGACTACTGCTGATTCCATTCATTAGCCTATCTCAGGAGGTGATTTATTTCAATGGCATGTAAAAGGTCATTCCTAATACTTACTAGTTAAGGTAGCAAGCTGGCAGTGTGCAGGATTACCAGTTTCAAGAATGATCAATTCAGTTTAAATTGTGGCTTATAAAGGTCTGAAAACTATTGTAGTAGTTCTTTGGGTAAGAAAAAGCAGAGACAAGTAAAAATCTCCCAGGTATTAAAAAAAAAAAAAAGCCAGTTAATGAAATTTAATTTCTAATATTGAAGGAGGATGGAAAAGTAAATGAAAGCTATATTGATGTTTTAAAATTTAAACAGAAAAGGGTTATGTTAATTCAGAGATTTAATTGTATTATCTGGATCTAGGCAATTTTAAAATTGTAAATGATAGGGGGTTGGGAGAGTATATAATTTTTATAAACTTTATGCAAACAGAGTATAAATGGTATAAATAGTAAGTGCAGAATAAATAGTTTCCATTGTGGTAAATCACTATTTGGCAAATAGAACTTTTTTGCATATCATTTGTGTAGGGATATCAGTAAACCCTACTATTGAAAGTGTGTTAAAAATTTTCTGATATTAAGTCACATTGGTAATGAAGCAGATTGTCTATGGAAACTACTGGGTTTTGGTGTGTGAGAGTTCAGTAGGGCAAAGTTATCATTGCAAAACTCCGGCACTCATTCACTCTCTAGCTCCAGGTTAGCTGTGTCAGTGTGTGCTGCAGGTACAAACTCCAACCTGGTTGTTGAGCAAATTCCATACTTCTACAGTTCAATGCTGAATTCTGTGTACTGTTTCTTCTTGCCCCTAATTTTCTTAGTAAGTTCTGTTTGATGTGTTGCAAAGGTCTGTTTGTGTATTAGCATCTGTTCTTTGACCCTTTTCAAAGGATCACACCTAGTTGGATAGGTGTGATGATGAGTTCTAATTTGCAAGACATCTTCAAACACTTTTCCTTCAGGGACCCACGGATATACAATGAACTCATTTATTAAGAGACTATCCATACGAAAGACTCAGTAGTACAAAATAATATGTGTATCATTGAGGTGTTTTTAGCTTTACGGGATGAAGACTGTCTCTAGTGAGCCTAGGGCAAAAAAAGAATTGACCAGAAGCAGAGAAAGGATTGAAACTATAAGGCCTTGGGAAGGTCAACAACCAGGGTGGCTCCAGGGATCTCTATGGTAAAAACTCATGGAGAGTCTGTTTAGGTCACTAGACTTGACAAATGCCTTCTGTTTTGTGTGACTCTACTCAGGTGTTCCATCCTAAGAAGGAAAGGCTGATTGAAAGCTTGGGCTCAAAGTTTCTTCTGGGCCAGTTGCAGGAAGGAATCTTAGGATGTCATAGTCTTGATCAGTTGCTCACTCTTTGTTAGTGGACCTAGCAGGACTCCATGGAATAGAAACTATTAGAAACAGTGCCCAAAACAGATATCCATTATAAGTTCTTTGGGGCGCACTACCAGAATTTGATTAAATCTCAAAAGAATCAGGTAATAGGATAAACTAACCTACTGTATTAGTTTGCTAAAGCTACCATAACAAAGTATCATAGACTGGGTGCTTAAAGAACAGGAATTTACTTTCTTCACAATTCTTGAGACTGGAAATCCAAGTAAGGCCTTTCTCCTTGGCTTATAGATGGTTGTCCTCCAGTGTCTTCACAAGGTGTTGCTTCTATATGTCTATGTCTCATCTCCTCTTTTTATAAGGACATTAGATTGGGTTAGGGACCACCCATACGACCTCCTTTTTATCTGAATTACCACTTTAGACCCTAGCTTCAAATAGAGTCATATTCTGAGGTACTGATGGTTAGAACTTCAACATATGAATTTGGGGGAATATGGTTAGGCTGTAATACCTACCTAGTAAGTTGTAGGTTAAATGACAATGTATTTAAGTGGCCAGCATAGTCTTCAATCAATGGTAGGTAAAATATTCTTGCCTAGTTTAGAACATTTGTGTTGATGCCTACGTGTCAGGTTATCATTTTTTTTTAAGACTTTTTTTTTTTTTTTATTTATGATAGTCACAGAGAGAGAGAGAGAGAGAGAGGCAGAGACATAGGCAGAGGGAGAAGCAGGCTCCATGCACCGGGAGCCTGATGTGGGATTCGATCCCGGGTCTCCAGGATCGCGCCCTGGGCTAAAGGCAGGCGCCAAACTGCTGCGCCACCCAGGGATCCCTCAGGTTATCATTTTGTGTGGATTATGTGTGTGCGCATATGTGTGTGTATGCTTTATATATATATGCTATATATCTAGGGGTATGTATATAACATGTAGCACTTGGTGCTAATACACCCTCACTTCCTGCCTTGGCAAACTATAGCCTCTCTTTTGTTCTTAGAGGCTATAGTTTCATAATAGTTTCATAATTCATAATCCTTCATCTATCACTCGAAATAGCTATTATTCATACTCTAGTTCTAGGAAAGGCCCAGCCAGAGGTGATAGCAAATCAAGCAAACCAAGAGTAAAACAAAATAGGAATCACTTTGTGCTACATCTTTTATTACCTTCTTTCAGTGAATCTTCTTACAAATTCTCATAGTTCTTGAAGTTTTTTGGGGTGGAGGCAGGGGTATGTGGGGAGGTTGTGTTTTAGGTGGGGCCATACATTTACTTAAGACAATCCTTTGTGTATGAGATTTATTGCTTCTTAGATTTCTGACATTCAACAAGCTCTTTTTTTCTGTGTATTAAAAACTAGTAAACTGTATCTTTTAAAACACACATAATATATGAATATATGCTCGTTGTAAAAATTTAACAATATACAGAACTGTACAGAGGAAAAAGTCAACATCTCTTTTCACATTTTCCCCTACTAACTTTCTCCATCCCATTCTCCTTTTGGATGGCAGGCATGGTTAGAATTTGGTTTGCATCCTTTCTGACTTTTAAAAATATTACTCTCAGAGTCATATAAGAACATACAAAGAATTTGGGGCTATTTTAATTTTGACAGAAATAGAATTAGAGATATTGTTTTAAAGCTTTTATTTCTTCATCTAAAAAATTGCTATTTTGGTTGGATTTTTTAAAAAGATTTTTATTTATTTATTCATGAGAGATACAGAGAGTAAGAGAAGCAGAGACACAGGCAGAGGGAGAAGCTCCGTGCAGGGAGCCTGACGCGGAACTCGATCCCGGGATTCCAGAATCACGCCCTGGGCTGAAGGCAGGCGCTAAACTGCTGAGCCACCCAGGGATCCCTGGTTGGATTTTTAATACTAAATTTTTCCCAACCTCACATCTGTCGACTGCAGGATGTACAGTTGTATTTGGTGTCTGTAAGTGTTTGATAGGTATCTCAGTGAGTATGAGAGTTAGCAAATAGGCCCCATCTCTTCTCTCTATAGTCTTCATGGACCCAGACTGTAATGAACTACAGCAGTGTGAGAGTGAAGCAGCATTTTACAAATAAGGGCACCAGATACAAAAAGACAAGGTAACTTGATCAGGTTGCAAAAATAGTGATTGGAAGAGCCACAACTAATCTCATGTTTTCTGACCTCCAAACTACTAGGCATGTTATTTTGACACATGTATTTCTAAAACAGAGTGACAAAAATCATTGTTTAAGTGGCTTAATTTGATAACACTGGTTGATATGTTGCTATTTGATAGAAAGTAGATATAGGCATCCAAGAAACACACAGTGGAATATTTCTAGATACTGCAAGTGCATTTTTAGTAAACTAATTTAAAAATCAGTAACAGAAGGCCTATGATAAAAATTTTTTCCTTTTATTTTGTAATTTCAAATTTGACAAATCTATAACACCCAAATGTATGGGCATGAGTTCGTGCTGAGAGGAAAACTTGATGAACTCAGGAGGACCATAAGGCATTCAGAAAATAAGTTAATATTCTGAAGTGCATTAATTAATAGTTTTGACTACCCTGACCAGTTAGGATCCTCAGAGACATATACCCCAATTTTGAATCCAATTAAAATGATATCCATTACCAAATTAACCCATGTACATTCAAATCTTGATATAAAATGACATAGTCTCAAGACACCAATTAATTAATCAAACATGCAAAAATATGTCAAGAAAATTATTAATCCATCTATTCTGATGTTGGATCTCAAAGGTCTTCAAACTTCTTACATATTATAAGTATTATATACTATGTCAATTCTTCACTTTATTTAAAAGATAACATTGAAAAAATATTTCACCATATGTTTGTTTTAGATGCAGTGAAAAAATTTTTCTTTTCAAAACATATGGTGATGTAATTAGGTGTCTCTGAATACAGCAAGGTT
The DNA here is from genome assembly GCF_003254725.2 of Canis lupus dingo. Taxonomy (NCBI): domain Eukaryota; kingdom Metazoa; phylum Chordata; class Mammalia; order Carnivora; family Canidae; genus Canis; species Canis lupus. The sequence continues at coordinate 17,549,780 of NC_064245.1, read as the reverse complement.
GGAAAGAGAACTGTATGAACTAGATTGAAATTATTTGCTGCTCTAGTGTCATCCCGCACCTTCCTGTCAACATCAGTATCTTCTCTGGGTTATCGTTGTTTTAATAAAGAAAAATTTTAAGCACTTGAAGATGAGGAATATTTGCTATCACCCACTATAGTTATGGCAGATAAAATTCCAGGACTGCTTCCCCTTCCCTCACTGTGTAAACCTATGTGACTCCTCTTCTCAGTTTCTCTCACTGAGGAGTTTTGGCATCAATCCAGCATCAATGACATTTGTGTTATGTTTTGCAGCTGGGAGCCTGCTCTTATCTATGGCTTAGTTACCTTTATACAACCTCATGGGATTTATCTTCTAATGGTAAGAGGCCTTATATTTCTTTTTCTTCAATAAAAAGGTTTGTTTTAAAATATTTCTTCCTTTTTTAATGTACTCAATCTCTGAAGAAGTTTGAAAATGGGTTCTATATGATATAATGATAAGGACATTGGTTGTTATGAGAAATATAAATTAAAAAATTCACATTGAAATCTGGGAAGCAAAACATCATGGTTTCATGTGGGTTTGAGTATGGTCTTGTATACTGTTTTTTCTTCATTCTTTCAACTCATTAGAACATACAAATGTTTCCCAGTATATTGAGCAGTAGGATTTGTCACATTTTAAACAAGTTCATGAGTATATATGAGTAATAAACCTTTCATTTTAGGACATCAGTGACTGATAATTCACTGATAACCACGGTCTGGTTTTTTTTTTTTTTTTAATTTTCATTTTTTTTAAAGTGCCTGACTGGAATGAATAATATGTGTTTATCTTAGGCATATGTTGTTTTCAGCCAAATTCATTGCTAACTGATATGGTAAGTTTCACTAATTTTAAATCCTATTTTTATATCATTTATAGTAAGTATTCTTGATTTTGGTTAACAAGTAAAACTGTCAGCAAACAAATGTGGATTGTGCAGCAATATACATAGAGGATAGATACTATGGAGAGTGATGACTCATGATCATTCAATGGATTATTTGCTTTGCTACTTTGGTGATAATTCTGTTGGTGAATATTGAAGAAATGAATCATTTTCTTTGGCTTTCACTGCACAGCTCCTTTCTAATCAACTTGTTTTTGTTTTTACCTTGCATCAGGAGAACAGAATCTCCTGAGGTGAAATTCTATAATGAGCCAAATCTTCCTCCCCAGTGCAATGGTTTGCAAACTTAGTGTATATTAGAATCATCTGGAGGCTTGTTAAAATACAGATGGCTGGGACTCATCCCCGGAGTTTTTGATTCAGTAGGTCAGGAATGGGGCTGCATTGTTTGCATATTAAATGAATTTCCAGGTGATGATGTTTTGGCCTGGGAACGACATTTTGAGAACGGTCCTTTGGTCAGGCATCTCTGTATCCCAGGGGAGTCTGGAAAATGTTTTACTGTTTGTTGAGCCAGGCTCCAACCAGCTCCAGGTCACCAAAATTCTTTCTATTTTGCTACAAAGCTTGGCCACTTAACTTAGGTTTCTGTCTTTTAGACCTTTGCACTGCCAACTGTGTTATGAAAGGTCTTTTTTTCTATGTGGTGTGGTTGGTTAAAAAAAAAAATAGTAGTTCTCTTTCCTTTATTATGCTTGAACATAGCACCCAGGTCCTTTTCTCTCTCTCTTTTTTTTAAATAAATTTATTTTTTATTGGTGTTCAATTTGCCAACATAAAGAATAACACCCAGTGCTCATCCCATCAAGTGTCCCCCTCAGTGCCCGTCTCCCAGTCACCCCCACCCCCTGCCCACTTCCCTTTCTACCACCCCTAGTTCATTTCCCAGAGTTAGGAGTCTCTCATGTTCTGTCTCCCTTTCTTTTTTAAAGATTTATTTATTTATGATAGTCACACACACACACAGAGAGAGGCAGAGACATAGGCAGAGGGAGAAGTAGGCTCCATGCACCAGGAGCCCGATGTGGGATTCAATACCCGGTCTCCCGGATCGCACCCTGGGCCAAACCACTGCGCCACCCAGGGATCCCCCTTTCTGATATTTTTATGAGTTTTCAAGTAATCATTTTGGAAAAAAAAAAGAGTTTAATGAGATAAGTGCACTAGAGTAACTTCCAAAGTTTACAAATTCTTGCAGGTATCTCTTTTTTTTTTAATAAATTTATTTTTTATTGGTGTTCAATTTACCAACATACAGAATAACACCCAGTGCTCATCCCGTCAAGTGCCCCCCTCAGTGCCCGTCACCCATTCACCCCCACCCCCCGCCCTCCTCCCCTTCCACCACCCCTAGTTTGTTTCCCCGAGTTAGGACTCTTTTTCTTCTCCCTTCCCTTATATTCCCTTTTACTGTTATTTATATTCTCTTGCAGGTATCTCTAGTCCATAGTTCCAAACTCTCTTTAAAGTGGTAGCTGGAAGCCTCAGTGGGGTTCTTTCTTGAGTTTTATTCCCAAGGATGGAGTTTGGCAAAGGTCAGATACCCTTCTGATCTAGTCATATGGTGTCTTTCTTTTATGAGACCTCATCAAGGAAAAGCAATAATACCTCTTTGATTTTTTTTAAAAGGATTTTATTCATTTATTCATGAGAGACACACACACACACAGAGGCAGAGACACAGGCAGAGGGAGGAGCAGGCTCCATGCAGGGAGCCCGATATGGGACTCGATCCCGGGACCCCGGGGTCATGCCCTGGGCTGAAGGTGGGAGCCAAACCGCTGAGGCACCCAGGGATCCCTACCTCTTTGATTTCAGTGAAAAATGTAAATATCTATCTCTGAGGACACCTGTGTTTCTGCCTTACTTAAAAATTATTATCCATATGGTATTATGTCTCTGAAGGGTCATCAGCAATTTTGTTCTTTGAAATAATGTAATGAGTGGTAAATATAACTGTAGAGCCAAACAAATTTGAATGGAGTCTTGGTTTTGTATTTTATTAGCTATGTGACCTCGCATATATCAAGTAAACTGGTGGAGTCTTTGTTTCCTCACTTGTAAATTGGGAATGACAGTAGTTACCTCATAGAGGTATTTATTTGAGACAACAATAAGGCACTTAGTATAAAACCTAGTTTTTCAATTTGTTGGTAGTAATAATGTTATTAATAAAAATACTAGGTCCTAAAATGTTAGGACTACTAAATCACTGTTTTATAAATAGACACCTTGTAAAATTACAGAATCTCAGATTTGGATGAGATCTCAGATGAACCTACTATCATTGCTTCAGCTATTATTTATTGAGTACTTACTATTTGCTGGCCACTGTGCACTCTCTGATCTATAGCACTATTGATCCTCTGAATAAACACCTATGGGGAAGTCTACTCACAGTCGGCCCTAATCAAGTGACCAAAGTACAGATACAGAAAAATGTTATGTGATTATGGAGGCAGAAATTAGAGTGATCGGGATCCCTGGGTGGCTCAGCAGTATAGTGCCTGCCTTTGGCTCAGGGCGTGGTCCTGGAGTCCCAGGGTTGAGTCGCACATCAGGCTCCCTGGGTGGAGCCTGCCTCTCTCTCTACCTATGTCTCTGCCTCTCTCTCTCTCTGTGTCTCTCATGATTAAATAAAATCTTAAACAAAACAAAACAAAACAAAACAAAACAAATTGGAGTGATTTGGGGAAGAGGCAAGGGAGGATCCTTCCCTAGAACTTTCAGAGGGAGCATGGTCGTGCTGACACCTTAATTTCTTTTAGCCCCCAGAAATGTGAGACAATAAATTTCTGTTGTTTTAAGCCATCCAAGTTTATGGTAATTTGTCATGGAAATCCTAGGGAACTAGTACACTTGGCATTGGAGGTGCTGTGTTTGCCTTTAGATAATTCAGGAGGAAATGTTTTGCAGCTATTTTTTGTAGAAAGATTGATATGGAATAGTGGCACCCACTTTCTTCCTTGTGCTCCTGGGATCAAAGTCCACCACTCTTCTTTTCAGGGAAGGCAGAAACTGGAGCAGAGAAAAATGAGCATTAAAATCAGGCTGAAACTGGTAGCATCAAAGTTCATAAGGCATAGGAAAGGACAATGTTATGAGACTTCTCATATTTGAGGATAGGTGGCAAATCTTCAGGAGGGGATTTGAGACTGGACCAGAGTGGGATCCTAAGATGAGGCTGAGGGTTGGTGAAAAAGTATATGATTGAGAGTTAGAAAGCAAGATAATTTCCAAGTGGGGCACCTCCCAGAAAGCATTTCTTTACTCCCTTCTCTTAATGTTATAAGTATACCTGTTATTGCCAAATAGAGTATGTCTATTTAGTAAATTTTAAATGCGTTTTAGAAAATATTCTCCTCAATCAACTGGTCAAACTGTCTATGGAGTTCTATGTTAATTAATGTGAAAGGTATCCTTTCCTTAAAAACACATGACTTCCATTTGGTCAGATAAATTTCATAATAAATATAAAAAAATACATGAAATCAACATGAAAGTCAATGTTGTCAGGTTATGTGTAGTCATTCTACGCTGTATAATCCATACAATCTGTATAACTGCATTGTGGCCTTACTTGGCACATTTAGATTGCAAGAATATACAGAAAAGAATGTGTCAATCAAAAGAGTTTGGTCAGCTTATTCCACAAACAGAAGCCCCTGGAAAAAATGTTAACATCATTCATCCAGTCATTGTTCTGAGGAGTCAGATTTGTGGATTTGTCTGTTCCTACTGTGCAATGGTCATATCATGTTAAGTTACTGTGGCATTGTTTAGCACTTGATTCATACTATAATTTTTTTTTTTTTTAAGCAATTGCATGCTCACCTGCTAGTTGTAATTTGGCCTCTATGACTTGGGCTAACCAGGCTGACTGAGTAGTTGGTACCCTGTGATTGTTCCTCTCATTGAATGCCTTAAGTTTGCCCTCTGGTACTAGTGTTGTTGCTCTCTTGTTGAAGGGTGGAACCACTCTCTGTCTTCTAACCTATTGGATTTTGTGGTCTGTGGTAGCGTTTACTTCTATGCTGGACGTTCGACGGGTACTGCCCTCACTCTCTTGTTTCCTATCAAAGTGGGACCCTACAGTCTTAAGTAATGTAATCATGTGCATCCCATTACCTTTATCACATTCTACTGGTTAGAAGCAAGTCACAGGTCCCATCCACAGTCGAGAGATTATGTGAAGGTGTGAATACCGAGAAACAGGGGTCACAGGGCTTTTTAAGAATCTTTGTACCGAAACTAAGTATATATCTGCTCAGGCATGGTTTGCATTTCCCAGCCTTCCCTGAAGCTAGGGATAGCTCTATGTTCTGGTCAATGGGAGGACAGCAGAAATAATGAGGGTGGAGATTCTGGAATCTTCTTTAATAAAGAAGTTTTTTGTCACCGTCTGCTCTGTCTCCCCCTTCCTGCAAATGACAATGTAAATATGGTGCTAGAGAGTGGTGTTGACTTTGCAGATGAAGATAAATAATGTTAGGAGGTTTCTGGAAGTGGTACGGCATGAAAAGACTGCATCCCTGGATAAACTTAAGCAGGGCCCCTTTACTGGCCTTGAAATGCTCACTTCTGGACTGTTAAATGAGAGTGAATAATCTTCTTTGCTTCCTTAGTTATATTTTGGAGATTCTTTGTTACAGCAATTTGGCTTATACCTACCTCGTTCATTCTATACATAGACTATCTTAATATTATGAGCCACATGGCACTCTCTGAATAATGGGAACCACTCATGGATCAACCTGAACCTGGAGGATAGGGTGTGCAGTCAAAGAGCAACATACATTGACTACAAGAGATTTCTTATACTTTTATATAAAAGAAAGACATCACCTTTGTATAAGAGAAAGACATTACTTTAAAAAATACTTGTAGAAACAAAACCTAGTTTCTAATATTGTTAATCCTTTTGGCATTGATAAGAATTAAAGTAAATAATTTCTTTAATAGTTACTGTTCTAATGATTTATTACTACATAATGAATTGTTTTAAAACTTAGTGGTCTAAAACAACAGGATTTATTTTATATTTTTTTCTTATGATTCTGGGGTTAATTGGATTTGGCTAGGTAGTTTGTACTTAGGATCAATATTCATTGATACAGTCTCTTAGTGGCTGGGGCTGGATTATTCACAGGATCACTTGCTCCCTTGTCTGTAAGCTGATACTGCCTCTTAGCTGTGACCTCAGCTGGGGCTGTTGGCTAGAACACCTTCAAGTGGTTCTCAGTGAAGTCTTCCTTCTTCCTCAGGACATGGTGACTGATTCCAAGAGGAAACATCCTAAGGGGCTCTGATACAAACTGTGTTACCTCTTATAGCTTATCTTTTGAAGTCACATCATTTCTGCCACAGCCATAGGCCTGTGCAGATTCAAGGAAGATCGGGAGGAATGATCTCTCAGGGTCACAGTGTAAGAAGAGCGTCTGGTATGGGAGGTTTTGTGGTCATGTTAGAAAGTACTATGAGTCACAGTCTACCCTTTTGCCATAACAATTTATCTCTCTCCCATATGCACAATACACTTATCCCTTCCTCTTCCATTGCGTCTCATTCCATTATGGCATTTGCTCAAAGTCCAGGATCTTGTCATCAAAATCAGGCCCATGGGCAGATAAGGCTTTTAAAATGTGGTTGTTGGGATATACCTTCTTGTATCCCATTTCCCTCAGTTTGAACTCCTATGAACTAAAGAGACCTATCTTCTTCCCACACCCCAACATACAACTGTGAGATAGTTTCTCAAGGGTAAAACAAGAGATGTAAAGCAGTCACTGATTCTTAGCATGTTTCCAAGAGCTTGGATTAGGGCTCAGTCCACTTGCCTGGTAGGTATTTGTCATGACTATTGGTCCTACCTTTTGGGCCTTTGGTTCTGCCCTCAAAGTCATCCTTTTATTTTTCCTAATAAGAAATCCTGAGTTTGTAATGGAATAGCTTTCTCAGCCTGCTTCTTGCTTGCAAAAAGTACAGGTTCAAAGTCCTTTTTATTTAATATTTAGTGTTTGTTCTTTCTAGGCCAGCTTCGCTATGGTTCCACCAGAATAATTCTCTTAAGAACATTATTTGTTTTGTGCATTTAAATGTATCACTTTATAATACTATTTCTTCAAGCTAAGCCCTCTCTACCTTGGGCTCAGTATGACACTGCTATGGGACGATATCCTTTAAGATTCTTAAAGGCCCAATATTTGCAGAGAAGATGTACAGAGAACACTCCCACAATTCTTGAAAAGCGTTTGGTCTGATTGGAAGGTTCTGCGAGGTATCACCTAAGATCTTTCTAAAATCTTAAGAAAGAATTTACTATCATGTCCTTAGTTTCATTTTTGGACCCTGTTTTCCTGATAGTATAGTAGATTTGATCTCTTCCCAGAAAGTAGTTTTTATTTTAGAATCATTTGCTGTCTAGGGAGGCTGAGAATATGAAATAGTTTTATTTTGAAGCCCAGCAAATCTTGGCTCCTCTGTTAACAGTTCATTCATTAGCTTATCTCCAGTTTTTTCATTTTATCATGGGCAGTGAGACGCAGACAGGTGGCAATTTCAGTAGTCTGCTTGGAAAGCTCCATTAGCTAGATCTTGGAGTTCATTAGGTACATTTCCTATTTTCCACATGACCACAGGCAACAGTCCTGCCATACTTTGCCCCTCTACAAAATAAGGGTGCCTTTTCCTAACTGCTTCCAATGATATTTCCCGTACTTTGCCTGAGCCTTCTATGACAGCCCCCTTGAAGCCCTCTAGGCTTCCATAATGCTTTCATGGAAGCTCTTTGGTTTCCACTAAGTCTCCTTAATGTCATCCTACTTTCTGCTCACAGCCTGGCCCTATAGGTAATGCTACATGTCCTAGGATTTTGTTATTGTCATGCCCCACTTCTGGGTATCAGAATCTCTCCTCAGTATTTACTGTTCTGAAACAGACCACTCAAAGGCATAATGGCTTAAAACAACAACAGTCCATTCATTATTACCTCTAGTGGTTCTGAGGTGGACTAGGCTCAACTAACCAGCTCTCACTAGAGATCTGTCTTTTGGTGGCAGTCAGATGGTAGCTAGAGCTGAGACCACAGCTCAGGCTGTTTTTGTGATCATGTTGGAAAATACAGTCTGACACCATAGCTTTTTTTATTTTCAGAATATAAAATTTTAAAACTTATACAGAAAACCTCACTAGTTAATTACAGCAAAAAATTACTTATAGTGTGTAAATTATAGTACTGATGGAATGTCAGGAAAACCAGACACAGAAATTATGAACCAAGAACCAGTAGAAGGTCATGTCAATGTTGCACTGGATAAAGGATGGAAGAGGAGTAGACATAGTCATTGGAGCATCAGAATCTACTTTGACTCTCACCTTGAAATAAGGAGAATGTGGGAATATGGAATAGGGGAATATTTGGAGAATGTGCCTACAATGAGGAGAGTGTGGTGTGTATTAGTGACTTCATGATTTCCTCCATTTACACTTTGATTTTGCTGATCCTTTCATTGTAGTAGCCACTCAACTATCTCCTACTGTTAAAACCTATTCATCCTTCAACAGTTGCCTCAAATGCCAATATTCCATATGCTTTGCTGGGTTTGCCAATTAGAATTGATCTCTCCCTCTTCTAACTCATAGTGCACTTTCTCCGTCTCTTACGATACTTTCTGCACAATGTTTAGCATTAAAGTATGAGTTAACCTGTCTTGTCAGCCTAACAAGGCATAACTCCTTGAAAGCAATGGCTTGGCTTAGATTTCTATATATCCCCAGAATATCTCAAAGCAAAAGGTGCTCAGACATATTTGTTGAATCATTAAGGTGGGTACCAAATATGTTCTGCATGAATATTTCCTTTTCATTGTTTTAAAAACCCATAAGGTACACCTGATTGAACATCTGCCTTTGGTTCAGGGCATGATCCCGGGACCTGGGATTGAGTCCCACATCGAGCTCCCTACATGGAGCCTGCTTTTTCCTTTGCCTATGTCTCTGTATCTCTCTCTGTGTCTCTCATGAATAAATAAAATCTTAAAAAAACCCTAAAAATAATTCTCTTCTTTTAAGATATCATTAATTAAAAGCTTTCAGAAGATCAGACATATGCAAAAGTTTTATTTTACTAAGAAAATAATTTAGTTTGAGATTAATGATTGATATTACCTCAGAATATTGAATAAGATAGAGCAGCAAAGTTCCTTCAAATAATTAGTTTCCTGATCTATATAATTTTAACCAATGACTTAAGGTGATTTTTGTTTTATTATTATGTAAATACTTTCAGTGGATTACAAATAGCTTTGCTGTTAGATCAGAAAAATGTTTTCCTTTATTTAACTATGGATGGACTTATAATTTTTAGATTGATTAAATTACTATGGTTGAGAACCTCTATTTTTACTTTTGTGCAGATATTTTAGTGTTCTGCCAAGACAGAATAGTGAACATGTGCAAAATCAGGTTTCAACCAAATAGGAGTGTGTGTACAATGAAAACTTACAAATTTGAAGAAAAATTATTTAGGAATGTGGTAGCCAGCTTTAATGATGGCCCTCAAAGATTTTTACCTTTGATATTCATGCCCTTATGTACTCCCCTTTTATATTGTGCCCGGTGTGGTAGTATGACCAATAGACTATGGTGGAAGTGCTGGCGTATGACTCTCAAGACTAGATTATGAAGGGCAGTGCCTCTTCTACCTTGTTCTCTTAGATCACCTTCTCTGGTGACAGCTGAATTTGTCATGCCATAAGGACACTTAAGGAGCTTTCTAGAGAATTCCAGATTAAAAGGAATGGTAACCTCTTGCCACAAGAGTCAGTGACAACTTGCCAATCACCAAAGCGAGCTATCTTGGAAGTGGCTCCTTCAGCCAGTCAAAACTTAAGACAAATGCAGCTCTGGCACCTAAAGTGTAACCTCACAAGAAATTCTGAGCCGTAACTGCTTAGCTAAGCCACTCTTAACTTCCTGACCCAAAGAAAGCTCAAGACAATAAACTATTATTGTTATTTTAAGTCATTAAATTTTGGGCTGTTGCCCAGCAATAGATAACTAATAAGAAGAGGTGTTTGTTAAACTTACAGTATGCAAACATAAGGCAAGTAACTGTGATGAGAATGAGGACACATAAAGATTTCTTTAATTAAATAGCCACAAAGCTTGCAGTGCAGATATTTTTTCAGTAAGAAGTATAGTTGTCAAGAACTAAGTAGAAAATGTGTCGGACATAGATTTGGCAAGGAAATTATTGTTTTTTACTGTATGATGATTTGAAGATGGGTACCATACTGTACATATGTTCAGCTGTGACAGTTAAAGTTATTTCTCCATTAGAGACTTTTGCAACAGGTTCTATCAATATACATTAAGTATATAGCCCTATCAACAAAAAACATATGTCCAATCACAGATAAAAGGATTTCAGTAAAAATATCATCTTATTATTTTCGAAAATTCAGCATCATAGCAAATGATGCATGAGTTTTGTGACATTGCTGGATGCCTCTCCATATGGGGAGCTGAGCCTGCACACACGCGGTAATGCATGCATCACCACATATTCACTAATGAAGCAAGGTAAAGAAATAGAAAAGCTTTTCATTCCCTCAACATGCAGCTGGTGTGTGATACCAGATGTAAAGTCATTGATGTTCTTGCCAAGTTCTCAGGATCAGGCCATGATTTATTTAAACTCAGGCAATCAAGAATATGTTGATTTAAAAAAATAGTCAAATTCAAGGAGAATAATTAGGAGGCAAATAGGAATATATTTTTAAAAATAAACTATTGACTGTATATTAAATATGAAATTCTTATTTATATCTTTTATTCCTTCTTTGTAGGTTCCTGTGGTTTTTCTCTGAAGAAAGAGTTAATGACTCTATTTTCTAATCCCTCAACTCCTATAGAATTACTTTATAGAGAGGCACATAAATTCACTAGAGCTGTAATGGAAAAAAAAATCTATGTTACTTTGAAATCTTTTTTGTTTAAAAGATTTTATTTATTTGAGAGTGAGCGAATGAGAGAGAGAGAGAGAGTGAGAGAGAGAGAACGTGAGCGGGGTGAGAGGTAGAGAGAGGCAGAAGCAGACCCCCTGCTGAGCAGGGAGCCTCATGTGGGACTGGATTCCAGGACCCTGAGATCACGACCTGAGCAGAAGGTAGATGCCTAACTGACTGAGTCACCTAGGTGCCAAAAAAATCTATGTTACTTTGAAACAAATATTACAGATGCCTATCCAAAATGGACAGATGTCATGACTTCTTTTAATAGTATCAAGCATTTCCTATGACACTTGATAATATATGATACTAAAATTGACCATAACAGAGACCAAGCTGCAAGGTTTCTTCCAGAGGGGTTGTTGTCACCATCTACAGTATCAGGACATGAAACATTACAAGGGTTGGAGATTTTTTTTTTCCTCTCAGAGGAAACTTTATTTGGCAATAGGAACTACGGTGAACATTCTGAGTGACTGTCACCACCATCAAGGGCAGTTGTGACCTAGAACTAATGCAAAAGGGAACTAATTTTTATCAAGCTTCTGCCATGTGCCAGGCACTGTGGTATCTTACTTGATTCTCAAAACAACTTTGTAGTTCAGTAGCAAAATTTCCCTTTTTTCTCACCATACAATCACTAGTGGACATTAAAAAAAGTTGTGGTAAAATATACATAACATAAAAGTTACCATTCTGACTGGTTTTGAAGGGTACCATTTAGTAGCATTCACTAGAGTCACATTGTTGTGCAACCATCACCACTGTCCATCTCCAGGACTCCAGCAACAAGCATTTGTAATCATGTAGCACTTCTCATACATCGAGGAGCT